>NC_083228.1:120333793-120644815 GCF_032191835.1 Heteronotia binoei | reverse complement strand
AGTGGATCCTGCTTATAGTATACAGTGACAAATGATGCTTCTGCATAACAAAGATTAGCATTTCTTCAACAAGTAGTTTTCAGGAAAGATTTCATCGTGGCACATAAAAAGACAAATACCCTGGGGAAGATGGCAATTTGCAGGCAGACTGTGAACCAAGTTTTGGTTTGAAGAAAATACACTACTGCCCACCAGCTTGCTACTATTAATTTTATAGACTTTTTACCTGGAGAATTAACAGAGGGTTTGGATACTATGGCAATAGGTGCAGGCTGAATACTTAAGTTGGTGAGGTACCAGAAAGATGCCTGCAGCAGTGAAGAAGAAGATATTGTATTTATATCCCGCCCTCCACTCCGAAGAGTCTCAGAGCGGCTCACAATCTCCTTTATCTTCCTCCCCCACAACAGACACCCTGTGAGGTGGGTGGGGCTGAGAGGGCTCTCACAGCAGCTGCCCTTTCAAGGACAACCTCTGCCAAAGCTATGACTGACCCAAGGCCATTCCAGCAGGTGCAAGTGGAGGAGTGGGGAATCAAACCCGGTTCTCCCAGATAAGAGTCCGCACACTTAACCACTACACCAAACTAGCTGTGTGTGTGTGTGTGTGTGTGTGCAGTTTCTTAGGAGAAGATGCCAATCAGGGCTTTGTGGTTCAGGGCAGGATCTGGATGCAAGAGCATGGAAATCAGCGGACTACGTTAACATATAACCCCTGGTTTTCAAGTGTGCTTTGGGCGTTCCATTATTTATTTATCCCAAAGGAATCTGAAGCGACTTATAGGAAACCCCAAATAACCTGGGCATTGCTTCCAGTTCACCCACCTGCCTAACACAGGCCTCAAGTTGTGAGCCATGGGTCAAGAGGCTACGGTTGCCAGGTCCCCCCTGGCTACCAGTGGAGGGGGGATTAGGGTTGCCAGATCCAGGTTGTGAAACTCCTGGAAATTTGAGGGGTGGAGGCTAGGGAGGACAAGGACCTCAGTGCAGTACAATATCACAGAGTCCACCTTCCAAAGCATCCATTTTCTCCGGGGGAACTGATCTCTGCAGTCTGGAGAGGAGCTGTAATTCTGGGGGATCCCCAGGTCCCACCTGGAGACTGGCGTCCCTACAAGACGCATCTTTTGAGGGGGTGAGGGAAAGAGAGATGTAGTTCTTTTATTCTGGTTTTAATCGGGGTTTTTGCAAAGCTATTAACCGCAAGGAAAGCTACTGAACCACAAGAAAAGGCAAGGTATCAATATTTTAATAAACAAACAAGAGCCTTTTGGGTATTGTCTCTGGGCTCACGGCCAAGGGTTTGTGCGCCTCTGGCCACAGCCAGGCTAAGCACCTGAAAGAAGAGGAGAAACAACTTAGTCCAGATGGTATTCAGCTGCTGCTAGGAAGACCCTCCCAGCTTCCTCACCTGCCTTCCAAGATCTCTGCCTGATCGGCCCCACCCCAATCAGGACAAAAAGGGAAGCAAAATGTGGTGGATAAAGCCAACCACGACTAGTAGTTCAAGGATACTGCCATGCACAAATGATGGCACGCCTATAACCATGTTTTCTGGTGTTTCATCCTCAGCCTCCTGCTTCCTTACATAGCCCCAGCTGGTAGTTCTCATGCACATACAGCCAACTCCACACTTTTTAAACCCCTGAATGAAGAGCTCTCTGGGACACTTCAGCTCCCATCCTACCAATGTGAATGGCCCAATAAAGGCGCACTGGTATCACTTCGAATGACGGTCTTCATTTCTCTTCGCATTTATCAAAAGTATATGGCAATTAAAAAAGCCCCACTGGGGGAAAATGCAAAGTGTTTAAAACCTAAAAAATGCAAATTTCACATTTTGTGGATTTGAGCAGAAAGCCCTGAGGAACGTCGGAGGTCTCTGCCGGCTCCTGCTGACTCTGCTGTGATGTTGTTGCTGCATCGGAAATTAAAAATCATTAGATTTGCCCTTTTACTCTGCTCAGCCCAGATCAGACCCTCAGCTGCTAAAGAGATACGGGATTCCTTCCGCGTGCTTTAAAAACCGTAGAAATGCCGTTCCTCCTATCTTTTCTGCTTCTATCCTTTCTCCCTCAGGTCTCCATCCCGGTTCATTTTGTCCCCACAGATTCAGTTCGACAAAGAACAAAATAAAACTGTAAAAATTTTATTCGTGACTTCAAAATGGGGGTCGCAGATACAGGAACATCCTGTAAAAATCAGCCCTGATGGAAGCTTGTACCACAAATTAAGATGACTCAATCCACAATCATCTTTTAGCATCGTTGTTTGCCTCTTTTTTGCCTAACCTTTATAAGGCGGTTCCTGAGAGAACTGATCTTGTTCCTTATTTGTGAAACCACCTATTCTTTGTTAGCTACTTTCAAAATGGCAGGAATAGGAAATTATTTATAGACAGTGGCACCTGTCAAGCGTCCTGCGTTTGATGGACTGCTCCTCTTTCCCAGCTTTTATTCTCTTATTTATTTCGAGATATTTCAAGAAGCAACGGGAAGCCCCAGAAAGAGCAGAAGGATCATGCCAGGCAGAAAAATGAAGCCGTTGTAATTACTAATTCCAGCCACCCACCCTCACCAGAAGACACTGAATGGAACCCTGCTCTTTTCAACCCCCCATGGCAAATGGCAAGAAAAGAACACAGGAGAAACCAGAACTACCGCGATGGCAGAAAAACAAGAGGCAGCATATATGTAAAATGTTGAATTTTTATTAAAATTTTTAAAAAGAGAAGAGGCAGCACAGTTAATCGAAAATATTTCTATAAAGAAAAGTGCTGAGTTGCCGGTCATCAGATAGCTGTGTAAAAGGAGGGAATTCCTAGCTCATGAGTATAGAAAAGACACAGCTCAATTTATTTCAAGGGTTTCATACAAGGAGTCTGTAACATGGTTCTATGGAACCAAGCATGGTTGTCTAAAAGAGAAAATAATCCCCCCCCTTAAAGTATATTGGAGGAGTAGATGGGATGCTTTAATAACCAGTGTGCTACTGGAATGGCAGGTAACTTTTTAAATGGGACCAATGGGCTTGTTGCTGGAGGGAAGGCAGCATGGTTTAGCCCAGGGTGGCCAAACTTAATGTAAGAGCAACATAGACTAAATATCACGTTTGAGAGCTGTGAGATGTGAACATCAGATGTTTGAGGGAGGGAGGGAGGAAGGAAAATAGATGGGGAGGGAGAGGTGGGAAGAAAGCAACTTTAACTTTAAATGCATTCTCCAAGTCACCTGCTGGCTTGGAGAAGTGATTTAAAGAGACAAATGCCTTCTCCAAGCCAGTCTAAGGGGTAGTGGGGGCTTTGAGAGCCAGACAATGTGTGTGAAAGATGTGGATGTGGCTCCCGAGCCACAGTTTGGCCACCCCTGGTATAGCTTGATCTCGTCAACTCGACAGGGTAGGTATGGTGAGTACGTGGATGAGAGACCACCAAGAAAGTCTCTGCAGAGGAAGAAAACAGCAAAGCAGCTCTGAATCTCACTTGCCTTGAAAGCCCTTTTGGTGGTGATGCCATAATTTCATTGCAACTTGACAACACTCGTGGACATAATAGGCTTGTTTAGATAAGCTTTAGAAGATGATGATATTGGATTTATACCCTGCCCTTCACTCTGAATCTCAGAGCGGCTTACAATCTCCTTTACCTTCCTCCTCTGCAACAGACACCTTGTGATGTTGGTGGGGCTGAGAGAGCTCTCCCAGAAGCTGCCCTTTCACGGACAGCTCTGTGAGAGCTATGACTGACCCAAGGCCATTCCAGTACTGCAAGTGGAGGAGCGGGGAATCAAACCCGGTTCTCCCAGATAAGAGTCTGCACACTTAACCACTACACCAAGCTGGCTCTTTTACAGGAAATGATGGAGGTGAACAGTTGCCAGTAAACCAAAAATAAAACTTGTGTAGACTTATGCCAGTGCATCAAAACTTCTGTGCAGGGTGCCCTTGTGTATATTTCAGTGCAATCCTAAGAACACTTGCCTAAGAGTAAGTCCCATTGAATAGACATGAGTAGGATTCTCAGCAGACCTGCTTAAAATGGCTCCCTTTATTATTTATTGGGAGATCTTGCAGTTGCCACTTCTTAATACAGGATGCACAACAACCAGAATTTGACTTGCAGAGACTTGCTGGGTTATTCATTAGCATGTCACTTACCAGTTGCATGGTTCCAGTTATACAAATGGGCTTTCTCACAGGGGTTCTTCGTCAATCTTTGGCTCTGTATTTTGACATAGCTGGGCTCTTTAATTGTAACAGGCTGCAGACCCCTGCTTTATACAGACTACCTGTCCTGATCAAGGTGGCCCCGGCTAGCCTGATCTCATCATACCTCAGAAGCTAAACAGGGCTGGCCCTGGTTAATACTCGGGTGGGAGGCCAGCAGTGAAGCCCAGGGCTGCTATGTGGAGGCAGGCAATGGTGAAACACCTCTGCTCGTCTCTCACCTTGAAAACCCTATGGAGTTGCTTGAAGTTGGCTATGACTTTACAGCTCTTGCCACTACCACCACCAAGCAGTAGGATTTCATTTAGCACACTGCTGCTTCCAATGGAACAAGAAGACACAACTGAACATCTGGAACAGTAGAAAATCCAGCTGTCTACCAATTTGACTGGACACAGAAAACCCAGGTTGCTGGACAGAGAGGGTACCAGTGTTCCCTCTTTGCTGAGTTACTGTAAGTAAGTAAGTAAGTAAGTAAGTAAGTAAGTTTTATTCTTATATCCCGCCCTCCCCCGCCAAAGGCGGGCTCAGGGCGGCTCACAGACATGGCATGCCATGATTTAGATAAAATACAAGATAAACAATGATTTAAAATACAGTTCAATTACATAAATTAATTAAAATAGATAAAACAGGTGCTATAACTACTATCAATCACAATTATACATACTGTCATACAATCATTACTGTCAGTCACAGTTGTGCATAAGATGGTTAGGGCTACAAAACAATTTAGTCAATTTGGTCAGGTCCTGACTTAAATGCGAGCTGAAAGAGAAAGGTTTTGCAAGCCCTGCGGAACTGATTCAAGTCCCGCAGGGCTCGCACCATCTCTGGAAGTTGGTTCCACCATCGAGGGGCCATTGCTGAAAAGGCTTGCTCCCTGGTTGTCTTCAGTCACTGGTTGTCTTTTTAGTCACTGGCTCATACATTTTTGTCTCAGCTCAGGAAAAAGGGTCCTAGAGCAAGCTAATTTATGCAGTAGCTCACAACTTTAATGGCAGTAGTTCACGAAGTAGAGCTTTTGCTCACAAGACTCCACAGCTTAGAGGAAACATTGGCGGGTACCTGTACGTTTTCAGACATCATTCAAAGTAGCTGCAAAATAGTAAAAAGCTCAGATGACCTACAGCAGGGATGACCAAACTGTGGCTCGGGAGCCACATGTGTCTCTTTCACTCTTGAAGCCCCCACCACCCCGTCAGCCAGCTTGGAGAAGGCATCTGTTTCTTTAAATACTTCTCCAAGTCAAGCCAGCTGGTGGCTTGAGAATGCATTTAAAGTTGCTTTCTTTCCACCTCTCTCTCCCCACCTTCCTCTCCACTTTCCTTCCTCCCTCCAGGTGGGGCCTGGAGAGGTCTTAGAATGCCAAGTGATCAGACTACAGAAATCAGTTTCGCAGGAGAAAATGGCTGCTGTGGATGGTGGACTCTGTGGCATGGCACCTCACTGGGGTCCTTTCCCTCCCCAAGCTCTCCCCCAAATCTCCAGGGATTCATAGGGTTGACACCTCTGTGTCCAGAGGCATGTTCACCTGCTTGGACTACATTCTTTCAGGAGAGAAAAAAACTGTAGTAAACCTAGTTTGACTAAGTGTGTGCTGAGGATGGGGATGGCTGGAGAAGTGTATGGTGCAGAGGTTCTTCTGAAAACAGTGCTCCAGTGTGTAAGCAAAGGTGTGTGTGTATGTGGGGGGGATCTGTGTGGAAGCAGCTTGAGTAAATAAATAGCCAAACTTGGTTCCTGTGCCCAGACAGGTATAGAAGTCCAGGGCTTCTCTTCCCTTAGTTTTCTTTCAAAACATCAAATTTGAAGGGTGGGGGGGACGAACAAAAAGCTTTTCCCCTTAATGCCAATGGCTCAGAACCCAACAGGTATAACCTAGGCTGTCAGTTTTTAAAAATAAAAACCTAAACAGTTACACTTAGTTCAGTGCACGCAAGGCCGCTCTGGAAGGCCGAGACCCCGTCAGTTGCCTTCAATACCAACCTGCCAAATAACACATCAGGCAGAAGACAAGTGGAAACAAAACAATGTAATGCCTGAATACCGTTATCTTACTTGAAGGTGAACAAGGGGACAGATTGGGAATGCAAAACCAACAAAACACTTTTTGTGCTGCAAGAAATCTTTAATTTGATGCTCCGTGAGGAGAAAAGTTCCTCCAGGGGAGTATACAGAACTATTCAGAGAAACACTGGATTTTTTTTTTCTCCCTCCCTGCCTCCTTCAACATCTGAAGATACAGAATTCAATCATTCTCCTTATTTCAAGGTCAAGGGAGGCTTGCCATAGTTCTCGCCTTGCAGAGTTCAGCAGATCAAAATAATGTCCTCTTTACTCAAGCAGCCATGGGCCATGGCAGATACCAGAAAGATTATGTTCATCTCAGTTACTACATTCCCTCTAACTCTGGAACAAAACGGCAAAATCAACAGTGTTGATTCATTCAAGCAAGCAGCCAAAATACAATGAAATTACTATTATCTAATGGCTTGCGGTTTATGCTAATCACAACTGTAGCAAAGATAGGCTGTTCACAAACAGAGCAGGTGTCTCTACATACTCAAGGGACACCCTAACTTCATGACTTTGTAAATAAACTGAAAAAATGTATCTAACAGAAAATGACCTGAGGTGCGTATGCTCCAGGAGGTATGGAATCGCAAAAGCAGTCGAGTCAGTTAAAGAGAAAAAAACCCCACGCAAACAAGTGCAGAAAAACAGAAGAAAGGACCGTCTTGAGCCTCTGACAGCTTGCAGAATTCTAGAGAGGAAGAAAACATTTCAAAGTGCTTATCTTCTCCACACAATTTCTTATGGACCTTTAGCTTGCTTGGGGTTTACTAAAAACCTACCAAATATTTGATCAAAACTGATAGGTGGGGAGACAGATAGGCAACAGTCAAGGGGTTAATAAGTAGGGCTGCCAGCTCAGGGTTGGGAAATTTCTAGAGATTTGGGGGTGGAGCCTGGGGAGGGCAGGGTTTAGGGACGGGAACTCTGCTGGGTATAATGGCCATGGAGTCTACCCTTCAAAGCAGCCATTTTCTCCAGATAATTGCTATCATCTGGAGATCAACTGTAATTCTGGGAAATCTCCAGGTCCCACCTGGGGGTTGGCAGATCTGTTAGTAAGGCATGAGGCCAGGTCTTCTTGTCAAATAATCCCAAAACAAACATGGCTCCAGAACATGGGGAAGAAGATAAGGAAACTTACTACCTCTCAACTGAGAACCTATGTTCCTTCACCCCAAACGAGACCTGGAGGAGAGGGCAAAGGTCCCCCTTCAATGTACAGCTCTTTCCCAGTAAACCATCCTCAGGAAGAAAAGTAGAAAGAAGTTGAAAATCACAAGCATGATGCAGCAGTCAGACTGTTAGCCCAAGGATCTGGTCAATCTAAGTTCAAATTTTCCATTCTGCCATGGAAGCTTGCTGAGTGACCTTGCACTAGGCAGTGTCTCTCATCCCAGCTTGTCTCACAGGACTGTTATGGGACAGCAAATTGAAGGAAGGAAGGAAGAACAATCCCCACTGGAGTAGAGATAAATAATAAATATACCATTATGATGTCCCTACTGCGTTGACAAGGCCACTCACGGTCAAGGGCAATGCTGAGCAGTCAAGTTACAATGGATAAAAGGAAGTAGTTCTTCACCCAAAAGGTGATTAACACATGGGATTCACTGCCACAGGAGGTGGCGGCTGCTGCAAGCATAGACAGCTTCAAGAGGGGATTGGATAAATTTATGGAGCAGAGGTCCATCAATGGCTGTTAGCCACAGTGTACTGTTTGAAGTCTCTTTCTGGGGCAGTGATGCTCTGTATTTTTGGTGCTGGGGGGGCACAGTGGGAGGGCTTCTAGTGCCCTGGTCCCACTGATGGACCTCCTGATGGCACCTGGTTTTTTTGGCCATTGTATGACAGAGTGTTGGACTGGATGGGCCACTGGCCTGATCCAACATGGCTTCTCTTATGTTCTTATATCTGTCATCTGTAGAATCTGTCATCTTGTTTCATAGTGGTATGGAATGTACACTGGGCTACCCCAGATATAGTGTTTTCTAATTATGTCAGCCATCATCTTATTTGGAAGGAATTCACTTGG
Source organism: Heteronotia binoei (assembly GCF_032191835.1). NCBI lineage: Eukaryota > Metazoa > Chordata > Lepidosauria > Squamata > Gekkonidae > Heteronotia > Heteronotia binoei. Next base: position 120,636,481 of record NC_083228.1, on the reverse strand, counting down.
GGATCTTCTGGATCACTTCTGGATCTTAAATGTGCTCTCTATCACTAGTATCCCAGCCAATAAGGATCAAACCTGGATCTGTCAGCTTAATTCCACCCTGGCTTCTGTTTCTTGGTAGTGTGAGGGACTGTGGAGGGCTGGCTTCTTCAAATCTCAATGGTATAATAGATCATCTTGGCAAAAGCCCCGAGAAGATTTTTTTTTCTTTTGGGCATATTTATGTATGAGCTTTTAGGGTTGCCAATCCCTAGTTGGGGGCAGGACAACCACTAGTTTAGAGGTCCTCCCCCTGCTTCAGAGTTATCAGAAAGTGGGGGAGGGAGGGGAAACATTCACTGGGCACTCCATTATTCCCTATGGAGACTGGTCTCCTTAGGATATAATACAGAATTGATCCACGGGTATCTGGGGCTCTAGAGGGGCTGTTTTTTTGAGGAAGAGGTACCACATTTTTAGCATAGCATCTGGTGCCTCTCCTCAAAATGCCCCCTCCCCAAAGTTTCAAAAAGATTGGACCAGGGGGTCCAATTCTCTGAGCCCCAAAATAAAGTGCCCCCATCCTCCATTATTTCCAATGGAAGGAAGGCTTTTAAAGGATATATGATGGCCAGAACTACCATTGGAGTTCAATTGTGCTTGTCACAACCTTGCTCCAGGCTCCACACTCAAAGTCTCTTGGCTCCACCCCAAAGTCCCCAGATATTTCCTAAACTGGACCTGGCAACTCTACTTCCTGTAAATCTAAAGTAGCATATAAGATAGTTAAACAGTCACTGTTTTATCACCTCTCTTTTCCCCACCCACTGACCAAGTCAGGACAGGTTAAAGAGGCTTTTCCTGGAGATCTCCAGTTCCTTCCTTCCTGAAGTCTCTCTAGTCTTAATTCCTCCCAATCTCTGTTCCCTTCTTGGGCAGGTGGGGAGAGTTTGATCATCCCATTCTCTAGACCTATAAGCATTCGTATGAAGGTGGGCTGCAGTAAGTATGGAAAGCAATTGGACTGATTTCTCTCCTTCCTGCCTGTTCTCTGCTCAGAGAGGCGTGGAGGGGGGGAAGCCTTTTAAAACCTCCTGGTGAAGGTTTTACTCCAGTGAAATCTCTAACACACACCCCCCCATGCATTTCTTCTCAGTCACTATGAGAAAAAAAAAACCTGACAGAATTAATAGGCAGGAAATTTCTATGAGGGATGAAAAAACTGACAGAGTATTAATAGGCAGGAAATTTCAAACCAAACACAGTCATCAAAGCTCAGCGGACAACTGTCCAGCTACCATTGAGCAATTAATTAAAATATTTTTCTAGACTGAAAAGTCTTTCAGGCCCCGCAGAATGACAACAGCATTACAAGAGAAGCATATTTCTTGGACAGAACCAATCTTACAAACACCACCCTCAATTTCCATACCTGAGCAGAAGTCAATGCAGCCAGAATTTTAGTCACAGCCAAAGAAATACCAGGGCCAGCATTGGCTCATAGATCACAGAGACTAGGTGAATCCTAGAGCATCATCCAAAAGTGGCAACCTCCCCAAACTCTACCGCCTCCTACAGGCACCACCTCCAAAATCTCTCAGCACTTGTTGAGGCACTGCTGGGAATCCCTAATATGGACTTGAGTAAAACTTTGTAGGTCTTAAGGGTGACACCAGACTCAAACTTTGTTCTACAAATATATTAATTTGCACATCGTTATCACCCCAATTGAGCCAGCCTCTTCTCTTCCACTTCATTGTACCACTCTTTGATCTCTCTGCCCTTCTCCGTTCACACACTCAGACCTGCTTTCTTTTATTTTTAAATCTGTGATTTGGGCTTCACTAAAATCAAGAGGGACCTTCCCATTTTCTTCTGTCTCCCACCTTATTCTCCCTTTCTCTCCATGCCTTCCTTTCCAAGCATGTAACATGCTTCCAAGGACTACAGGAAATTATTTTTGAAAATGGCGGCATATACAACTTCAGCCTTTAGAGACACTCCATACACACTTGTGGATGCTGAGATGGTGCCAGGAAGGAGGAAATGAGGCTGCTGCTCCATCCTGGATTCAGGGTTGCAGGAGGATTTGTGGAATGTCCCCAGACTGACTGAGCTGAGTGGGGTTGGAGGCCATCTGTCCTCCAGAGGCTTGAGCATGGACAGTTGTGGCAGACTTCTGCTCACAGAGATGGTTGTGAAGTCCCTCCCCAGGGCCCTTACGCTCCTGGCCCTTACACTCCTTGAGAGATAGAAAGGGATCTGTAGGTAAGACCCAACACTTTATATTCAATGAAGAAGCAAAATGACAACTGATTTGTTCTTGATATAGTGTGAGTATATTTCCCACATTCTGTACCAACTGAAGTTCTAGAACAGTCTTCAGGGGGCAGTACTACGTGCAACAATGTTCCAAGAACACTTCTTCTATGATTCCGCTTCTCTTGTTTAGTTATCAATAGTTTAAATTGCTTTAAAACTTTTGAAGGTGACCTGGGGCACCCTAGACGTGGCTGAAAGGCAGCGTATAAACTAATCACACTACTTAAACGCATCAGCATGGCTAGGTCAAATGAGTCTAGGAGGGAAGATAATCTACCATCCACATGCAAATGGAAGAGGGCACTTTTGGCACCCTACTACCAACCTTTTTCTGTAACAGCAGCATTGAGTTCAAAAGTACATGCAGGCTTCTTACTCAGTGGGAGATGGCAATCAGCATAGTAAATCAATAGTAAATTAATCACTATTCCCAGACCAAGTCTATCCGGTCTGGGTTCACCTTTAGCTTGCTCTTTCTCAGCTATTTGTCCTTCTGGAAACAGATGCATGCTATTTGAACAATGCAATTTGGGGATCCCATTTTGTTCAGCAAGGCATTACCTGGAATTTTAACATCCAAGAGTCTTGAGAATTACCCCCGCCCTTTTGCAAAGAAAAATATATAAATGATTCTTTTATGAATATACATTGAACTGAACTCCTGTGTGCTGCATAATAGCTACTGATGAAGATGGAAATGAAAACATTTGGTAGCTCTCACTTGGACCGAGTAGAGTTCTAGGACAGAATAATTTGGGACTGCTTGAGTTGTAAATTATTGCTTCAAACATGAGCTATGTTTGGAATTTTTCCATTGACTTGTTAGGTTTCATTTTGTTTCAGTTGCATGCTTGCATAAATTTATCAAAGATAGCTGGCTGACTTGGCCAAATTAGCATTTGGGATTGGATCAACTTTCTTTGAATACAAGTCTGAGTTTTCAGATTAGGGGTTGGATTCCACATAGTATTTCTCTGCTTGGAGGCGGGGGGGAGTGATTTTCACAACTTCTCCCCTCCCTTAGCAGGCGTCAAACTCCCACAAAAGTATTTGTGTGTGGTGGTGGGGGGGGACCTCTGTCCCCACGAGCAGCATTTCAGTAGGCTTTGGGGGCTGCCACAGCAGGAAGGCGGCAGGAAGTCAAACTCTGTGGATGGAAACCTTCCATCCGCGTAAATGTTAGATGGGATCCAAGTCTGTACCTTTATTTTCCAAAGAGTTAGCACAAAAGGATGGCAGGCTGTTTGACTGTGCCCTTTGGACTCTGCATCAGCTTGCCTTACCATGCTTTGCAAGAACACTTTGTCCTGGTCTGTAGTGCCCCAGAGAGGTGAACAGAGCTATCCAAGCTTATGACCTTGGCACACACAGTGTCCTTATGGCCATATGTCTCACATTACACATTCCTAGTTTTGCTCTGCTTCCCTTAGTGATGTTTAATCGTATGCGTGTTTCCGCGTGCAATGAGTGCCAATAACCCAAAGTGCAGCATTTGAGCACCAGCTGTTGATTCACCTACTTGCTTGTTTTCTGGAACCAGGGAACCTTGACGTCGATTTCCATTTTGTTGGCAGCACGCTGTCCAATTTGGGAGGATAAATAAAGCGACAGCAAAGATGTCATCTCGGAGATTAGGAAGGGACAGCTCTTTATGCAAGTAATTACCGCTTGCTTACACAGAGCTCTCCAAAAAGAGAAAGACTTTTTTGGGGAGTATGGTGCTGTGGCAGCACTGCAAACCACACCAAACGAAACCCGGCTGTCCACGTGTGGCAGCCTACCAAGGACATGACAAACCTCATCGTTTTAATGCCTGCATGGATCTGCCACTCCAAGGAGGCTGTCAAATGCACGGCAGGAAGGGTTGTGCCAGCCTCCAGGTGGGGCCTCGAGATATCCTGATTTTACAACTGCTCTCCAGCTTGCAGAGTTAGCTCCTCTGGAGAAAATGGCCGCCTTGAAGGGTGGACTCAATGGCATTGTACCATGTTGAGGAGGCCCCTCCCATCCACAAACCCCACATTCTCCTGGATCTACCCCCAAAGTCTCCAGGTATTTTCCGACACAGACCTGGCAACTCTAATGGCAGACTGCAAGCATGGCTACTGAGCTGTGAGTCAGCTTAGAGGGTAACAAGAGGCTTTCTGTAAGCAAGCATACTATACTGCAGATGTCCCCACTTTTTTGAGCCTGTGAGCACCTTTGGAATTCTCACACAGCATGGGGAGTCCAGCCACAAAGCAGCTGCTGCAGAAGGCAGAGCCAGCCACAGCTTACCCTCAGCCTCACTATTAAGATCCTTCAGCTATGCTGGCAGTTGCTGCCAAAGCAACATTTTTTTTTTTTAAATCTGCATGGCCAATCAGATCTCCAGTGGCCAAACAGAAACCTTGCTGGGCAAAAGACTCACCTGGCCGTGCCTACAACCTACCTGAAGTTCATGTCCCATAGGCTGAAGACACCTGTTATAGAGCACTTGGGAACCCAATTAGAAAGATTCTAGTGACCATCTTAACAAAGATGTCGCAGAGCTGAGAAAATCCAGGAAAAGACAACGGAAATGATTGCCTGAAGTGGCTGAAGGATTGGGGTTCTTCTTACTTGATAAAGTTAACTAAGGAGGGCATGATAAAAGTTAACAATTACCACCGACATGGAAAAAGAAAGAACGGATACATTTTTTCTTCAGTATTTCAAAAGAAGAATACTGGCTATAATGAGAAGAAACATGGTTTAATTTAACTGCTTGAACACAGACCACTTCACTAAATATGGAAGGGTTAGGCAGGGTCCTCTAAAACAGGATGTGAAGCTATTGTTTGAAGACCCATAGACTTAACTATAGTTTTGTGTTACAAATGGATGTGCACATCCTGGCTTGTTCACCAACATTGGCCTTGCACATTCCTGGTCAGAAAGAAGACAATGAAAACAGCATTTATTAAGGCAAATCAGGATGTGAGAGATCATCTAAGAACCAAATCCTTGTTTCGTATGTCATAGCTGAAGTAAACTACGGTTTTGTGTTATGTCTGAGCCAAATCATTTAGCCAAAACGAAGTACTTCTTCAGTAAGGCAGGATTAATATTAAAAGCTCACTACCACAACATCTGGTGATGGTAACTCAATGCATGGATCTGCCTTATATTTAGACCACTTCTCTATCAAGGTCATTGTCGTCTATCCTTTCACATCACCTACTATCTGATCCTTTTTCTTTAACTGGAAATGTTAGGGCCTGAACCTAGTATCCTCTGAAGAAAAGGCAGATATTCTTCTGTCTTTGGGCCTTCATCCCTAAACTAGTTTAGTTTCCTTTAAAGAATAATGTAAGTTGTTGGTAGGAATATGGAATAGTATTGTGTAGCCTGATCTTGTCAGATCTCAGAAGTGAAGCAGGGTGGCTACTTGGATGGGAGACACCAAGGAAGACTTTGCAGAAGAAGCAATGGCCGACCACCTCTGATTAATCACTTGCCTGGAAAACCCTATGGGGTCACCAGAAGCTGGCTGGGACTTGAGGGCACTTTACACACACACACACAAGTGCACATATTTTGTTGGTAGAGCTCTTCTCTGACTTTAGTAGCCAAAACAGCTAAGTGCTTCATCCCCTTGCTCATTTCCACTGCCATGTTCAGACCCTTCACCTGTTCTACAATAACTTTTTGGGAGATGGGACAAACAGTATCTCTCGTACTAGTATTTTAATTGTGCTTGCACCATCAGTTCATATGATGGGCTATTATAACTCATGACTTTTTTTGGTACATCTTCACATCTCATCAACCACAGGAGTTGCATATCCTGCATCTGACTATGATATCTGGCAATCTTGGTGCTGAGTCCCAGAAGCTATTCCCCAGTTATAATTTAATTAAAAGGGCAGTAGCTGAGATTCACCATATGTGACTGCCATCTGCAAAAGCTGCAGTTCAATTCTAAGGGCGACATTATTGCACGTACTGAAGCGTACTTTTATAAGCTGTCACTTATGGTGCAGAAAGCACCATTATGCCTCATGATATTAGCGCATCAGTGGGCTATAAAAGCTATCATTGGTTTTATTTTATTAACACATTTAACAGCGGAGGTGAGGGAGAGGAAGAGATTTTTAATTCACATACCACACAAGCATACATTAAGAAAACATTCCTAAGCATGTACGTGTCTCCCACTCTGAAGCATCCCAGAATTCTTTCCAAGAGAAGAAGACAGAAGACGATATTGGATTTATATCCCGCCCTATACTCTGAATCTCAGAGCGATCATAATCTCCTTTTACCTCCCCCCACCCATAACAGACACCCTGTGAGGTAGGTGGGACTGAGAGAGCTCTTACAGTGGCTGCCCTTTCAAGGACAACTACTACAAGAGCTATGGCTGACCCAAGACCATTCCAGCAGATGCAAGTGGAGGAGTGGGGAATCAAACCCGGTTCTCCCAGATAAGAGTCTGCACACTTAACCACTACACCAAACTGGATCACAACCCCCCTTTTTTGTCCACGTGACTTCAGTCTTCTTGGATTCGTGTACAACTTTAAGCTTCCCACAGGCCTCTGAGAACAGAAGCTCTCGCTTCCACAGGCTTCTCATTACTTCTTTCCAATGCATGACCAAATCATAGAGGAATTACCACATTATTACACTTCCCCTAGTATCATTAAATCCTATTATGACTCTCTTTGTGGTCACACTGCAGCATTTGACACCGACGCCTTCTGCTGCGGTGCTTGATAGAGGGCACCAAAAATGTTCACGCAGGAGGAGGCACTGGAGACTTTAATTATTACCAGAGCTATTCTACTGGCGGTACTAAAAACCATAACTGTGATTCTGTGAAGCAGTTGCTATGACCTTTGGATGCAGAAATGTATTACAATTGACAGTAACTTGAGTTTTCAAGAGAGACACGCTGGGGTTCAAGTCTCTGTTGAAATAACATTCTCTGATCTGGAGGCCCTTCCCGCAACCCCTAACACATAGGAATGCTGTCCAGTTATGTCGCTAAGGAGATGAACTCTGTATGGGTTTTGAGGCACTTTTGTCAATTCTTAGTGGTTCCAAGATTGATCCTTAGCACTGCAGGGAAGTTAACACTGAAAACTGTGTGTGTGTGGGGGGGGGGATCACAGGCACCTTATTGTCAAAAATGGACTGCATCAACTAGTTTGCTTTGTTTATTTGGTTGATATTTTGTTTATTTGATTTGTATCCTCCCCTCCCCACCGAAGCAGGCTCAGGGCGGCTCGCAATACATAATAGAACAACAATAAAAACAGTTAAATTAAGCATTAGATTAAGACAATTTAAAACAATTTGGTGCTAATTTCCAGACAGTTTAAGGATGGCATTCAGTGATCTTAAACATCCATTTAGATCGAATAATCTCAGCGGTGGTCGTCATTCGGTTAAAAGCTAGCTGAAATAGTATCATCTTGCAGGCCTTGCAGAACTGGGCAAGGTTCTGCAAGGCTCTGACCTCTTCAGGCAGCTGGTTCCACCAATGAGGGCCGGTGATCGAGAATAAAAGCATAATCATTAGGGTTTGTAGAATCTTTCGGGCTCAAGTGCCGTATTCTACTGGAGAAAGTTTTCCTTCCAGACGTTTCATTCTCAGCTGCGGAGAACATCCTCAGAGGCGTTGCAGCCGGAGCAGGTGCTCTGACCTTCTTGGCTGCTGTGCATTGAGTGGGGCCAGGGCTGCTGGAGAGCTGCTATTTCTAGGCTGGAGGGGGTGTGATGAAAGGGCAATTGGTTTGTGGATGTGCCCATTGTTTGGCGGGGCTTCCTGGAAGGGTAGTGATAAGGAAACTGGCTGTTGAATGTGACCATTTTTCTGTGTTAATTGCTGGGAGGGTTGGAAGGGGTGTGAAGATAAGGAAGATGGTTGTTGACTGTGCTGATTGTTCTGTGGAATGTACTGGTTGTTCTGTGACTTTATCTTTGATAAAAGCATAATCCTTAACAGAGTTACACCCTTCTAAATCCACTGATTTAGATGAGCTCAGAAGGATATAATCCTGTTTACAATTGCAGCAAAAATTTTGTTTTGAGGTAGAAAACCTCTGAATACCAGTGTTGAGGAGCAACAGGGAGAGGCTTGTGCTGCCATGCCCTGCTTACCAACCTTCTGGGAAGAGCGTTTAGTTGGCAACGTGCGTGAATTAGGATTCTGGACTAGGTGGACCAGCATGGCAGGTATTAAAACAGATGCTAGGGATGAGCCCTGCTAACTCCTGGCGCAAACAAAGCATAAAATTACTGTATGACAGTTTGAAGTAGGACCTGATTGTTCATTTTGAATGCTGGCTTGCCATTTACCAATGAGGTCATTTGTCAAGTTAATTCATAATTTCCTCTTTTTGTAGCCCAGGTGTGGATTGCAATATTGTGAAACAAAATCTGGAATGCCGCCTTGCTTGCAATAATTTTAAAAATACACCAAATGCGGCCCAATACTGACTTCACTTAAAGTCCCTGAGAGCGCCTTCCTATGCAGAATTACTCTAGGCTCTTTGAAATCATGGAGTCACAGCACTGCATTCCATGAGACAGTACTTAAAAAAAACAAAACAAAAACCCACAAAAGCAGACTATGCTAATGAATGAATTGGCTTAACACAAAACATGTTAGAGAAGGAATGAACTGGGCAGGATTGACTCTGTTTGACCAAAGCCAACCTTCCATGAATTTTGAAAACATCATGGCCAAGAGAACATCTCTGACATAAGATGTTGGAGAAAGCAATGATGTGTTGAGATTTTATAGATAACTTGTGCGTTGATGCATTAATAGGTTTCAAAGGGAGTAACCTTAAGCAGAACTACTCAGAAGTAAGTCCCAGGTTACTCAACTCGGCTTTCTCCCACTGAAATGTCCTTTGGCCACTTAACCCAAACCAGATATTATTTGTTCTATTTCACAGCATTCTATAAAATGTTTTTTCCTCAAGTTCAGTATTCTCTTTTTTTTAAAAAAACAATAGGCCCACTGTTAGGAGTTGTTCATCAATAAAGAATTCAGGAATTTCAGGAGATGAAGAAGATCTTTCAACAGACACCCAAAGATCTGCCACTTCAAAGGCCGCCCGAAAACACATGTTCATTTTTATAAATTGAATGGTGTTTGCCTATGCATAAGTTGTACCTTTTTATTTTCTCCAGAAAATTCAGGTGAACAATTGCTGCATTCATCTACTGGGCTCCACAAAACTGCACATCATTTTATGATAGCACAGACGTAGATCAAAAAGAAACCCCATCATGCAGGTGACATTAAACTTATTGATTTCCTAAGGGTTCCGTAATGAGGAAAACCGATCCATTCCATCGGTGGCTTTAGGGGAGGAAGAAGATGTTCCATTTCAGGAGGTGAGGAATGCCAATTTATCACGATCAAGGATTTGTTATTAACTCACGGCAGTTGCTTTCCCAATGTTTTTCAGCATTATAGCCAATTATAGCTGGGGAGATGAAAAACGGCAACAGCAGTCAGTGCTGAGCTCCCAGTCAGGCTGTAATTACTCCTGGAAGAGGCCACATGAATCAACAGACAGTCACAATCGCCAGAAGGTTGACAGCCACCCAAGGAAAACTGTATTCAAAATGGAGCGGCTTCAACTCCGAAACACATAATCAACTGGCCAACAAAGACCCAGCCATTCTTGGCAGCTTGTAGACTGGCAAAGGCCCCGGACTCAGATAAAGGGATTGTACTGGCAACGAGGCTGATCTCAGAGCCATTCAGCTAATGGAGATGTGCTGGCCGGGGATCTGAAGCCACCCCTCACTCTTTCCCTCCCCCCTCAACACTAGAGCTTCCAAAGGGTGTTCTTTTGAACACTCGTTTAAGCATAAACAGCTCACAGAGTGATTCCGGCTGGCAAGTTCTGAGACTAGCTCATGAAAGAAGATTTAACTTGGAGCACTTTAACAATACCTTTTGCATAACAGAATGAAGTAACCAGGGTGAAATTTTGAAGCAATAAATTATCAGACAATTAAATATGCTCATGTACTTCCCAGTTTCTAAATTAAACCCAAACTAGATTAAGATTCTGTGATCAGCATCTCCTTCAGTTTACTATATCAAAGCATCCGTAGGGAGCTGCTGATTTGGTTGGTAAAAGAGTGTTGGGAGTGTGGTGGGCCCACCTTTTCCTGATCTTAAAACATAAGAAGAGACTTGCCTGGATCTAAAGTTGCCAGCTTCCAAGTGCCTGGGGGGACAGCAGTGGGAGGACTTCTAGTGCCCTGGCCCCACTGGTGGACCTCCTGATGGCACCTGTTTTTTTGGCCACAGTATTGGCACAGCGTTGGACTGAATGGGCCATTGGTCTGATCCAACATGGCTTCTCTTATGTTCTTATGTTGATCTCCCACTTTTACAACTGATCTTCAGCTGGTAGAGATTAGCTCCCCTGGAGACCTTTGGAAAGTTATTTGCTACAAGGTTCTCTATTGTGCTTTGGTTCTACTGTGTTCTGCTGCTGTGTAACAACCCCTGGAGAAAATAGCAGCTTTGAAGGGTGGACTCTATGGCATTGTACCATGCTGAGGCCCCTCCTCTCCCCAAACCCCGCCCTCTGCTGGATCCACCCCCCAAAACTCCAGGTCTTTTCCAACACAGACCTGGCAAGCCTACCCGGATCAGATCAGTGGTCCACCTAGTCCAGCATTCTGTTTCACACAGAAACAAGGCATAGGGGCCTGATGTTGCCTCCTAGCACGTATTCAGAGGTTTGCTGCTTCATCTAGAGGTACCTTTTACTTACCACGGCTAGTAACCATTGATGGGCCTATCCTTCGTTAATCTGTTTGCTCCCCTTTTGGCGCCATCTAGTGGTAATCACCACATCTCCAGGCAGCAAATTCTACCAGTTAATAAATCAGTGAGTGAAGAAGTGTGTCTTTTTGTCCAGCTTGAATCTATTGTCTATCAACTTATCAGGCACTCTCTCTGATATCTACTGTTATTAGAAAAGGAGAAAAAGTTCTTGGTCCACTTTCTTAGTCTCATGCATAATTTTCAATGATCTGGAGTTGGGAGTAAGCAGTGAAGTGGCAAAGTTTGCAGATGACACTAAATTGTTCAGGGTGGTGAGAACCAGAGAGGATTGTGAGGCACTCCAAAGGGATCTGTTGAGGCTGAGTGAGTGGGCATCAACGTGACAGATGAGGTTCAATGTGGCCAAGTGCAAAGTAATGCACATTGGGGCCAAGAATCCCAGCTACAAAGACAAGTCGATGGGGTGTGAACTGGCAGAGACTGACCAAGAGAGAGATCTTGGGGTCGTGGTACATAACTCACTGAAAATGTCAAGACAGTGTGAGACTGCAATAAAAAAGGCCAACGCCATGCTGGGAATTATTAGGAAGGGAATTGAAAACAAATCAGCCAGTATCATAATGCCCCTGTATAAATCGATGGTGCTGTCTCATTTGGAGTACTATGTGCAATTCTGGTCACCACACCTCAAAAAGGATATTATAGCATTGGAAAAAGTCCAGAAAAGGGCAGCTAGAATGATTAAAGGGTTGGAACACTTTCCCTATGAAGAAAGGTTAAAACGCTTGGGGCTCTTTAGCTTGGAGAAACGTCAACTGTGGGGTTGACATGATATAGGTTTACAAGATTATGCATGGGATGGAGAAAGTAAAGAAAGAAGTACTTTTCTCCCTTTCTCACAATACAAGAACTCCTGGGCATTTATTGAAATTGCTGAGCAGTCAGGTTAAAACGGATAAAAGGAAATACTTCTTCACCCAAAGGGTGATTAACATGTGGAATTCACTGCCACAGGAGGTGGCGGCGGCTACAAGCACAGCCAGCTTCAAGAGGGGATTTGATAAAATCCATTGATAAGGTCCATCAGTGGCTATTAGCCACAGTGTGTGTGTGTGTGTGTGCGTGTGTATGATCCAACATGGCTTCTCTTATGTTCTTATAAACCTCCATCACGACCCCCTTCTGTCACTTTCCCCCCTAAACTAGAAAGCTCCGGGGAAAGTGCTCCAACTCATTAATTGTCTTAGTTATGCACACCCCTGAAGTGGATATCAGCTCAGTGAAGAGGAAAAAAAAATTACACATTATCCCTTCTCCCTGGACAGCTTCCATGATCAAATTATCAGTCCTACACAACTGCTGTGAAAAAGGAAAAACACTGTAGTTCCACAGAAAACTTCCCTAGAACAATAGCAATATAATGCTTTGTTTATTAGCATGTACCAGAATATCACAAAATAACAAAAAATATCACAGAGGAATTCTCTGAAACGGCAGCAATGTAATCTCTTCTTATTAGGACATTCCAGAATATCGTAAAATAATAAGTGCTGGCTTTCAAGTCCCACAAAACTCTTTAATAGACTCTATACTGTCTAAAGAAGGAGAAGAAGGAGAGAATATTTCAGAGCAAGGATCCCCAACCATTTGAGCCTGAGGGGCACCTCTGAAATTCTATCTGGCAGTAGGATTGCCAGGTCTGACTCAAGAAATATCTGGGGACTTTGGGGGTGGAGCCAGGAGCAAAGGTGTGACAAGCACGACTGAACTCCAAAGGGAGTTCTGGCAATCACATTTAAAGGCATCACAGCACCTGCCAACACCTTTCCTGGTGCCCGCCAAGTGTTTTTAGAAATTAAATAATTGCTTTAGCAGCAGGTGCCACCCCAGCAGAAGGAACTTCGCTGCGTGACTGAAGGAAAGCTGTGCGTATGCAAGAAAATATTTTTAAACAATATGTTCATTTTGCAAGGCATCCTGTTAAACAGAGCTTCTGCCTGAAACGTTAAAGAGTTACTATTACAGTTATACATAACTTCACTCCCTAAGATTTTGTGGTTGGTTCTGCCGCTTGTGGCAGCCATTTTGTGGTGGGCTCTGCCTCCCATTGGCAGCTATTTCATGGTTGCACCCATCTTCTGGTTGTGCCCATCACTGTGAGTTAGGGTTGCCAATCTCCAGATGGGGACAAGGGTCCCCTGGTTTGGAGGGCCTCCCCCACTTCAGGGTTATCTGAAAGCGGGGGGAGGGAAATGTGTGCTGGGCACTCCATTATACTCTGTGGAGACTGATTCCCATAGGGTATAATGGAAAATCGATCCATGGGTATCTGGGGCTCTAAGGGGGCTGTTTTTTGAAGTAGAGGCACCAAATTTTCAGCATAGCATCTGGTGCCTCTTCTCAAAAAGATTGGACCAGGGGGTCCAATTCTATGAACCCCAAAAGAAGGTGTCCTATACATCATTATTTCCAAATGGAGGAAAGGCATTTAAATGGAGCACAGTCCCTTTAAATGTGATGGCCGGAACTCCTGTTGGAGTTCAATCATGCTTGTTACAGCCTTGCTCCTGGCTCCACCCCCAAGGTCTCCTGGCTCCATTGCAGAGTCCCAGATATTTTTTGAGTTGGACTTGGACTCATCTTCAGGGTGGGAGGAGGCGAGGGAGTGGTCTGAGGATGACAACAATCCAGTAATTGACAAGCGGGTAGTAGTGGGTGGGACAAAGAAAACCAAAAGAAATATTATGCATGAAGAAAAAGCTGACTAAAAATTGGCTTCCAGAAAAAGATGGAGGTAAAAGTGGTTTCAAAAGACCCCCTGCCAAAAAAAAAGGGGGGAGAGGGAAGAATAACAAAAAAAAAAACCCAAATGAAAATCAATGGCACAAAAATGTGCACAGAATTATTATTTTTTTGGTGGGGGGGGGAGGTAAACTGAAGAAGTATGGAGCCACAATCAATGTGCGGGGGGGGGGATGCAGAAAAGCCCAGGAGATGTTGTAGTCTTAGATTACATGGTGGTGGCTACAGACCCCAGATCAAGATGTTCCAGATGCCTCTGGGACAGAGAAGTCGAACATGGCTGTTCTCATTAGAAGTAACGCATGAAGCTGCCTTATGCTACATCACAGGGGTGGTCAACGGTAGCTCTCCAGATGTTTTTTGCCTACAACTCCCATCAGCCCCAGCCATTGGCCATGCTGGCTGGGGCCGATGGAAGTTGTAGGCAAAAAAAAATATTTGGAGAGCTATCGTTGGCCATCCCTGCTATATCAGACCACTGCTCCATCAAGGTTAGTACTGTCTATCCAGATGGGAAGCAGCTCACTGGAGTCCAAGGTAGAAGTCTTTCACATCTCCTGCTAACTGATTTAATGAGACTAAACCTAATACCTTCTGAATGCGAAGCAGATGTTCTACCACTGAGTCATAGTTCTTCCCCCTTGTCAGCAAGAGTAGAACAAGACCCATGGAAGACCCTGATCACAGGTCTTCTTTACCCTGTCAAGCTCACATTTTACCAACTGGTAGACAACATATCTATATTTAGCAGGGCATTTGGGATAGAAAGAGCCCATCAGGAACTCATTTGCATATTAGGCCACACCCCCTGATGTCACCAGTGTTTCACACAGGACTTATTTTGTAGAGAAAGCCCAGTAGGTACTCATTTGCATATTATGCCACATCCCCTGACACCAAGCCAGCCAGAACTGCGTTCCTGCTCAATAAAGCCCTGATATTTAGAAGTTGTTACTTGGAAGTTACAACAAAAATTGTGTCACAGAAAATAAATCGCACACCTTATCTGTATGAAAAGAGAGTAGATTAATGAGTGGCTTAGGTCTCTTTCAGGGGGTGCCCAGAACTATACGCTTTAGGCGTGGAAACAGTCATGAAGGGCAGTTCTGGATATTCCGGCTCACAGCAGCAGGGAAACATGTATAATCTATAGATTTCCCTCAATTTTTACCAATGAAGGATGAATAATTAAAAGATTAATAAGAAAAAAAATACAGGTTGAGGTTGAGCAGGAAAGCAGTAAACCTATGTTTAGATTCTATAAATAATTTACATATTCCTATCAGCGGAGTGGATTTTTCCTCACCTCTCCACTGCTACCTTGAATTCCCCCTGCCAAATGCTGCTCCTGGAGGTCAGAGGGGTTCCAAGAACTACAATGAAAGGGGAGCTGGAGGTCTCCAGTGGGAGGTTGACAAAATACTCCCTCCATTTGCAGAAATCCCCTACAGAATCCTTCCCCCAGCTCTCTCAACATACAAAGTGGTACCCTGACCTGGATAGCCCAGGCAAGATCTTGGAAGCTAAGCAGAGCTGACCCTGGCAAGCATTTGGATGGGAGATCTCCCAGGAATACCAGAGTTGGGAGGCAGAGGCAGGCTATCAAGCCACTTCTCTGAGTCTCCTCCAAGCCCCCGTAGGAGTCGCCAAAGGGTGCCATGACTTCCAGGCATGGGCACACATACAAAAAATGCACACACACACAAATCATAGAAAGTGACTCTCTCTAACATAATATGCTCAGATGAAGAGGGGGGAATATGGGCCAATAGGGGCTTTAGCAGGGTTACCAAGCCCCTATCAGGTAAATTACCAGATACAGGTTGGGAAACACCTGGAGATTTTGGGGGTAGAGTCTGAGAAGGTGCTGTTTGGGGTGGAGAGGCACTTCATTGGGGTATGAGGCCATACAGTCCACCTTAGAAAGGGGCCATTTTCTCCAGGTGAACTGATCTCTGTTGCCTGGAAATAAACTGTAATCCCAGGAGATCTCCAAGTACCACCTGGAGGCTGGCACCCATACTGCTGGCAGAGGGGATTCCACACACCAAAGTCCTGTTGTTCACCCCCAAAGCACAGTAGCAAGGGGAAAATAAAAGGGAAAATCCCAACAACATGTACTTACTGGAAGTTGATATAAAAAGTTAATACTGTGAGAAACCATAGTTTCTAGTGATCCTAGAGCTACCTTTGTCACTTCCTGCATTGACAGCTAGTGAGTACAAGGCTATATTTTATTTTTAAAATTGCTGTGCCCCTCCCCCCAGGGTTGCCAGGTCTAGACTGGAAAATACCTGACGACTTTGGGGGTGCATCTAGAGAGGGTGGGCTTTGGGGAGGGGCTTCAACATGGTACAATGCTACAGAACCCACCCTTCAAAGCAGCCATTTTTCTCCAGGGGAGCTGATCTCTGCCAGCTGGAGATCAGTTGTAAAAGTGGGAGATCTCCAGGCCCCACCTGGAGGCTGGCAACCCTACCTCCCAACCCTCCTGCCATTTGTCAGGCACTGCGTGGCCACGCTAGGCCTTGGGGACCCTGAGCTGAGTGTAAAGGTAGCCTAGAAATGTTTTAAATCAATAAAAGAAATACAAAACAAAATCAATAACGCCTTTTGCCTTTGAAGCCAGCTTGGAATATCACACCCATTTCCCTTCACGGGAACTGACCAAAAAGCCTGTTTGGACTTTGATCTGACTAAAAGCATTGTTGTGCCTGGACAGCTAAAAGCACAGTTTGGACCTGATCATGATAACCCAAATTATTTCTGCATTTTCCCCCAGATATGCGGCCCAAGCCATCTCAGGGTCAACAGAAATCGAAGTAGCACTGCCTACAGGGGTTCTTGCAAGTTACTTCCTCCTCAGGCTCTAGTAAAAACTTTCATCTCCCAGTGGCAGCTGACTCTGTAAAGTAGGGTGGAGAGGTTCAACTAAAAAAATAATCTGGGGACTTTGGGGGTGGAGCCAGGAGACTTTAGGGGTGGAGCCAGGAGCAAGGTTGTGACAAGCATGATTGAACTCCAAAGGAAGTTCTGGCAATCACATTTAAAGGGACCGCACTTCCCGTCATTTGAAAATAATGAAGAATAGAGGAACCTTCTTTTGGGGCTCACAGAACTGGATCCCTGGTCCCATATTTTTGAGACTTGGGGGATGTTTTGAGGAGAGGCATCAGATGCTATGCTGAAAATTTAGTGCCTCTTCCTCCATTATATCCTACGGGAACCAGTCTCTATAGGGAATAATGGAGTGCCCAGCAGACATTCCCCCCCCCCGCCCCACATTTTCAGATAACCCTGAAGCTGGGGCACGGCCTCCAAACCAGGGGATTCCCTGGCCCCAACTGGAAGAGTGAGTTATACTTTACTGAATGGTATAGTCTTTGAAGTGCTCACCACATTTAGATTAATGTTGAAGTAAAGAAACAATACTGGTGGTAATACAGTGGTAGTGCTTTGTGTAATTACTGACACACAGTGTTGCTCTGCTGTTGTTGCCCAATTGGGGACTGGCAACCTACAAAGTTGAGCTCAGAAGTCCCTTAGGAATGGCTAAGGAAATAAAAATAAAGCAAAGAGCGTGAAGCAATACTAACAGAAGGCTCCCAAACCTATCACGCCTAAGACCATAGTAAATGCCCCTGGCAGTTCACCAGCTTTACATACTGAGGAAACATATGTGCACACGAAAGCTCATATCTTGAATAAAATTTTGTTGGTCTTAAAGGTGCCCACTGGATGTTAAGTTTGTTTTACATGCATTGCTAAGGATTAGGAAATCTCTAAATTGCTAGTGTTGAAAGATCTGTAGCATTATTGTGCAGCACAATGAGTATCAAGGAGGATGTTTTCCTCTCAGTTATTTAAAGGCAATTTGGATGTGTGTCAAAACCCATCACATTGACAGACACCTTGAGGTCAGCTTTCCTCATGGCCGTCGCACTTCATGAAAAACAGCATCGATATCCTTTTCTTTTCTCCTCAGAGATGAGCATTTAGGGGATAAATCGCTCTTTTCACAGCCTCTCTTTCCAGCAATTTCTACCCTCTACGATAGACCTGTTTCCATTGTTTTCTGCAACGTCCTATGTTATTGAGAAACAAAGTGCCACCAAGTAAAAAGATAAAAAAAGATCTGCTTTGGTAGTAATGCTAGCAGTAATTGCAACTGCGATTAAGAGCAGAATATGGTATCACAGCAATCTGTCTGGCTCCAGTTACTTATGCTATCTGTTTTTGTTTTTAGGTTGTAAACCAGATGATGGACAATTGCTTTGTAATACTTTCCCATCCAAGCATGCTGGGAGTTCCAGGTGTGGCATAAGTCTTCAGGTTCTATAATACCACAAAACTGGTCACTGGGAATAAACCAAGTATTTATTCTTGAAGCTCAAATGTCTCCAATACCTCAATGGCCTATTCACACATTACTAAGTACAGAGGCTGGATCGAGGGTCCCCATCCTTTGTAACAGTTAGCCAAGATTTCCAAGTGTTCCTCACCGACATGTGAGGTGCCTAATTTGAATTGGGACCAGAATACCTTCTCCCCAGCACCTGTGTGAACCAGCCTCTCTTGGGTTTTTTTTGTTTTTTCAGGGGGGTTAGAAAATGCCCAGCAGGAACTCATTTGCTTATTAGGCCACACCCTCTGACACCAAGCCAGCCAGAACTGCATTCCTGTGTGTTCCTGCTCAAAAAAGCTCTCTCTCTCTCACTCTGTATAAAAATGGGATGATATAGTTGTGCTAAGTCTGGTATAGTGGTTAAGTGTGTGGATTCTTGTCTGGGAGAATTGGGTTTGATTCCCCACTCCTCCGCATGCACCTGCTGATGTGACCTTGAGTCGGCCACAAGTTCTTTGAGAGCTTTTCTGCTCAAGGGCAGTTATGGGAGAGCTCTCACAGCCCCACCTGCCTCACGGGATGTCTGTTGTGGGGAGGGGAAGGGAAAGAAGATTGTAAACTGGTCTTCAGGTAGTGAAGAGCAGGGTATAAATCCAATCTTTTCTTCTTCTATGTAGGCAGAAGGCCAAGGTTTACCCTTTAGATACTCACTGCTACAGGGTTGCCTTGAACTTGTGCGTATGTGTGTGTGTGTGGGAGGGAGAGAGACAATCTTCCCTTTGCCTCCTAAATAACACACTCAAAAATGTGAAGCTGTTCCCTGAAAAGTACCACCATAACTGGCTTCATAGCAAAGCTGGTCATATATGACCATCGTCAAGTTATGTGCAATCAATTGACAGATAACAGTTCCACTGATGAGTGGTGCCTCCTCCATTAGAACTCCCATAATACAAGTCATTGAGAGTCTGGCTAGAGCTACTCCACAGTCCTATGAGGTCTTGGTTCTTTCAGCCTATCAGTTAGCATGTATATTAGAGGATTCAGTGCAACACCCGTACTAACAATAGGGTGGTTCCCACCATCCTCTTAAGTGGCCTTTCTCCAGTGTAACTGACTCTCCTTCCAACAGAAGAACTGCTTAAACTGGAAGAAGTATCCTTAGATTGGAGAAAAGAAAGATTAAAACTTGACCCCAAAGGAAAGGTGGCTATTAGCCACAGTGTGTGTGTGTATATATATATATATATATATATATTATTTTTTTGGGGGGGGGCACTGTGTGACACAGAGTGTTGGACTGGATGGGCCATTGGCCTGATCTAACATGGCTTCTCTTATGTTCTTATGGGTGTTGTGGAATAAGGAGCAGAAGGCAGATATTCTGTGACAGTTGTGATGAAGGATAAATTGAAATGGAGCCCAAAGGCAGGCAGAGTATAGAAATCAATCCACTCCACAAGATAAAGAGGGTTTTCACAACTCAGAGGGAAAACCTTGGCATGTATTTGATATGCTAACACCTCCCAATTGGAGGGGCATGTTCTGGCAGGCTTGAACCATAGAATCTGGCACCCAGATTTGCTAATGCCCTATAAGGTCATGTGAGAGAAGATCTGAAAAAGGAACTTCCCCTTGAGGTTTGGAGTCATAGGTGGATTGATTGATGTGAATGTGAACAAGTGAAACGTTGCTGCTGTTTGTTGGTTTGGTCAGGTGGGCACATGATGCACCCAAAAGCCTATTGGAGACAGGTTCCAACGCCCTACCTGGGAGCTGCAAGGGGTAAAGAGTCAATTTTGTGCCCCAGCCCCCTAACAAAGTAGATTTCACTGGAAAGTCTGGAGAGAAAGTGCCTGAGCCTCTAACTCCCATCAAGTTGCTTCCAACTTATGGTAGCCTTATGAATTCATGTCCTCTAAAACATCCTGTCATTGCCATCCTCGCTCAAGTCTTACAAACCGAAGGCCCTCCCTTCCTTGGTTGAGTCGATCCATCTCATGAAAGGTCTTCCTCTTTTTCTGCTGCCTACAATTCTTCCAAGCATTATGCCTTTTCCACAGTGGGGTGTAAAGATTTTAATAAATGAACTTTGCTCGTTGGAACGGTAGGGTTGAGGTAGGTTTCGCCCCACCATGTTGTGGTCTGATTTGTTGTCTAATCTTTAAGGGCAACTCCTTCCGCTGCACACAATTCCTGCACTGACTATCAAAGCCATCATACGCTTCTTGCTGCCATCCTAGTTCATTTAAATTCAAGCTCTATTTGGGGGGGGGGGGCGGTGATACACATCCGTATGTAACTCATACATTTTTGTTATATGCTCTGGCAGCCATGAAAATCTGAGGGAAAAGTCATTTTAGACCTGGCAGCAGATTGCCATGGTGATGCACTAATCTGACACGTTTTTAAAAACTGTTTTTAAATTATCAGCTGTTCAGGTTCTACTGTCTTAACAGCATTATTATTTTTTTTTAAATAAACATCACTTTTAACTTTGAATTTTATGCTCTCTTGTTTTCTCCTACTTGGTAGTTTACAAAGAAGATGATGATGATATTGGATTTATATCCTGCCCTCCACTCCGAAGAGTCTCAGAGCGGCTCACAATCTCCTTTACCTTCCTCCCCCACAACAGACACCCTGTGAGGTGGGTGAGGCTGGAGAGGGCTCTCACAGCAGCTGCCCTTTCAAGGACAATCTCTGCCAGAGCTATGCCCTGCTAGAAGGTACAAGTGAAGGAGTGGGGAATCAAACCCGGTTCTCCCAGGTAAGAGTCCGCACACTTAACCACTACACCAAACTGGCTCAGATCCAGTTCAATGGCTTTTGGTTAAAAGCAATAAAGACTTTTGAACTATCCAAGCTCAGCATGTGTCACCTTGAAAGTAGCTTTAAACAACCTGGGGCAAGTGACCGAGCTAGGGTTGCTAAACCCCCACTGGAGGTGGGGGAACTCCCATCCCCAGGTCCTGCCCCATCATTGATCAGCTGGCTGCTTGGCAACTTACCAGGAGGAGGGAGGCCTAAGCTACATCAACCGTCAACATGGCAGTGTCACTTCCAGCATGTACCTCCATTGTCAGAGAGGCATCCAGGAATACCCCCAAGCTCTTAATTGTATTATTGTAACTCTATGTGGGGCTGCCCTTGACCGTGCTGCGGAAACTCCAGCTGGTGCAGAACGCTGCTGCATGGAAGTTGACGTTGTCACCTGTATGGGCATGGATCCATCCTGTGCTACGCAAACGGCACTGGCTAACTATTGAGTACCAGATCCAGTTCAAGGTGCTGGTACTTACCTTTAAAGCCCTATATGGCCAGAGGCCAGCATACCTTTGGGACTGCCTCTCCCCGTATGAGCCCCGTAGGTCTTTGTGATCAGTGACCCAACAGCTTTTGGTGATACCAAGCCCTAGAGACATCTGTCTGGCCTGCCTGGTGAAATGAGCTCCCCCTGGAGATCCGGGCCCTGTGGGGTTTACTTCAATTCTGCAGGGCCTGTAAAACAGCTCTTTTGCCAGGCTATCAGCTGAGACAGCGGACATCCTTGTTATCAACCTCCCCCCCTTTTATTCCATTGTTGCTATTCTGTAATTTTAGATTTTATATATTTTAATTGTTTTTAACTGTTGATTGTTTTTATGACGCAACCCGCCCTGAGCCTGTTTTATGGGAAAGGCAGGCTAAAAATAAAATAGTGTTGGAGATGATGTCCAGGTGACACTCTCGTATTCGGGCAAAAACTCTATGGTAGAAACCATTTTTACCATAGAGGTTTTGTCCAAATGCCAGCGCACCGCTGAGATTTCCCAGTGTGATGTTGTCACTTCCAGTACACATGGAAAGTGACATCGCTGTATCACCGGAGACATAGTCTGGATCTCCCTCCCGCTCCTGGTAAGTCGCCCAGCTGGCAGCCCTAGACCATGCAGTCATTACACAAACCGCACTGACAGCCAGCTCCTGTGTCCCTCTTTTCAACCAATTTAAACACCACCGAAATTCCTGCAGAAATTAATGGAACCCATTGTGATATTAATGTACTAAGAGCCAATACAAACAAGATTTTCAGGATCTAATCTTCAAAATACAATTGTTTGAAGAACACACATTTTGGCAAGAGAAAGAAGATTTTTTTTTCCCTTCCACCCTTCACTCCCCTCACTCCCCAATTTTGCTTTCTTAGCTTGGCACACAAGCAAGCAGGCATCGATAAATATTTCAGGCTCCAAAAGCATTTATGATCTATTTATTTGGCAGTCAGAATGGCATCCTGAGAAACTGTCAGCCACCATTCATCAACATGATGGATGATATCCTCTCAACAATGCAGATTAGTTTGCTTGTCAGTCATTATAAGAGCTCGACTGCAGATGGCTGGTGTTCCTTGCTATTTGGATATTTAGGATTATTAAGGGAAGGGGGTAAAAGGTTTCCAAATTCACCTTCTCAGAGTCATTTCAGACAAGAGGCTCAAAGGCTTGTAATCCCTTTCAAGCCTGGGCCTTTGGTATTTGAGAGGCAGACTCAGCTTCCTTTATCCCTCTCAGCTACTAGGACTTAAGGACTAGAGGGGTGGACCCAGCCACTTTGCTCAGCAAAGTATGGGCTTTCCTCAGAAGCGAGGCCATCATGCTGATGACGCTGCTGGGCATTTAAAAATTCCCTCCACTTCTTGGGAACCCTGCTGATGCTTTATTCATCATTATTTATTCTAGTCAGCTCCCCAGTTCCAAGGGGAAATCCATTCAGGAGGAATCCGATGTTCTTCCAGAACCTCCAATCTTGGGGTCTTTATTTGAATGGCATGCTAGTGTTTAAATTCATAGCTATTGCCCAAAATGAGTGAGCTAGGAAAACGGGTGCGTGAAAAATTTGGGCCCTCAGAGCAGAGATGCACTCGGTTTGGCTAGTGAGCGCTTCTTGTGCTACTGATTTTTATTTTTGCCTGCTATTCCTACCTGCTGAATCACAATTCTGAAAACCAATCTGGAAAGATGGAGAGGGAGAAATGTAACAAACACACAAAACAGTTAAAAATGTGTCGCCCTGAGCCTGCTTAGGTGGGGAGGGCGGGATACAAATCAAATAAATCAAATCAAAAATGAGACCCAATTCAAAGAGCAATCAGCTGTTTCATACAAGACTGGGTGTAGGACACTCACAACCGATTACTGTTTGGAATAGATCTTCTTTTGAATCTTTTTTAACATCTCCACCCCACTTATGCTGTGTATATAAACTGGCCTCATGAACGTACATCTCATGCATGTGATAAAGTGAGTTCTGACTCAGAAATATGTATCCTGAAATAGGTTTTGCTAGCTTTTAAGGTCCACTGGACCTCTCTTTTATTCTGCTGCTGCAGAGCCACATGACGACCCATCTGCTTTAGAGTAATTATTCTTTTGTTATTCAATGGGTCTGACCTGCATGGTCCGTTAGACTGATCTCATCAGCTCTCAGACGCTAGTATTTAGATGGGAGACCCCCAAGGAAGTCCAGGGTTACTATGCAGAGGCAAGCAATGGCAAACCTTCTCTATTTGTCTTTTGGCTTAAAAACCCAATGGGGTCACCATAAACTGGGAGCAATTTGATGGCACATTCAGTGCTTGAAGCAGACTTTGTATTTATTTATTAACTTCATTTATACTCTGCCTTACTCACTAATGGGGATCCAAAACTGCTAACTTTTCGAGAGCCAGTTTGGTGTAGTGGTTAAGTGTGTGAACTCTTATCTGGGAGAACCGGTTTGATTCCCCACTCCTCCACTTGCAGTTGCTGGAATAGTCTTGGGGCAGCCATAGCTATCATAAGAACATAAGAGAAGCCATGTTGGATCAAGCCAATGACCCATCCAGTCCAACACTCTGTATCACAGAGTGGCCAATACACACACAGTGGCTAATAGCCACTGATGGACCTCTGCTCCATATTTTTATCCAATTCCCTCTTGAAGCTGGCTATGCTTGTAGATGCCACTACCTCCTTTGGCAGTGAATTTCACATGTTAATCAGTCTTTGGGTGAAGAAGTACTTCCTTTTATCCCTTCTAACCTGACTGCTCAGCAATTTCATTGAATGCCCACGAGTTCTTGTACTGTGAGAAAAGGACTTCTTTCTCTACTTTCTTCATCCCATGCATAATCTTGTAAACTTCTATCATGTCACCCCGCAGTCGACGTTTCTCCAAGCTAAAGAGCCCTAAGCATTTTAACCTTTCTTCATAGGGAAAGTGTTCCAAACCTTTAAATCATAATAGTTGCTCTTTTCTGCGCTTTTTCCAATGCTATAATATCCTTTTTGAGGTGTGGTGACCAGAATTGCACACAGTACTCCAAATGAGACCGCACCATCGATTTTTACAGGGGCATTATGATACTGGCTGATTTGTTTTCAATTCCCTTCCTAATAACTCCCAGCATGGCGTTGGCCTTTTTTATTGAAATCGCACACTGTCTTGACGTTTTCAGTGAATTATGTACCATGACCCCAAGATCTCTCTTGGTCAGTCTCTGCCAGTTCACAACCCATCAACTTGTATTTGTAGCTGAGATTCTTGGCCCCAATGTGCATTACTTTGCACTTGGCCATATTGAACCTCGTCTGCCACGTTGACGCCCACTTACCCAGCCTCAACAGATCCCTTTGGTGTGCCTCACAATCCTCTCTGGTTCTCACCACCCTGAACAATTTAGTGTCATCTGCAAACTTGGCCACTTCACTGCTTACTCCCAACCCCAGATCATTAAAGAACAAATTAAAGAGCATGGGACCCAGTACTGAGCCCTGCGGCACCCCACTGCTTACCATCTTCCACTGCGAAGACTGTCCATTTATACTCACTCTCTGCTTCCTATTAATTAGCCAGTTTTTGATCCACAAGAGGACCTGTCTTTTTACTCCATGACTCTCAAGCTTACTAAGGAGCCTTTGATGAGGAACTTTATCAAAAGCTTTCTGGAAGTCAAGGTAAACAACATTTATTGTCCACACGTTTTCTTACCCCCTCAAAGAACTGTAACAGGCTAGTGAGGCAAGATCTTCCCTTACAGAACCCATGCTGAGTCTTCCTCAATAACTTGTGCTCATCAATGTGCCTACTCATTCTGTCCTTGATAATGGTTTCTACCAACTTTCCCAGTATTGAAGTCAGACTGACTGGCCTGTAATTTCCCAGATCTCCTCTGGAACCCTTTTTAAAGATGGGGGTGACATTTGCTACCTTCCAGTCCTCAGGAACGGAGGCAGATTTCAATAAAAGATTACATATTTTTGTCAGGAGATCCACAAGTTCAACTTTGAGTTCTCTCAGAACTCTTGGATGTATGCCATCTGGACCTGGTGACTTATTAGTTTTTAATTCGTCAATCAGGACGTTATAGGACCTCCTCTCTTGTCACCTCAATCTGACTCAGGTCTTTCAACACCCCTTCCAAAATTAGTGGTTCTGAAGCAGACAAACACTTCTCATCTTCCACAGTGAAGACGGAGGCAAAAAATGCATTCAGCTTCTCAGCCATTTCCCTATCCTCCTTCAGTAATCCTTTGACCCCTTGGTCCTCCAAGGGCCCCACTGCCTCCCTGGCTGGTTTCCTGCTTTTAATATATTTGAAGAAATTTTTATGGTTGGTCTTTATTTTTTTTGCAATATGCTCCTCAATAGTCCCTTTTTGCCTGCCTGATCACAGTCTTGCATTTGATTTGCCACAGCCTGTGTTCGCTTTTATTACTCTCACTTGGACTAGCTTTCCACCGCTTCTTACCTTTTACAGCTTCCATTGCTTTGTTAACCATGCAGGCCTTCTTTTATACCTGTTTGTGCCTTTCCTAACTTGTGGTATATATTTTATCTGAGCTTCTAGGGTTATAGTTTTAAATAGCCTCCAAGCTTCCCCAAGGGTTTTGACTGTATTTACCCTTCCTCTCAGTTTTCTCTTCACATGCCTCCTCATCTCAGAGAATTTACCCCTTTTAAAATTAAATGTGGTTGTGCTGGTATTTTGGGGCAACTCCCTATTTGTACAAATGGTGAAATCAATAACGTTATGGTCATTGCTCCCAAGCAGTGCGATCACTTTTACATCTCTCACCAAGTCTTGGGCATTACTTAGGACCAAATCCAGGATCGCCCCACCCCTGGTAGGTTCTGTGACCATCTGCTCCATAGCACAGTCACTGAGAGCACCTAGAAACTCAATCTCTTTCTCTCGACCTGAACACATATTGACCCAATCAATCTGCGGGTAGTTAAAATAACCTATTACGACACAGTTTTGACTTTTAGCCGCTACCTTTAACCCTTCTATCATATTATAATCGTCCTCTATTTTTTGATTTGGTGGGCGATAACAAACTCCCATAGTTAAATTTCCTTTTGGGCCCTCTATTTCAACCGAAAGCATTTCTAGAAGGGAATCTAATTCTTTGACCTCAGTCTTACTGGACTGTATACCCTCTGACATACAGAGCCACCCCACCTCCAACCCTTCCCTCCCTATCCTTCCGATATAACTTATATCCAGGAATCACTGTGTCCCACTGATTCTCCTCATTCCAAGTTTCTGAAATTCCCACAATGTCTATGTTTTCCCCCAACACTAAACATTCCAACTCACCAATTTTACTTTGAACACTTCTAGCATTTGTATAAAAATGTCTATAACTTCCCAGGCAAGTTAGGCCCGCAACTTTCCTCCTGTTACCTTGAGACTTTGGCAGGCAGCCCATACTGTTTGTCACCATCTCAGTGGACAACTCTGATCCATTACCCGGTAGAAAAGTAACAACTAACCCTTCATCTCTTTGAGATGAGTCCTCCCGAACCAGAAACATTTCATCTCCTGTTGGCTTTCCCCCAAGATTTAGTTTAAAAAATGCTCTGCCACCTTTTTGATTTTAAGTGGCAGCAGCTTAGTTCCATCTGGGGACAAGTGGAGACTGTTTCTTTTGTGCAGCTCCCGCTTGTTCCAGAAACCATCCCAGTGCCTAAAACTTAAACCCTTCCTCCCTATCCCATCATCTCATCCACACATTGAGATTTGTGCCTGTCTCTCCTGCCCTGCACGTGGAACAGGTAGCACTTCTGAGAAGGCTACCTTGAAGGTCCTGGCCTTGTCTCCTGCCTAGCAGCCTAAATTTTTCCTCCAGGACCTCATGACTGCATTTCCCCACATTGTTGGTGCCAACATGCACCACAACCACTGGCTCCTCCCCAGCACTGTCTATCAGCCTATCTACAACACATGTAATGTCTGCTACCTTTGCACCAGGCAGGCAAGTCACCATACGGTCAGTAAGCGGTTTTGCCACCCAGCTGTCTACTTGCCGAAGGCTCGAATCACCAACTACCAAGACCCCCCCCTCTCTCCCTGCTCAGGGATAGTTCCTTGGCACGAAAGAATACCCGCTCACCAACTGAAGAAGAGGTCCCTACTGAGGGCGCATTCCCCTTGTCCTCAGCCCAGTGCCCTGTTCCCTCTCGACCCTCATGCTCCATGGCAGCAATGGGCTGCCACGTTTAGAGTGGGGCTCATCTAATACATCCCCGAGAGTCTTCCCCGAGTGCCTAACTGACTGTCTCTGCTTCTCCAGGTCAGTCACCTCGGCCTCAAAGGTATGAACTCGTTCCCTGAGGACCAGGAGCACCTTGCATCGAGCACATACCCAAGACTTCTGTCCCGTGGGCAAATAGTCATACATGTGACACTCAGTGCAAAACACTGGAAAGCCCCCACCCCCCTGCTCGCATTCTACCTTCATGATAGCTTTTTTCAAAAATATGCAGTCCCCTTTTAAATCCTGTTTGTTTATGTAGCTCTTTTTCTGGAGGGTCTACTTACCTTATTGGGAACACAAGGAAATAGGGATCTGGGTTCCTGGTCCTTACAGAGCCCCCAGGCTAAGAGCCACAGGCCAAGAGCCCTTTAGCTCTCGCCCTTTAGCTCTCGCGCCAATGGCTTGTGCCTCTGGCAAGGTGCAGCTTAATAATGCAAAGAGGGTGGGGAACACAGCCACTCCTAATCAATCAGCAACAATCACCTTCAGCCCACTCAGACCAAACAAACAGCAGTTCCCCAACAACCACAAACTCCACAAACGCAGGAGTTGTCCTTGAAAGGGCAGCTGCTGTGAGAGCCCTTTCTGCCCCACTCACCTCACAAGGTATCTGTTGTGGGGGGAGAAGATATAGGAGATTTTAAACTGCTCTGGGACTCTGATTCAGAGAAAAGGGCGGGATATTAATTTGCAGTCTTCTTCTCCATTTTCCCCTCAATGAGATAGGTTACTGAGAAAGCATGTAACTAGCTCAAGGTCACCCAGCAACCTTCCATGGCAGAGGTGGAATCTGAATCAGGGTCTCCTAGATCCTGGTGAACACTCACCATTACACCACACTGATGCTCAACACAGGAAGAGTTGTATGTAGAGTTGTACTGCCTACAGAGTTGTACTGATTACATCTTTTTTAACTTAGATGCCCGGATGGTTCTACCAACATTAGCAGAAGTACTGCTCAGTTTAGGACTCACAAGCAAACCTTCAGTTCCTTCTGTAGTCACCATCTTCTTCCTTATCCCATTTCCCTCGTCTTCTTTGAATTATGTTTGTTTGAGATCAGAAATTGATTTAAATCAGCTCTGTATGCTTGCCAGGTAGCTCTTGGCCAATGAATACTGGCTACATGGCAAATCAAGAGTGTATTTGCCTTAACAATTTGGACATATTGTACTGTATTATGTGTTTGGACATAACAGTGCTGGAGTAAGACATGGTACCTCCAAAAGTGGCCAAGAGTGATACCTTCCAGTTGGGTTTCAGAAGTCCAGAGGAAACACAGGAGAACTTGCCAACAAAGAGAAAAGGGGAAAGGAGAAGGTTGGAGGAGGGGGGTCTGAGCAGATTTGCTCATGAGCACAAGCCAGTTCTCTGTCCATATACCCAACATCAACTATATCAATTTAGTGCATTTTACTTTCCTTATCATTTTTTAAAAACCCCACTTGAAAACCCAAGTTGGCCCTCAGCAATTTTATAAGGAACACCGTTGATTTATAGATTTAATTTTGCTCTTTTTAGACAGGTCCTGTTCTAAAAATAAATCCAAATGACTGAAGTACTCTCACCTCCTAAATGGAATGAACACCAACTATTCATTTTCAGAGGCATTACAGCTTCTGGAATAAATATCCCAGCCTACAGAGTCTAGCAAACCCCATTCATTGAATCCTATCTAAGGCCATACCCTTAATATATCCATATATATATTATGCCATATCCTTATATACTCAAGCCAATGAAGAGGAATAAATTTAAGAGAGATTTATTCAGTAAATCCTTATTTCATCCTCCCAGCCCCAAATCTCAGTGGGCCTAAGTTTCTTCTCCTCCATTATATCCTGCAACCAACCTGTAAGCTAGATGAAGCCAACAGAGTCAATTCCCAAGGTCACCCACTGAGATTCACTGGAGAACAAGGATCTGAGTTTGGATCTTCCAGAACATGGTTTGAGGGCTCTCGTATGATGGTGAGCACTGAACTAGCAACAGGGATATCCAGGTCCAAATACCCTCTCTGCCATAAAGCCAAGCTAAACTGACCTTGGTCTTGCTGTCACTTTTCAGCCTATCTTCTTCACAGAGATACTGTGAGGATACAACAGGAGGGACAGACTACGCACACCATCCTGAGCTCTCACTATTAACCCATAAAGTTCCACCTGATAAGGTTTTTAAGGCAGAAGAGCAGAGATTGTTTTCCACTGAATAACAGCCCCAGTGTTCCTTGGTGGGCTCCATCCAAGTACTGATCCTGCTAAGCTTCCAACCTCTGACAAGATTAGGCACTACACACACACACACACACACATATATATATTTAAAAAGCCAATTATAACAGAAGACACAATACAGCAGCAGGAGAGAAGGGAGGGAATGTCAGACAAAACAAAAAAGTCTTCACAGGCTGGTGGAAGACAATGATAGAGGGGAAGAGATCAATTTTCCTGGGGAGGAAGGACGACAATTCTTTAGTGAATTCTTTAGTGAATTCTTTACTGAAGAATAATTTTGAGTGATTCACAACCAGATCATGAAATCACCTTTCTGTGAAGGGTACAGTTCTGTTACCCAAATCTGCAGTCTCCTAAGAAGTGGGGGAAATTAGCTTTATTGGAGATGAGAGGCAGTTAACTTGGGATCCCCACCAATGTATACTAGGATTTCCCCTTAGAGAACTCTTAAATAAACCAGGCAGATTTTCAACTGGTAGGGTTTTTATTGAAAGAAAAGAGCAAAACATACCTACAAACACACTTAAAGCACACAAGCCAACTAAGAGGAAATAAAGGGAGGAGCAGGGAGATAGGGTTTAGAGAGTCTGTATTTACAAATCTAGATGAAGATGTCCATGGAGAGAGGTGTGAAATGCCTAGCGTTTCACGGAAGGTCTCACATGCAAGTAGAGGTGTGATGTTTGACATTGAGAATACAGACACAGTGATGGATCAGTAAGCTACCTATACTTATAGGAAAATTGTTTTCTGGGGCTATGTTGAGTGACTGTCCCCCAAAATAAATGAACATTTAGGAGAAACTTTGATGCCCCTTCTTGAATTGCACTCCAGGTATAAATATTACTTGATGATGCTTTTATTACAGTATGGGAAACTTATCCAGGGGATGTTAATCATTGATAACTTGAGGCAAACAGGTCAGGAGGAAGTGAGAAACCACAAGAATATAACTGATTTGGTAGCACTAAATAATAGACAATAAATAACTTACACAGCAATATATCTATTTGTGTACTTGTAGCAACTTTTAAAGTTATGATACTCTATAATAATTAACAACACTCCTCCAATATAACAATAGAAAATCCAGAAGAGCTAACAAACTTCTATGTGATATTTAAACCAGTACATATAGTACTACAAAGTCCAAAAGTACAGCCCCAAAAAGTATTCAAGATGAAGATTCTGGATTATTCAACTCTTCATTTCAGATATTATTCCTTAGGTAAAGATTGTTAGTAAAGGTGGATGAGTATAATCTTTACTGATGTAGATTTAATGGAAGCAACTCACAAATATATTGGTGGTGATACTATAGAAGAATGTTGTAGTAACACAGGCATAAACCTACATCAGTAAAGATTATACTTATTGATCTTGCGTTCCATTACTAACAGTCCTTACCTGAGAAAAATTATTATAGAGTATCATAACTTTAGAAGTTGTTACAAGTACACAAATAAACAAACTTCTGTATAAATGGTTTATTATTTAGTGCTAGCAAAATCACGGCTGTTATATGCTTGTGGTTGTTCTATCCCATGGTTCTTCTGTTCAGGGGTTACAATTGTCAGGAGGGAGTGAGGACAAGATTAAATCAAGGTGAGGTGACATGTTTTCTTGGAAAATCCATGATTTTATCTCTGCTTGGCTTTACTGGTGAAGATGTTTGTCACTTTTCAGCCTGTTTTCAAAATGCCAGATTGAGAGGCAGGGCATTTCTGGAGATCCCCTGTCTTTAGGGTGGGAAGAGGTCATTAGTGAGTCAGCCACTGTGGTTCACTTTCCAAAAAATATGCTCCCAGGCTCTTGCTTGGCAGCAACCATTATGTGTGTCCAGGTTGTCATTTTCATTTCTAGGACAGGCTCACATTACATATGATTTTGGGGTGATACCTCAGAAGGTCATTTATCTAAACGCAAACTGCATCCTCTGCAGGAGGGTCTGACGACTAATAGTTCCTGCTTGGTCACATATACATCTAAGATTACATGAAACAGCTGATATGACAGCCAGAAAGTACATAGATATGGCTGACAGCCCAGTGTGTGTGTATAAAAGCCTGTTCTTGCATGAACTAATAGGGTTATTGTAAGGTGTACCAAGAATGTACATAAAATGCTTTGAACACCTGAAAACATATTATGTTGGAATGTTGAAGAGGAGAGAGACAG
Organism: Heteronotia binoei; assembly: GCF_032191835.1. Classification (NCBI taxonomy): domain Eukaryota; kingdom Metazoa; phylum Chordata; class Lepidosauria; order Squamata; family Gekkonidae; genus Heteronotia; species Heteronotia binoei. The sequence goes on along the minus strand of NC_083228.1, from coordinate 120,604,267 downwards.
GGATACTTTGATTTTGGGTTTCCCAGAGTTTGTTTCATGTGAAAGATAAAAGAGTCATAACAATCAACATACACTCACATGAAGACACATATAAATATATGAGTCATAACAATCAACATAAAATCAACATAAAAGAGTCATATCAACTCACATGAAGACACATATAAATATGTATCCCTCATACAATGCCCAAAAGGCACCAGAATGTCCACCAGTGGGGCCAGGACACTGGAAGTCCTCCCACTGTTGCTTCCCCCCCTCCCAGTACCAAGAATACAGAAAGAACATCACTTGCAGGGGAAGGAAGGAAGGAAGGAAGGAAGGAAGGAAGGAAGGAAGGAAGGAAGGAAGGAAGGAAGGAAGGAAGGAAGGAAGGAAGGAAGGAAGGAAGGAAGGAAGGAAGGAAGGAAGGAAGGAAGGAAGGAAAATTCTGCCAAATTTGGTAAAAAAAATAGCTACTGGAATGCCCACTCCTCGCCCCTCCTGGCTGAAAAAACACACACACCCTTCTTTGCCGGCCAGGCCTCCTGAGGAAATCTCCTCAAAAGAACATCCTGCAAGGCACATGAAAGCTCATACCTTGAAGAACACTTCATGGGTCTAAAGTGCCAGTGGATGCTAGCTTTTCTCTCAAACACTGGGAGCGGGGGAGAAGGAAGGAGAGGCAGCCCAGTTCCTCTCTGCACAACACAGACTGGACGGGGCTAGCTTTGCTGGGGGCAGGGCTAGCTTTGGCTTTTCTTGTGACCCGGTAGTGAGGCTTCCGTGGCCCGGTACTGGGTCATGACCCTGCAAATGGGAAACACTGGATTAAAGCATCTGTAAGAGCAGAAGTCTGGCAAATATAATTTTACATCAATGGTATCAGTACTATGCTGCACAATCCTCCCTGGGGTGAGAAGTTTGATATTCCCAAAGAAGAAAATGCACATTGTACATATGCAGAATCAAAGCCCACTGGTTTGCCCAGCTTTACAGAGAAATGCATTTCTTTCTCTTGTACTCAGCATCTTTAGTTATTCTAAAGGAAAGCTGGTGCTAATTCAGTTTTTGAAGCTATTTCACCCCATTGAAGCATTTAACCTCAAGCAAGTCTGATTCACAGGTTGCCGGCACAATGCTTTTTAGCACCCGAAGCCTGTTCATATAAATATATAAATGAATTAAAACATTTGCCAGTGAGGGAAATAAATTATTCCCCCCCAGTGCTTCTATAGCTTGCATGAAGACATCAATTACTGTAGCCTGTCTTGTAAGTTAATGATTCACAGTGATGGATTATTCATGCAAGTCAGGCCAGCTGCTTTGACTTTAAGGGGGGAGGGTGAAATGTAGCATGTGTCAATTAATTATACTTTGCACAAGTTTGGAGACCATCTCTGAAACTTAAATAATAAAAGTGTTTCCACCTGATAAACCACAGAAAAAGATTTAGGAGGGTCAACTTTTTTTTTCTTGGAGGGAAAAAAAAAAATCTTCAAAAGAACATGCATTCATTCCCTTGCTACTTCAGACTGAAAATTCATCTAGATTCAGGGGGAAAAACAGACTTAGATGTGGGGTTGCCAAATTCAGGTTGGTAAATTCCTGGAGATTTGGGGAAGTGGAGGCTTGGAAAGGATGGGTTTTTGGAGAGACGCAAGACCTCAGCAGGGTAGGCTGCCACAGAATCAACCCTACAAAGCAGTCATTTCCTCCAGGGAAACTGATCTCGGTAATCTACAAATCACTTGTAATTCCAGATTTCCAGGACTCACCTAGAGATTGGCAACTCTATTCAGATGCCTTCAGAGATCAAAAGCAGGGTCTGGGAGTGATGGCCATTCTATGCCTCTCCCTAGAAGTGATATACTGCCTCTGAAGATGGAGGTTCCATTGAGCTAACACCTATTGATAGACCTCTGCAAAAAAAAGAAGAGTTGGATTTATACCCACCGTTTATTTGGAGTCTCGGAGCGGTTTACAATCTCCTTCCCCTTCCTCTCCCCACAAAAGACACCCTGTGAAGTAGATGGGGCTGAGAGAGCTCTGAGAGAACTGCTTTTGAGAGAACAGCTCTGAGAGAACTGTCACACCAGCAGCTTCATGTGGAGGACTGGGGAATCGAACCCAGTTCTCTAAATCAGAGCCCCCTGCTCTTAACCACTATACCAAACTGGCTCTCCAGTTGAGCAATCAAAAAGTGACAAATCAACCTACATTTCTTTTATTTACAAAAAATGTACTTCTGATAGATATTAAAAGGATGCTCAACAAGCTTTAAATGCAGCCATCACACTGAACAGCACCAATAAAACAGAAGCAGCAGCAGGAAACAGAAAGTGACAACAGCTAAATTAATAGAAGGCCATTAATAAATAAAACCAAGGTCTCCATGAATAATGTAATTGAAATGTGGATGGTTGAGATAGATTCTTCATAAAGATGTGAATGAATGTCTAATTTAAACCACCATGTCTTAAGGTCGTGAATTCCATAAATTAATTGTAAGTGGAATGAAGCAGCATGTTCTGGAATTGCACCTCAAAGTAAGTCTACTCAGAAGAAAGCCCTGTTTTATTCAACTGTTCTTACTCTCTGGAAAGGTATATCAGGACTGCTCCCTCTGTGCCCTACCCTGAACCTGCCAACAATAAATTTCATTGGCCGTTAAGGAATTCTAATACACCTGCTAACACCTTTCCTGGCACCTGCAGCCACTATTTGGGTCCCAGCCAAATCCCTGTGATACTGGAAGCACCTGTGGGGCCTGGCTTGTTCCAAGAATGTCTGGCTGAGCACAGCCTTCACCTCTCCCTACCCTTTATTTGCCACCCCACCAACACCTTCATAGGTAGGCCTGACATTTTTTTGGAGGGGGGTGACTTGGGTCAAAATGGCTACTCATCCTTGGGACTAAATTCTCTCAGTTTCAGTTTGTCATGATTATGGCCAGATCAAAACAAATTAATTTACATAACATTTTACAGAAAGTACACAGCCAAAGAGAGTATTATAGTATAATATACAAGAACTTAAGAAGAAGATATTTAAGGGGAGGGGGGACCTTATAGCATTCTTGACTGGGGGGAGGGGGGAGAAAATAAAGAAAGAAGAATGCAAAGTCTAAGGAACATTTTTATCACTCCTTTGTGTAGTCTTCAAGAATTCTAAAGGCTGCAGCCAAAAATCTGGAGCAAGCAAGTGTAACTTGGGAGTTAGAATCTGCCAGAAGTATATTCCTTAATTCAGAATCTGGAAGGCCCATAAATTTCACCAGTAAAGGTTGGATAGATTTGGTTTGTATTTCTTCTTAGAGACTACACACAAGCAGAGTATGTTCGATAGTTTCTACTTTACCTGTGCCACACAAACACGCTCAGCCATGGGGCACCTTTTTATAGCGACCCTCTAGAATGCAGAAGGAAAAGTGTTACATCGGGCCATAGAAAAGGCCCTTCTATGGGATGGAATATAAAATATCGAAACCTTGGCAATATCATTCTGTCTCTCAGTGTCAAGTATTCTCTGCTTGACTATGGCCCTTGCTTGGTCTAAATTCTCTCTGTGCTGCAGCCTGGAGGTGAATCAGGTCCCTGTACAACTACTATTTATTCAGCACTGGTTCTCCAGGAGAATGCTTGGATTGGAACAATTAGGAAGGTGCCAACATACCGCAGATGCTCGGCTCGCTCTCAGCCATCAGCTGAACAGGAAGCAGCTGCCTTCCCCTTGCAGGATACACCATCGACCAAGTCCAAAGCAAACCCCTCTGCCAACCCAACAGAGGCTTGGCTTGGACCTAGTCGGAGGTACCATGGGGCTTCGGAGGAGTGGGCATACTTGTTTTTTAAGGGCAACAAAATGCCTTGTGCCAATCCTGTATTTACCAATTTAAAAAGCCCAGGTTATCCATAGAATTGGAAGGGACCTCTAGGGTCATCTAGTCCAACCCCTTGCACAATGCAATAAACTCACAAACATCTCCCTCCTAATTCACAGGATCCACATTGCTGTCAGATGGCCATCTAGCCTCTGTTTAAAAACCTCCAAGGAAGGAGAGCCCACCACCTCCTGAGGAAGCTTGTTCCACTGAGGAATCGCTCTAACGGTCAGGAAGTGCTTCCTAATGTTGAGCCGGAAACTCTTTTGATTTAATTTCAACCCATTGGTTATATGAACATATGAATTTGTGTGAACATATATATATGAACATATAAAGCTACCTTATACTGAATCAGACCCTTGGTCCATCAAAATCAGTATTGTCTACTCAGACTGGCAGCGGCTCTCCAGGGTCTCAAGCTGAAGATTTTCACGCCTACTTGCCTGGACCCTTTTTGGAGATGCCAGGGATTGAACCTGGGACCTTCTGCTTTCCAAGCAGATGCTCTACCACTGAGCCACCGTCTGAACACAGGTTCTGGTCCTACCTTCTGAACCACAGGTTCTGGTCCTACCTTCTGGGGCCACAGAAAACAATTCCACACCATCCTCTATATGACAGCTCTTCAAGTACTTGAAGATGGTGATCATATCACCTCTCTACCGCCTCCTCTCCAGGATAAACATCTCCAGCTCCTTCAACTTTTCCTCATAGGACTTGGTCTCCAGACCCCTCACCATCTTCGTCGCCCGCCTCTGGACCCGTTCCAGCTTGTCTATATCCTTCTTAAAATGTGGTGCCCAAAACTGAACACAATACTCCAGGTGAGGTCTTACCAGAGCAGAGTAAAGCGATACTATCACATCACGTGATCTGGGCACTATACTTCTGTTGATACAGCCCAGAATTGCATTTGCCTTTTTAGCCACCGCATCACATTGTTGACTCATGTTCAGCATATGATCCACTAAGACCCCTAGCTCCTTTTTGCACATACTACTGCTAAGACAAGTCTCCCCCATCCTATAACCATGCATTGGAATTTTCCTACCTAAATGCAGAACTTTACATTTATCCCTGTTGGCTCAAGAGCCATATGTGGCTCTTTCACCAATTCAAGAATCTCCTCGCATCATAACTAGTTTGACCCTAACCTGTCCTCTTCTGTGTTTTTTAAAACACTGCTCGGGGGTTAAAAGAGCCTGATAGATAGCATTCTGCCTTGAGCAAACTGGAAAAGGACATCAGATTAGGGTTTCTTTTCTTTTCTTTTTTTTTAAACTAAAAATGTTTTATTCAGCAAATTGACTTTAGCTCTGTACTACCAAAGCTTGATGAAGCCATTCAAATTGTACCCAATTCTGTCTGTCTCATTGCGTTTCTGCTACGTTGCAAGACTGGAATTGCCTACTTCCAGAGAATGGGAACCTAATTCTCTTGGACTTGCTCTGTCCCAACTCAATATAATCAAGTTTTGCATGGGTGACAATTGTATTTCAGCCTCCAGTACGTTCTCAAAGCAAACACAACTGTGAAACCTTTACAAACAGCCGGCTTACACAGCACCTGTAGCTGTGCGAAGTGCTGAACATGGAAATCACAGTTGAATTATAGCCATCCTCATAAGGGTTCCAGAAGCTCAGAGAGTCAGTATAGCAGAGAGCTGGCAGAGTACTGGACTTAGAACTGGGAGACTGGAGCTCAGATCTTCACTCTTTCTCAAAGTCTGCTATGTGATCTTGGGCTAGATACTCTCTCTCAGCCTAATCCACTTTCACAGGGTTGTCACGATGATACAATGAGGAAGGCAGAACCATATCTGACCTCCTTGGAAGAAGGGTGGGATAAAAATGAACTATACCAGGGGTGGCCAAACTGCGGTTCAAGAGCCATATGTGGGTGACCTTGGGTCAGCCACAGTTCTTACAGAACTGTTCTCTCAAGAGCAATTCTCTGAGACCTTTCTCAGCCCCACCTACCTCACAGGATGTCAGTTGTGGGGAGAGGAAGGGAAAGGAAATTGTAAGCTGCTCTGAGACTCCCGAGTGAAGGGTGGGATATAAATTCAATCTCCTCCTCCTCCTTTTCTTCTTTGTGATACTATTGGCAGACACTTTCATAGGTTTTCAGTTCTGTTTTGCTCTTTGGATTCCCCACATTTTGGATTCCCTGGCATTTTGATTAGTGTTTTAGTATTCCTTGTAAGTGCTATCACAGAACTCCTCCTGACCGTCAGTACTAGTCATCACCTGCAGGGCATATAAAAATTGCCAGGCCTCCAAATTAAATAAGATTTCCATCAGATTGCTTCAACATTTGTCTCCTGTGCATCTTTTCCTATAGTTATTCATGTTGGCTACCCTGAAGTTTACCAAAGGTGCGTGCTAGTTGCTGGAGTGTTAACAGTGCAATCCCATGCACAGTAACTCCAGTCTGGGCTGGGAAATTCCTGGAGATTTTGGGGCTATATTCTTCATTTGTCATTTTGCTGGATATTGCCTGATCCTTTGATGGCAGGTTTCGCTGCCAGGCTGTGCTGCCTCTTTGTCTTGACTATGACTTTCCCTCTTCACTGTCTGGAAACTGTAATCTCTGTTATGCATAAATCAAACAGGGCATTAAACAAGCATCTGTACATTTTGGCTTGTCCCTCTGCCCGCTGCTCATTTCCATCTCAACATAGTGCTTCTCTCAAAAGAGGGGGGCGGGGAGGGAGAAACTAAGTGCTTTTCTCAAAAAAGAGAAGCTAAGATTTTGGGGGGGGTGCATGTTGTGTTGAATATCATGTCACAGTTAGAGATTAATGAGACGTCATACTAAAGAAAAAAGGATGTCTTATACTGTGCCTGATTTGAATTAAAGTTGTATTCCTTGTGTCTAAATATATTATACAAATGAGCAATCTGGAACCTGGTGAAGAATTAGTTATCCCCATTTATCTTTTAAAAAAAAGTTTGGAATTCAAGGGGAGGGAGAACAGCTTGTAAATCATAGAATCATAGAGTTGGAAGGAGCACCTTCTTTTGGGGCTCATAGAACTGGACCCCCTGATCCAATCTTTTTGAAACTTGGAGGATGTCTTGAAGAGTGGTACCAGATGCTATGAGGAAAATTTGGTGCCTCTATCTAAAAAAACCCTCAGCCCCACATACTCAGGGATCAATTTTCCATTATACCCTATGAGAATCGGTCTCTGTAGGGTATAACGGAGTGCCCAGCAAACATTCCCCCCCCCTTTCTGATGACCCTGAAGCAGGGGGAGGGCCTCCAAACTGGAAGATCCCATGCCCCAACTGGGGATTGGCAACCCTATCCTGAAGGTAGAAACCAAAGATCCCCTCATGTCTGGTCAAAGACCTTTATATAAGACCATGGTCAAATAATACAGTATTAGGGCCCAACCTAGTTCCTCACCACTTTATACAGCTATTCTCTCTCAAAAATCCAGAGTTTTGGCTGCTAGCTTCTCCCTCTCCAAGGCCCGACTTAATCTCTAGGTCTGCCTTTGTATGAGGAAAAACAGTCCTTAACCTATTTGGCTCCTGCCTTTGACCAGACCCTTCCTCTTTATAGGGTGCCTCCCTTTGTTCACTTCCTGTTACCCTCTGGGATCATTTAAGGTGGCTGTTCCCAGGTCAGAAGTTGCTCCTCAGAGGCAGACAAGCACAAGCTGTCACACTAGTTTTCAGATATTTTTCCTACCTAAAGAGAGCTGACCACAGTTTTGCTACGTATGGTCTTTATACAACCCAATCAGGGGCTACTTCAAAGGGCCAATCCCATGTGCATGTGGCACAAAAGCTTACACCTTGACTAAAACTTTGTTGGTCTTAAAAGTGGCACCGGACTCAAATTTAGTTCTGCTGGTCCAGACCAATGTGGCTACCCGCCTGAATCTATCTGTGAGTTAATGAACATCTTATGAAAATTCAGAACCACCACAAACTTGAATACATAAATGTGGGGCAGGAGCTGGAAAACAGCCCTGTAAAGCAGGGGTGTCAAACATGCAATTTGGAGGCCAAATCAGGCCCCCGAGCAACTGGCTCTTGTCTGCTTCCTTCTCCCTATCTCTTGCTTTCTTCTGCATCTCACTTGCTTTGCAAGGCTTGCTCAATTGCACAGGAGCTACAGAGCAAAACCTCGATTTTCTCCACTGGCTGAGGTTCCTTCCTTGGGGAGGAAAGGGGGAGGAATAGCTTGTTTTGCCAGGCTCACTCAATCGCACAGCAGAGCTACTGAGCCCAGCCTCTCTTTCTTCTACTGGCTGAGCAGCCCCCCCCCCTCAGTCCCCTAGGGAAGGAAGGAATGAGTCAGAGCTTCCTTTGTCCAGTTTCCTGGATCCCATGGGAGAAATACATATAAAGCATCTTTAAGACCAATGAGTTCTAATGTTTTAGGCATGTTTTAAGTTTTTTAAAAAATGTATGTGTGCATGCGTGTGTCTGTGGTCTTTATAAAATGTATATTTCTGCTACCTAATCTTAAATATGTACATACATGGCCCAGCCTGACACGGCCTGGCCCAACAAGATCTCATTCATGTCAGATCTCGCCATCATAACAAATGAGTTTGACACCACTGCTGTAAAGAGTATTACGGTTTCAGTTTTAATCAAAATCTTAGTAATATAGTGCTGTAATGTTTAAAGTACTGGCCTAAGATTGAATCCCCACTCTGCAAGGGAAGCTTCCTGAGTGATATATGAACATATGAGGCCATCTTATGCTGAATCAAATCCTTGGTCAATCAAGGTCACTACAGTCTAATTTGACTAGCAGTGACTGTCCAAGATCTCAGGTGCAGGACTCTTTCACACCACCTACTACCTGATCCTTACTACTGGAGAGGCCAGGGATTGAACACAGGACCTTCTGTGTGTCAAGCAGATGCTTTACTACTGAGCCACGGCTTTTCCCCAGTTGCCATCTCTCAGTCTGACCTACTCCACAGAGTTGTGAAGATAAAATGGAGGAGAGAGAATAATATAAGCTGCTTTGGGAAGAAAAGTATTGTACAAATTTGGAATGGATGGCGGAAGCAGCTGGAGTGTGTCTTTGCAACCGGGGGCGGGGGGAATGGGGACAGAGGATGTAGTGACAGCCACAGGAACAGACGGTTTTAAAAATAGATGCGGCAGAGCCATAGTAGATAGATTTATCAGCACCTTCTAGCCATAGTGAATAAAAGGAACCTCCCCATTCAAAGGCAGTCAGCTTTTAAATACAAGTGCCAGGAAGCAATGCCAGGCTTTGGCTACTATGCCCCGTTATTGGCCCTCTAGTGAAACTGGTTGGTTACTGTATGAGACAGGATGCTAGACTAGATGCCCTACTGGTTTTATTCACCAGGTCTCTTCTTATGTTCTTAGGTATACATGTGCTCTGAAGATGCTAGAAAGCTAGGGTTGTGTGCCAAAATGTGTGCGCATGTGGGGGGAATCACTGTGAATTCTCAAAAAGAACAATAGTCTGCACACGTCCAGAATTGCTGCGTGAAGCACATAGCAACTGCATGTTTTAAACCCTACTTTAACGTGGATAGAGAGAAAGTATTCCAGAGAAACAGATTTACTGAACCAATTAAATTAAATATTAAAATATATTAGCCCTCGTTAGGCACTGTGTCTCCTCTCTGGAAAGACACCAAGAGAGAGAACAGATAGCATCAATCCCTTTCGCCCAGAAAATGAGAGTGTCAAAAGAGACTGCTTGACTATATATACTCTTCACTATATGCCGGATGATATTTGATAGTTATGCAAGAGGAAACTGAATAGTCCACAAAGGACCACAAATATATCTAAAACTTATATAGAAATTTTAAGAACCAAAAGACTAATTAACATAAATTATAATTATCATTGGCACAGAACTCATCCAGTGGCACAGAGCCAGCTTCCACCATCCCTGCCTGACAGGACAATTTGCTGGGCATGGATCCCAGGATTAGATGCTGAAAATTCACAGTTACATTAATCGCTTTTGTAGCTTAAATAAAACTTGCCTCTTCGAGACAAAAGACAGAGTTCAGTCCCGCCCCTCCAGTAACTGCAGCACCACAGCAATCAGACAGCCCCAAAACTCCCTTGTAAGGGTCAGAGAAGGCAGGTTTATTATGTTTCTACCTCCCAGGCCTTCTGTATGCAGGGAGAGAACAAAGCAGCGGGTTTTCAGATTGGAGGAACCAGACTTACAACAGCAACTTTGCTCAGTATTGTTGGGCTGAGCTAGAGGCCGCACGGGGAGGGGGTCCTTTAAATTGCGCAGGAGGCTGGTGACTGCTCCTGCTGCTTCTTCTGTGTGATTTAGGGTCCACCGATAAGCTGATTTGCGGGCCCTTTAAATGGCATGGGATGGGCAGTGGCTGCTCCTGGGTGCCCCTCTTGCGCAACTGAAATCACGCAGGGGGAAAGGAGAGGGGCAGCCCTGGGATGAGGAGTGAGGGCTACCCCCAAAGTATCAGAGGGGTAGGCCCCGTAGGCTTCTGGTTAACTACATTTTGAACACCTGAACAGCCTCAGTTAAGTCGATAGCCTCAATTAAGTCAACAGCTTCAGTTAAGTCATTTTAGCTTCTAGGGAAAAGTCAGCCTTGGAAACGGAGGATCACGGAAATCAGTTTGCAAAGGGGAAGACACTGTTTTTGATTACTAAGCCACTGCCCTGGCATATTAAATGACCATCTAGGACATAGGCAAACAGAACTTGCAACTTTGTCAGAGGCTATAGGTTTGGGATCGTGCTCCTGTGTACTCTCCAACATCTCTTGTTGAAGGCCCCAGCATGTTGACAAGTCTGGGAGGTTTAGCTTCTCCCCAGCTCCTACCTCTCAATTCCCAAGCCTCCTCATAAACCACTGGTAAGAGCTCTGGCCGGTCCTCCTCAGGTGGAGTTTTCAAGAACAAGGCTTTATCTGCATGGGCCTAGGTGTCATGAGCCCTGATGAGGAGGAGCTGGAAGGGTTAACAGACCTGGAAGAGTTGCCAGCCAGTTTCTCAGCTGAACAAACAGCATCTGGCCCATCAATCACTCTCCAGGCACCAGTGTCAGCTGTTGACGATCAATCTCCCCCAAGCTCTCCTCCTCCCATCTCAAGAGTTTGAAGCAGGCTCCAGAAAGAACTTTCAGAGTGAAGACATGAGGCATGTCGATGCTTCAGATCTCTTAGCCCTGAGTTCTAGCAGAGTCACTGCCACCCAGGGAGAAGGCTGATTAAGACTCCCATATAGCTCCCATCCAGGACCTGGTAACCTTGTGGAAGCAACAAGTCTGTTCTCTGGCTTGCATCCACGTTCCTTCCTGATTCCTGATCCTGACCTGCTTGATTTCCTTAGCACCCTGACCTTTTGGCTTTTGGACATTGACTTCTGATTCCGGTTTGTGATTCTACATTGGTGACTTGGCTCCTGCTTGACTTCCTGGACTTTGACCTTGGACTGGCTTTGGACTCGTGCCTGCCTGCGCCCTGAGAATGTGACACTAGGAGTCCTGTACCATACCTTTTGAGTGGACAGGGCCTGGCAAGGTGGTGGTTTTCCTGCTGAAGGCTCCAGCATCCTCCCCTTCTGTGGATGGGCTGTTAAAGCAACATGGCTCCTCCCAGGTGCTCAGAATTTCCACAGCTTGTTCATAGAGCTTATTTTAGCATTGTTTGAAGTCAGAGTTCATTATGCTGTGTTCTCATTTACCAAGAGATGTGCCTCACCACTGATATTCCTGAGGCTGATATTCCTGAGGCTGTCAGTGGCAAAGGGTGCCCATTGCCATCAATGGAAACCCCAATCAGGTATCAACACCACTTCCTGAGCTGTAGGGTGCCCCCCCCCCCCAATATACAGGGAGTTAAGCATGATGGAGTATTCACACTTGCAGCTACTATAACTGCTAGCTTTTCAGCTCTTTGTCCACGTAGACTGAGCCTTGGGTCTGATTCAAACGTCACCAAATACGATTCTTTGACATGGGCATTGGGAACTCCCCACTGAGAACTTAATTCCTAGGCCAAAAAGAGAGAGAGAGAGAGAGAAGTCTAAGCTGTCCCCCAGTGCCATTTTCCCAGACCTGAAATTGCCCCAGAGAATTACTGTTTGTACTGATGGGGAAATTTACACGTAAGCCTTCAGTATGTATTAAGGTTCCCAAACAGGTCAAATAGTTGCATTCTTGAGGCCCTGTCTTGCTAACACGTGAATCAGTCCTGAGACTGGGGCTGCAATCTCACACACTAAATAATGCACTTTCAATCCACTTTCAATGCACTTTTCCACTGGATTTTACTGTGTGAACTGGCAGAATCCAATTGGAAATTGCAATGAAAGTGGATTGAAAGGGCATTGTTTAGTTAAAGGCTTCCCAGTCACGGAATTCTGGACTGCACCACTTCCAGTGGCGGGTGAACACTGGGTTTTTTTTTTTTTAAGTGTTTCCCTGTGTGAACTCCCTGCTTGTAGTAAAATAACCGTAGAGAAAAGGGCAGCACTCGGTATACAGAAAACTAGTTACATGAAGAGACTGTTTAAAATACATGTTCCATTAGCTGGGTGAAAGGGGCACAATCCAGAATTTTATTATCCTGCTTTTGTGTAATGTGCAGATGGCCTCTTAGAGTGTTGTAATGATGGAAGGGTCAACGTTTTTCTTGCAAAGAGTCCATTAGACTGGCATAACAAGAATGCTGCTCTAGCGAAAGTGTTCAGAAGAGGGGGTGTTGCGCCACCCAGGCAGAATAGAAAATCTTCATTTTAAAACTCAGCAATATAGACATACTGATTTCGCCAATGCAGGCATAAGAGAGCCATGAGTATACAAGCAGTAATAGTGTGTCATTACTTTGGCTTACAGCAAAGCTAAACAGGATGGGTAGCTGTGTTAGTCTGTCTGTAGCAATAGAAAAGAGCAGGAGTCCAGAAGCACCTTAAAGCAAGGGTGTCAAACTCGGTTGTTATGAGGGCCGTATCTGACATAAATGAGACCTTGTCAGGCCGGGCCATGTGTGTTTCTATTTAAGTTTAGGTAGCAGAGATATAAACTTTATAAAAGACACAAACACAATTAAAGATTTTTTTAAAAAAATAAAAACACCTTAAAATATGCTTAAAACATTAGCACTCATAGGCCTTAAAGGTACTTTCTTTGTCTTTCTCCCATGGGATCCAGGGAACTGGGCAAAGGAAGCTCTGACTCTTTCCTTCCTTCCCCAGGGGACCAGGAGGGAGAGGAGCTTCAGCCAATTGAAGGAAGAGAGGCTTGGTTCAGTAGCTCTGCTGTGCAATTGAGAGAGCCTGGCAAAGCAAGCTCTGCCTCCCCACCCCTTCCTCCCCAAGGGAGGCGCCTCAGCCAATGAAGAAAATAGAGGTATTGCTCCGTAGCTCCTGTGCAACTGAGCAAGCCTGTCAAAGCAAGCTGTGATGCAGAACAGAGCAAGAGAGAGGGAGTAGGAAGCAGATGACAACTAGCTGTTTGGGGGCTGATAGGAACCCTCCTATTTGGCCCCTAGGCCACATGTTTGACACACCTGCCTTAAAGACTAACAAAATTTGCAGCAGGGTAACAGATCTTGTGAGTCACTGCTTTAAGCTGCTACTGGACTCTTGGTCTTTTCTACAGCAAAGTTTATATTTTACTTACCTAATGAAATTTTAGTGATTACAATTTGGTATCACCCAGATTGAAAGAGGGAGAGGTTTCATTACATCATTTTCACACGATGCAAAAATAAAATGTAAGATGAATGACGTTCACTGGGAACTGCAAAGCCAAGCAACTTGCATTTCGTGTTATTAAATCTTAAAGGTACTATCTTTTGGAGAATGTGCTCTCGAAACCCAGAATTCAGTTTTTATATTTTGTGCATGATAGTTCACTAATGTTGTTTTAAAGGAAAATGTTGTTTTAAAGGAAAAAAGAGGTGGAAAGGAGCATACACACTGCAGCAGGGTAGAAAGCAGCCAAACCTTGGGGTACTACTGAGATCCCCCCACTTTTCCAACTTGAAAATCCTTGTTTTGCTTGTTCCTTGTGCAAATAAATCCACGAACATTCACTCTTGCACTATTTTCTGTTTCCTCATGTGGAATACTTCCTCATCCCTGTCAACTTACACAATGTTAACTTTTTTTTGCATCAGATAGGAGGATAAAAGAAACACACACAACAGGAACATCAACCTTTCAAAATGAGACAGAAATTTAATGGTGCCACCGTAAACTGTGTTACATTCTTCAAAGTTTTTTTTTTTTTTTAAAGAGAGAGTGAAGCCAAGTTGGATCAGGCCAATGGCCCAACTGGTCCAACACTCTGTCACACAGTTGTCAAAATCCAGGTGTCATCAGGAGGGCCACCAATGGGACCAGAATTCCAGTGGCCAAAACCCAGGTATCATCAGAAAGTCCATCAATGGGACCAGAATTCCAGTGGCCAAAACCCAGGCGTCATCAGGAGGTGCACCAATGGGACCAGAATTCCAGTGGCCAAAACCCAGGTGTCATCAGGAGGTCCATCAATGGAACCAGAACTCCAGAAGCCCTCCTAGCACCACTGAAATTCCATTGAAATGAATCAGTTTAGGAAAGGTCACTGTTTAGGAAATCACCATAAGAAGCTCACAATGACAATATCGAAAATCAGAAAGAAGCCTCCCCCCACAGGTGTGTTAAGTGCCATTTAGTCACTTCCGACATGACAACCCTATGAATTAATGCCCTCCAAAACGTCCTATCATTAACAGTCTTGGTCAAGTCTTGCAAATGGAGAATCATAGATCTATCTGGACACCCTTAAAGAGAGGCCCAGGCTGTGCCATGATGTTCTTTGGATAGCCTTGGACAAGACACTCCCTCTGAAGAGAGGATAAATGGAATGATCCCATATATGCTACTCCAAGCCGCCCAGAGAAAGGGCACGATAAGTCAACAAGCCCCCTGCAAAGATCAGAGGGGGCGATTTGCTAACCCTCATATTTCATTTAGCTGAGCCATTTATTTCAATTCAGCTAAGCATACAGCTTCACTTCATTACATTAGTTGTTCCATTAGTGCAACAAACAGCAGATGTCCTCTCCGCTTCATTCCAACAAATGGAACGAGAATGGCAACGCTGCAAACAGGAGGAGGATGCGACGGCTGCTGATGCACTTGTCATGACACCCATATCAAGAAGCATTTAAAATCTTAATTCTGGGCTTTCAGAGACG
Organism: Heteronotia binoei; assembly: GCF_032191835.1. NCBI lineage: Eukaryota > Metazoa > Chordata > Lepidosauria > Squamata > Gekkonidae > Heteronotia > Heteronotia binoei. Next base: position 120,589,209 of record NC_083228.1, on the reverse strand, counting down.
GGCGGTGACATTAAGCCAAGACTTCTTATTCCAAAAATGAGCATCTGTTTTTCCCTTTCCAAGAATACTCTTATCCATAGTAGTGGTGATAAGAGAAGGGGGCACCCAAATTGTATTTCCTTTGGCACAAAAAAAGAAGCTAAGGGGTTTAGACTAGAGCAGCAAAATTTATTTCATTTGTTTCCAGAACATATATCTTGCCACTCCAGACCCCGAGGTGGCTCATGAGTACAAACAGTACCATAAAATCATTAAAAAACATAAATTAGCAGGATTAAAAATAAGCCATTAAAAATCAAGCCAAGGGTATAAAGAAGCATAAAGCAAACACCGAACAGCCTTTTAAAAGTCCATAAAACAGTCCTCGGGTCAGAAGCAGAACATAAAACAGTTGAAAAAAAGACAATCCCCTTTAGTGAAACCACTGGATAAAGAAATCACACACACACTTTTAGGCTGGGTGTTTAAAAGACAGAGAGGAAGTCATCAAGCAAGCCTCATCTGCAGCATCCCCAGTTAGAAGACCCATCTCCCTCGCTTTCTTTCACAATATCTAAGCTCCACTAGGAATAGTTTTGAGTTTACCATTATACATTTGGGGAAAGACTACAGCTCAGCAGTACAGCAGTTGCTTTGCACACAGAAGGTCCTGGGTTCAATCCTGCCACCCCCCCGATAAACCACACAGCAGGCAATGTGAAAAATCCCCATCTGCGATTCTGGAGAGCCACTGCCAGTCTGATGTGGTAATACTGACCTTGAGAGACCAATGGTCCGATTCAGTAGATGGAAGCTTCATGGGTGTGTGCAAACACATGCATCCGGTTGTCAAATGTTTGTTATTATATGGGTTCATTTTCTAACATTTCTAACAATAACATTTTCTGGGAGATTTGGGTTTGAATCCCCACTTGGGCCTCTTGCTGGGTGACCTTGGGTCAATCAGTTTCTCAGCCTCACCTACCTCACTGGGGTCTTGTGGCGATAAAATGGAGGAGAGAAGAATTATATAAACCATTCTGAATCCCATTGGGGAGAAACGTGGGACAATTTTTTTTTTAATGAGGTAAACACTGTTGAAAAGTCAATCAACCAGATTCCTCCCACCTGCCTGGTTCTGCCAAACACCCTGGCTCTTCTCCCAACCCATCAAGTTCTGTCCTAGCTTTCCCTGACCTGCCAAACACCTTCAGGCTCAATTTCCAAAGAGCCAGATTTGATCCTGGCTTTCTCCTTGACCTGCTGTGTTCCATTCTGGTATGGGAAGTCAGTGAGATTCAGATTCAAACCAAAACTCAGATACAAATTCGTGAAACTCACTGGGTGTTCGTGAGGCAATCACTGCCTCTCAGTCAACCTACTCAGCAGAGGTGCTGAGAATAACACAGAGGACAAAAGTCTTGAAGTGACCCTCCTACGAGGAAGAGCAAGATAAATAGATGGAGACTGACTCCACCTGCCCTTGATCTAACGTCCCATAGTAAAAACATGTAGAGAACAATCCTCAGTAGTAGAAGAAGATATTGGATTTATATCCTGCCCTCCACTCCGAAGAGTCTCAGAGTGGCTCACAATCTCCTTTACCTTCCTCCCCCATAACAGACACCCTGGTGGGTGGGGCTGGAGAGGGTTCTCACAGCAGCTGCCCTTTCAAGGACAACCTCTGCCAGAACTATGGCTGACCCAAGGCCATGCTAGCAGGTGCAAATGGAGGAGAGGGGAATCAAACCCGGTTCTCCCAGATAAGAGTCCGCACACTTAACCAATACACCAAACTGGCTCTCCAGTACCTATTCCATGTGTCTAAGGAACTCCCTAAAACTGCATTATCATTTGGAAGGACTAGTTCCATACATAGTAAGAGTGTGTCTAGTCTTTGCACATTTTACTGGGTTGGATCCAACAACTCCCTTTGCCAACTCCAGGATATGAAATTCCTGGAGTTTTCAGAAAAGGAGCTCATTCGGGTATCATGCCATAGAATTCACCCTCCAAATCAGTCATTTTCTCCAGGCAAACTCATCACCGTTCTGTGGGTATATCTAATTCTGGGAAATCACCAGGCCTCACCTGGAGGCTGGCAACCCTAGCTCCCCCTTCTGCTAAATCCTCTTTCACCTAAGTGGTGAAAGATTTGGTAGAAAGCAATTTTAGAAACAACCCTTCACGTTTGGGAATTAAAACTGCTGCTGCTTTAACGGCTTTGGTCAGAACCTACAGGTTGTTACTGAGTGTCGAGCTTATCCTTCAGCTTTACTGGCATTTTCACACACTGCTTCATAGTTGTTGTTTTTTAAAAAACCTGTTATTTCCTTGGATTTATTCTATATAGGGCTGGACATATAGTTCAGTTTTATGTGATTGTTGATCAGCTCTTGGTCTGCAGACTCTAACGGGTATATTACTTATAACAAAACACACTGCCTTCAATCTGCAGGTGACAACCAACTATTTATTGCATTAAATAGCACATTTTTAATGTGCCATGTTTTCCACTTGAGGACATGCATGTGTGGCGTAGAATACCAACACTGGGGCTTACACATGGCATCGTTTTCCTGCTTCAGTCCCCTAAAAGATGCCATCTTCTTCCCCACACCACTGGGCCTTTTCAGTTGTCTTTTTAAAAAAACTGGAAACTGTTATTGTTATATGAACATAATGTTGTAACACAGTGTGTCACAGAACGAAGTTCTGAGTGCAGTGGCACCTTTAAGACCAACAAAGCTTAATTCTGGGCACAAGTTTTTGTATGCATGCACGAATTCTCTGAATTCACAGTTTTCATTTAAAAAGTGTAAGACTTCAGTGCCTTTCATTGGGGAGATGTGCCTTTCCCATGATATCTCCACAATGAAAGGATGCTAGAGGCTTACTTTTAAAAAAATGAAAGCTGGGAATTCAAAGCAGCCATTGCATATTGTTATAATGTTCAATTCATGGTCAAACCAAGCTGTCCCCCTGCAGGGAGGCAAGACAGCGCCCACCCTGCAAGGAGGTGGTAACACGGCTCCCATCCACCTCTCCACCCCAGGATGCAAGAAAGATGGCACTCGCTGATCTCATCCCCCAAACTGTGGCAAGAAGCTGCTGCCCATCCTTCTCGTCCCCAGGTGCCAGAAAATTATGACATTGGATTTATACCCCATCCGTCACTCTGAATCTCAGAGTGGCTTACAATCTCCTTTACCTTCCTCCCCCACAACAGACACCCCATGAGGAAGGTGGGGCTCACGCTAGCTGCCCTTTCAAGGACAACTCTGTGGGAGCTATGGCTGACCCAAGGCCATTCCAGCAGCTGCAAGTGGAGAAGTGGGGAATCAAACCCAGTTCTCCCAGATAAGAGCCTGTGCAGGGTGGGTCTCATGCTCCTCCTTCCACAATAGTGGTGCAAACACCAGCACTGGAGCACAGCAATGCCCACTCTCCTTGCCCCACACAATGTGGCATGACATCAGCACTACCCTTTCACCTTCCCTCCACAGTCAAGTGAGGTTCAAAGGAAGAAGAAAGAGGGTCAGGCCGAGCCCAGACCCCTGACAGTGAGGGAGAATGAGGGAAGTGAGCTGCCTGCTGGCCCTATAACCAGCTCTTCCACTTAGGCTCTCAAGGTCATGCATGAGTTCACAGGTAGCATCAGCAAAAACTGACCCAGAACCACGTACCTGCAGACTATTCTAGCCATACTAATCACCTATCAGGAAGCCCAAAGGATTGGAATTCCATTTTTGTGTGTTTGTGCAATGAAAGAAAATTAAAAGAACCAGGTTAAAACCAAACATACACATGAGAAGGTGCCAAGGGCACAGCAAAATTTCCAAACCCTTCTCTCATCTTAGACTGCGGCTTCTTATTCCACACAACATTTACCTGTCAAAACTTGGGGTGGGGGAACCTTCAAGAACATCCTTACACTGTAGTCAAGAAACTGCAGAAGACCTGCCGCATGTTCCAGTGCTTCAGTGTGCTTAAGTGGTTCTCTGGATGTCTTATAAATAGGAATGGAAGATAAGGAATTGTAAAACTCAGCTAAGAACCATATTTTACTGTTAAGCAATTATAGTTTAGAATTCCAGAAGACCTGTGTGTACATAGAAGCAAACCTAGAGTGTGCTGTAGCAATCTAGAGACTTAGAAGATGACCGTAGGGGTGACACGCAATCTTATGCAGTGTCACTCCAATCTACACCTATTGATTTCAGTGAGCTTAGACTTAATTAACTATGCACAGAATTGCAACTGTAAAATATATGCAACCCAATAACAACCCATGTTTACGCAAAGCAAATCCTACCGCAATCCAGTAACCTCTACTCCATAAAACGTATACATAGGCTTTAAACCTTCACTTATTTTAAAGCTAAATTCATCAATCAAGATCTTATTGAACAATTGTGAAGGTGTCCCTTAAACCAGGCAGTCTTTTAAAAAAAGTTTAGTTTAGCACTACTTATATAACCATCATGGTAGAGCGCCAATTTAGAAGAGCCATCCTCCCCTTCTTTCCTCCGGTGCTTCTAAGATGGCACCTATCAGCACATACTTTCTATTACCTACAGGGTTAAAAAAACCGAATGGTAGGTTTTGTTCTGAAATCTGTAGACTCAGATGATTAAAGCATCATACATTTGTTAAGAGATTCATTATTTGGGTGACAGCCCTAGATCACTGGAGCAAAAGTTTTCGTAAGAAAGAGGCTATTCTATCATATGCACAAAGTGCCAGAAAGCGCAAGCATCACTGTGCACTCAGATCAAAGGAACAGCAGAAGGGGAAGTGCCCACCACCGTTCTTATGGTTAATGCAGAAAAATCAGACCAAAGGGGTGGGGGTGGGGTCGGGGAAAGAGACATAGGTTGCTTTACCAGACCAAACTTTTTTTTTCTTTTCTTTTTTTGGGGGGGGGGGAAGACATAGGTTACTTGAGACATTATTTCTTCTGAGCGCAGTGGACTCTGCATACATTCAGTATAGTGCACTCTCATATGGAAAAATCAATTCCGTGCATGGTTTCGGGTTGCTGATTGGGGGTCCAATGGAATGAAGGATGGTGGAGAATACACCATATTAACAGAGAGAAAACACCATGCTGTGGGGATGCAAAAGACATTCTCCTGGCTCTAAAACTTCCAACACTGGGACTTGCATACTTAGAACCAACCACACAGATCACTGAGGCCACCCAAGTATCTTGTCACACAGCAGCAAGTAAATATGTCCATGCAAGTACAACAGAAGAACTACAATTCACCAATCAGTTACCCCAAAGTAATTCCATCAACTGCAACACTTAGTGTGTAGGGTTACGCACAAGGGTGCCTTTTCTGCAGTGCTAAACCTCCATTAGAATCTGACTGCATCTTAAAACACACATGTACTAGGGAGCAAGTTCCACTGAACCAGGTGGGTTATGGGATACCTTCTTTCATAAATAGTTCCATTCAGAGAAAGCCCCAATCTTTTATTCCATATTAGTATGCTCTGGTCACGTAAACAAGATTATTTTCACAATATCTAAAATTAAGTAAAATGCCAGATCTCAGAAACTCCTAGCACTTGTTCTTCGCAGACATCTAAAGATCCGACGACAATTCCCTACAACATTTTGAATTAGGTTTTTTATATTGCTCCTAAACATGTAATACAATCAACTGAGAAAACTGAAAAGGCCTGCAGTCCTGTGTGTTTTCTTCATTATTTAACTGCTACAACTTCACTGGTTAGCCACCACAGTACAGTATTTCGAGATCTCCTTCATCGTTAATGAGCAGAACATGGGGAGTAGCAAATTATAAAGCCTACCATGCTGAAAATATACACATTTTCTTAAAAGAGGACAGATACATCCCATGGCATTCTTGCTTCTCCCCCCCCCCCCGCTCCGCCGCAGCAAAGTGAAAACCGAATGGTTGCACATAATGCCACTGTTGCCTATATCTGAAATGTAATTCCCACAGCACGGGGTGGGGGTGGGGGGTGTCTTCAGAGGCATCAGTCCAGCTTCCCTCTTTGTTATCACCAATAGCTCTGTCATCTAACGGAACTCATATGCAACAGATTTTGCTTTACAATGACAGCTTCTGTTTTCTCAATCCCAAATAAAGTGTAAAACTTCCAAAGTTGTTATCACGTATTTATAAGCAATCGTATTATATATGTTATTATCCCATATTTATAAGCAATTCTAATTGACCATACATTCACAGGCAACCTGATCAGATAACCCCCAACAGACAAAGAGGAGTACATTGACATAAGGCACCTTTGCACATTTACCTGAGAGTAAAAGCCCATTCAGTTTATCAGACTACTTCCAAGCAAGCGCTGGTTATTTATCTGATTATCAGGACTGGTTATTTATCTGATTTCCTCAGCATCAGTGGAATCCCAACCAGTTACCCCCCCCCCCTTCCGTCTGTTAAAGTCAACAGACTGAGAAGGGTGTAACTCTGTTTAGGATTCCACTGCGTGTGGACAATCTATGCATGACTCAGAAGTAAAACCCAGTGAATTCAAGAAGATTTACTCCCAAGAAAGCGTGCACTGGGTTACAGCCTCTGTCACACTGCGCGTACCCCTGTGAAAGGCCACCCGCTACCCCAATTTATATGGCTTGCAACATCATTCACTATTGTTTCAGATTCCCCTCTAAAATAAAAGAGAGGCATAAATACTAAACAGTGGTTCATTTGGGAGCCAGGGACAAAATTCAATGGAAAGCTTTCAGCCTCTACAAAAAACAAACAATGCCCAAAGGCTTAGCAATCATTTTACTAGGCTGACATTCAATTTAAAAGTTTGTAATGGGGAGATTTCAGGGAAAAAAGCCCTAGCACCGCAACAGCAGCTCGCAAAGCAGACATTTCGCTCCAAACCGGTAACATGAAATACACCTAAAGCGGTACTCTGGTAGCGCCTATAACACCGAATAACATGCATTATAAAGTACCTGCCTATCTTTAAGATACAGTAATAACACATCCAGCTTTTAAAAAAGGAGGTACCCAGTTGAACCCAAAATGGCATTTTTTTTTTAGCCTGAAGAGCTTGTATTTGTAAAGTTCTGACCATCTTTTAAGCCCCCCTCCCCCAGCATTGTCCTACCACGTGAGCCGTGGTTACACAGGATGGGAACAGGTGAAACCCAGATTTCCCACCCACAGTTAAAAGGATTTGTTTTCTTTTAGTGATCTCGCATTTAATCCAAATCTCCATAATGAAAATCGATCCGATTTGGAATATCGGAGGGGGGGGGGGGGAGGATGTAACAATGTACCCCCGTATCTAGCAACAGGAGAAAGAAACAATGAATGCTCAGTGTCGAACTGTATGAAAGGGATTCGTTGAACCCTCTTTATTAAACTAGGGAAGATTTAAAGGGTTGGGGGAAGAAACCCTAAGAAGCGTTTTCATTGTTTTTCTGGAACATCTGTCAACCAAGACAAAAAAAAATGTACAAAAAACCCCCAAAGGGTATTATAACGCCGCAACTCATTAACGAAAATAAAACGACACACGTTTTAAGGAAAAAAAAAACTGGGTGTGGAGCTGTTCACTTTCCCCCCCTCCCTTCCGCGGCTGCTGAAGCTACGCTACTGCAGAAGAAGTAACTGAGGGGCGCTTACCTGCCTCCCAAGCCCCGCGGAAGAGTGATGCTGGAGATGCAGATGTGACTGGCTGCGCTCCCTCTCTTAGCTCCACACCGGGACTGCTCCTTTGGCCGGCGCTGTAAAAAAGAAACAGCAGCAAGCGCGAGCACCGCCTCGGGGATTGTTTCTGTTGCGTCTTGCAGCGCCTGGAATACTTTCTCTCCCCCGCCCATCCCCGGCCCCTCTCTTCCCTATTTGGGCATCGCCGCGCCCCGTTCTCCAACTTCGAGCTCTGATTGGGCTATTCCCCACCCACCCTCTTCCCCCTCCCTCCGATTCCGTCCCTCCTCCTTTTTCCCCCTCCCTTCACGCTCAATCGCTCTCTCCGTACGTCGTTCCATCGCGCAATCCTTCCTGGGGGTTGTAGTTTTCCCGATCAGCGGACTACACGTCCCATGGGCCCGCGCGGTCGCCGGCTAGTTCCGGACAACGCCTGGTGTGTGGTAACGACAGTGGCAGCGGCGGCGGAGAGGGGGACGCTTCCTTTTCGGAGGGCACTTCCGGCAGCGGCGACGGCGGAGGATCCCGCTCGGGAGCCCCGAAGGCTTCCAGGGGCGGGTGGGCAGGGAGGGGGAAGGTAAGGTGATGGCGGCGGTCCGTTCGTCAGGGTCGCCCGGGTAATGGCCGCAGGGGTCACTAGTCAATTGGCGTAATGGCCTAGTCGCACCGTGGGCCCTGCGCCGCCCCAGGGACGCAGAAGGGTTTCGAGAATCGAGTGTCTGGGAGGGGACGGGCTGGGGTGGCCGAGAAGGGCCTGGCGCCGCCCAGGAGCAGCGTCTCCTGGTTGCCCCCCGTAGCCTTGAGGGGGAAGGGCCTCGGCTTTCCCGGGGTTTCCAGAGCGCGTCGTGTGGAGGGGGAATGGCTGTGGGGCACACCTTGAGGAGGCCGTGAAGAGCGATTGCTTCTTCCTCTCCTCCCGCGTGAAGTGGAGCTGGGAGTGAAGTGGGGGGGGGGAGTTAGGTCAACATGGCACCGACCTTTCACATTGGTATTCTGCCGTTCTTCCAGAGGGCTCGGGGTGACTTCAGTGGTTCTCCCTTTGCCCGGTTACAGATGAAAGAATGAGCTCCATGATCAGCAGTGGGTTTGGCATATGGGGATTCAGCGTCCTAGTCCAGCTCTGGGGCAGTGATGCTCTGGAGCAGAGGTCCATCATTGGCCATTAGCCACAGCATAAATGATGGAACTCTGTCTAGGGCAGTGATGCTCTGTATTCTTGGTGCTTGGGGGGCAACAGTGGGAGGGCTTCTATTGTCCTGGCCCAATTGGTGGACCTCCTGATGGCACCTGTTTTTTTTGGCCACTGTGGGACACAGTATTGGACTGGATGGGCCATTGGCCTGATCCAGCATGGCTTCTCTTATGTTCTTATGACAACAGAACTGGCTCACAAGAGCTTTCATTTGGAAGAGGAAAGATGGGGGTGGAAGACCAGGAATGAGTGGTGATGAAGGGTTGTGGTTTCTGGGTTGGATGGATTCTATGGGGGTAACTTTGTGTTCTAGCAGAATTAAGCAGAAGTCCTCTGGGACCTTGAAGGCTAATGAAAATTGCTCCTTTGTAAGTTTAACATAAACTGAATTAATGTTTATGCAGGAGCATATCATGTTAGTCTTTAATGTGCCACTGGACTCCTTTTAAGTTGGATTGGGTGGAAGCTTATCCCTGTTGGAGTAAAATGGGTGTATTTCTCTTGCCTGAAGAACAGGAAAGGATCAGGCTTGAGTCAGGCCTTGTCTACGCAGATGAAACGTAAGTCTTCCTGACTGCACATGATAATGTTGATGGGTTCCAGGAGGTGGTAGAGAACCATTGTCCACAGGAAGCTAGCATGTCAAGGAGGTGACTAAACCTCAGTCTTTCTTTCTGATCTAGGTTTCTAGGAACAAGGAATTCTTATAGTAAAGGCAACATGCTCGCTCACGTAGTTCCCATCCTGCAGGTTGTACTGATAGAGGCCAGGAAGTCTTTTTGTCATCTTGTCCATTGTTTGTGTAGACTAGGTCTACAAACCAGGGTGGTAGATGTGCTTGTGGAGAAGGGGAAGTGGGTTAATGAATAAAATGCAAACATAAATTTTATGAGAGCATGGGGTGGAGAGGATATCAGTACTGCTGTCTTAGGTAGGTTGCTGTGATCCACCATAGGAGACCTTATAATCCTATAAATTGAAGTGCTATAGAGAGGGAGACAGGTGAACAGGATGGGGGGAAAAGGTAGATTGATTATTCTGTTGAATTAGTTGTGATATCATTATTGTGAGGAAGAACCATAGAAATTGGTGAGAAGGGGTCAAGAAGGACAGTGGAACTAATAATCATGGAGCAGATTTTAGGGATTCAAAACAGGTTGTTGATGCTAAACAAGAGCCAAATTCTATTGGTGATTCTTACTAGTTCATGAATAAGATGTTTGAGATTTTGAGAAGAAAGAAGAGAGCTTCCATGTTACTGGTAGGTAAAGAGGAGGAATTTTCTCTGTCTTTTCTTATCATGCGAATGTGGTGAACTGCTCCGCTCTAAAGGATGTCTTCAGAAAACAGCTCAGGTCTATAGCAGAAAAATAACTTTGCTGCATACTTTCAAACTTTCATTGATATAGGAGATACCTTCTCGATGTATTGCTAAGCATGGAAGGTAGCTTATCAGAAGATGAACACTTCGGTCATCTTGTCCAGCCTCTGACCAGTTGACAGTATCCTGGATACAGCTCTTCATAGCAGGGATGAGTAAAGTTCCCACTGAATAGTCTAGACGTGGGACTTGATTCTTAAAATTCTTGTTTGTTATTTTGTGTGCAGATGATGCAACCCAAGTAGTGGGGTAAAGTGAAAGTCCAGGAGGAAGCATTCTCTTCCCCAATAAATTAGGGGTCTGTGTTTCTGTCTGGTTTTTTGAATTGCAGATATCTAATGAGCTCACATGTATTGGTCCATTCATTCTTACAGGAATGTTCTCACAGAGTGTTTAAAATGTTGTGAGCCGCCCTGAGTCCGCTTGCAGAGATGGCAGGATATAAGCTTAATGTAATAAATAATAATAAATACATAAATAATAAAAAATAGAAAATGAGACAGGTTGCTTTTTTATTTCACATCAACTGTAGTAGAAAAAATAAAACACTACAGCCAGTGGCACCTTAAAGACAAACAATATTTATTCCAGCATATGTGTTTTCATGAGTCAGACCTCATTTAATCAGACTTAAGGAAACTATGTTAACAGGGGAGTTGCTAGGGAAGGTTAAAGAAATAAAGTTAAAATGCTAAGTAATCTATTATTTGAGATTATTTCTGGTGCCTGGCCTTTACAGACAGTAGGTTTTTTTTCTTAGAGTATTACTAGTATTAGTCCTGCTGAATGATCAAAACTGATACTGTCCTATACATACATACACATATATGTGTATATTGCTGCATCTGAACAAATAAATGTCTGGTAGGACATATCTGTTTCCTGTTTTTTCAGGAAAGCATTTCATTTTGTTTTTCATTTACTTTGTTTATACTCTGTCCCTCTCCACAATGGAGAGCCGGAGCGGCTTACATAATTCTGCTCTGTTTTTCTCACAACAGCCCTGAGAGGTAGGTTGGGTTAGGTATGTATGACTGGCCCACAGTCACCCAGCACAGTTGTGTGGAAGAAGGGGGGTTTGAACTTGGGAGAACTCAGATTCTAGTCAAGTGCTCTGACCACTGCACCACAAGTAAAGGTCACTGCAATTATTGAGAGTGAAATTAGTTTTATTGGTGTTCATCAGCTTCTTGGTTAAAAAAAACCCCAAACCCATAAAGCTGCACAAAAAAATGGGATATGTAGCAGTAGGCCCTGAAATTTTGTGATGTTAGATTCTATCCAGCATGCCCAAAGGGATGCACTAATTAATGGAAGAATCGCACACCTGTACTGTCACGGTATTTTATGTACAGGGAAAACACAAAGTCTTGGAATATAAATGATACCCTTAAAGGAGACATGGTTGGATGTTCCACAAATTAACAGTGCCTGTATGTGAGTTAACCAAAACAACAGCAACAAAATTATTATTGTTGCCTTTGATGCCAACCTAGCTGTGGAATCATTTGTTGATGGTATAAATGGATGGCTGTTATTTCCTGTCAGAATTATTTTGAAATGAATGGTGGGTAAAGAGAGAAGTAAAATATTGGCAGATTTCTTTGGGCTATTTTATGGACCAAAGTTAGACTAGGTTTTTTTTTAAAAAAAACAAACAATTTAACCTTATATATGTGTTAAGTACCATCTAGTTACTTGTTTTTTTCTTAACTTTAGCACTAAATGTATCTTTAAACCAACTTATGTCAGGCCAGCAAGAGCAAACTTTTATCACTGTTAAAAAATTCTCTGACTTTGTGAAACTTCAGGAAAACATGCTCTAGTGTTCAGTAAAATTTATTAGTGAGTTACATTTTGGAACAAAGAGTACTTGTAGATAGCTGACTGGAGAAACAGTCTCATCAAGGGATTTCTCACACTGTAGCAGTTAAGACCAACGTCTTTACTTTTACCAAGAGCCAAAAGCCTTGCAGCCCTTTTGCTGAACTTTTGCTTAGTGTTTAAATCACTTTCCTGTTAGCCAAGTTGATAAGATCTGACATAAAGGTGAAACAGTCTGTTGGTGTTGGCATCTACACTATCAATTCCTGTTTCTGTTTATAGGAGTTCTACCTAGATATGACTGTTTTTCTGTTACAGATACAGGCAGAATGAGGGAAAATCACTGCAGTTTCAGCTGTAGCCTTCCAATTTCCTGTTCAGCATGCTGTCTTTTAGCACTATGCTAGCTTTTTAAACTGATAGCATCCCTACTACAGAGAAGGAGGAAGTTCTACTAGAGACATTGCTTCCTGTATCACTTTCTAAGTATCTGTCATTGGTCATTGTCAGAAGTAGGAGACTGGGTTGTGATCTGATTCATTTTGGCAGTACCTGCCCCAGGTGTTAAAGCCCAATGAGTCCAACACTTTAGTTGTCTTGATAAGATGAACTATCACACTTAAATGGGAATGCATTTCTCTTGGCTGAAAAGTGAACTGCATAAAGAAGTCAAGGGAAGACATTCACAGTTTATGTCAAATGTTAAGCCAACATCTTTCTCTGTGGACATGTAGAGGGACAGATGGAAAACAGGAATCCTTCTTCTAGCGAGAGAGTTTTCACATGGACTACATTAACAGCAGGTAATAGCACATTAAACTAAACTAGGTCACAAAGAATAACTACAGAAGTATGTTAAGTATCGTGGATGTAATTATAAAGGCTAGATGACTTCTGGGGTTGGTGTATGAATTGTTATGCAGAGAGGCAGTTGTGTACACAAGCAGGAGTAGGGTGTATCCATAACATTCAACAAAAAAACAGAAGACCTGACTTTCTTTTGGACTATAATAAGGGCTTCTATTTAGCTATATTTAGTTTGTTCTGTTTAGTTATATTCTGTTTAATAGAGCTGGGTGAAGCACCTTAGGTTGGAATCTTGTGCACTGCATGTTCACTTGTGCTCATGGAATGGGCATTTCCCACCATCTCCTTCCTGTTGTGTCTCCCCAAAATTCTGCTTGTGAGGACTACTGAACCTTAGGAAACTGGGGAAGCCTTCTGGGGGTTTCATAGCTGGAGGATGGAATCAGTGGAGATCTTGAAGTGGGAATAACTGGCTTATGTGAGTGGAATAAGGCCTAGGATCAAACTTTGAATTAATAAATCTAAATGCCAACCCATAGCTTTGTACGATGGCAAATGTGGCAAACTCCACCTATTACAAGGATACTTCTGAATAGATCAAGTCAAGCTGTACTATCTTTGTGAGTAACAGTGACCTCCTTATGGCCTGTTTAAATATTGCTTCCTCTTTTTCCCTTCCCCTAAACATGGTGACAAGAGTTGTTCTTGGGCATGTAAACTTCATTTCTTTTGCCTAGAAGGAAGCATCCTAACTGGGAGGTCCTGAAAATTATTTGAACTCAGGTTTTTTTTTGTGTGTGTACGTGTACCTGAGGTAGAAGACTGCTTCTGACTTCTTGGAACTAACATGCAATATTCAGATTCCATTTCTGTCTAAAGCTTTTAAAAATATTTTAAGTACCTGGGACTTTTTACCTCTATGAAGAATAGTAAGAAGAAGATAAAGGCTAAACTGGCAATCCTGGGTTTAGAATTCTGCTAAATAGTTCTATAGTGAGCTCCATGGCACAGAGTGGTAAAGCTGCAGTACTGCAGTCAGAGCCCTCTGCTCATGACCTGAGTTTGATCCCAGCGGAAGCTGGCTCAGGTTGACTCAGCCTTCCATCCTTCCAAGGTCGGTAAAATGAGTACCCAGCTTGCTGGGGGGGGAAGTATAGATGACTGGGGAAGGCAATGGCAAACCACCCTGTAAAAAGTCTGCTGTGAAAACGTTGTGAAAGCAATGTCACCCTAGAGTCGAAAACGACTGGTGCTTGCACAGGGGGCTATCTTTTTTAAAAAATAGTTCTGTAGTAGCTGGGATCCAGAACTTGCCCTAAGTTAACACAGGGCTTGTTTAGTCTAACATTGATTTAATTTTGAACAACAGACATTCATGCTATATATCAGGAGTGGCCAACGGTAGCTCTCCGGATGTTTTTTTTTCCCTACAACTCCCATCAGCCCCAGCCAGCATGGCCAATGGCTGGGGCTGATGGGAGTTGTAGGCAAAAACATCCGGAGAGCTACCGTTGGCCACCCCTGCTATATATTACATCATGGCTTTGAAATGCTCTTTTGTTTCAAAAAGTCATTTGCCATGGTGGCTGCAGTTCAAGAAATACAAGTCCAGTGCTCTTTTTGGGACATGGAACTAATTGGATCCTGGTCACTGTGTGCATCATGTGTTTTCAGTTTGTATATACCTGGATTACATTTGGAAAACTACTGTTCTTATATGCAACAATTTCATACTTAGACTTGCCTTTAAATTTTGGCTATACTGTAGATCAAGGAGACTTAACACTGGCTTCATCTAAATATTGGACTGCGTACTCTTCTTTTGGACATAGACACTTGCAAGTTGTTAAATAGTTTTTTTGTACTGGCATTTTCTTAAGGTAGTTTGACTGCTTATGTAGAAATATGTGTTGCTTCAAGAGACACATGCTGTTGTCGTGGGATAAGGCTTCATCAGTGATACTTTATGTCTGCTGGTGGCACCCATCTCCAGTTATTTTGGAGCATGGTTGTTGAATGGAGTCTCATTGGATAGAGACTCCACTGTCCAATGATGAGCTCTTTAACACATGTTTCATACAGGTTTTTAAATTAACTTGCACATCTTGATATCATGTAATAATGTCTGCATCGTTTTTATAGCAATGCTAAGCTACGTTTGGTGAACTGAAAACATTCCTGCCTCTCTCTTCTCCCTTCTCCCTGCCAAATAGGCTTAGAGGTTGGGATTTACAAGAGCTTTAGCCAAGATTTGGCAGTTGTTCTGTTCACACGCTATGACGCAGGGCTGGTGTAGATGCTTTCTAGGTAGGGTGGTGTGTTTAGAACTTAAATTCTTGGCAACCTTCCTGTGAATTTTTCTTTCTGCCTTCCTACAAGTGCCTGCTGCATCTTCATAAAGTGTGAAACAAAGAATTCTCAGTGAACGGAGTATTTCTCTCTTGGCCGTCTTGATATTATGCTGTAAACTTCAAATGTAGAACTGGAAAAGTTCCAGAGAACCTGGAACTTCTAAGCTGGTACATAGGAACAAAATATCAATCTTGTTTCATAATTATTGTGGGCATTGGCACGTAATCAGGCAGGAGGAAGTTCCTTCAGCCTAAGGAGCCTCCTCCAGCTTAAGTGGCTCCCCATTGGAGGATGAGCCACTTAAGTTGGAGGAAGGGTTCCTTAGGCTGGAAGAAAGCTTCAGACCTTGCTCAGCGGAGAGGTAAGACATGTTGTTTTCATTTGCCTAGGAAAGCTTGCTTTCTGTTTCAGCCTTACTACTGAAGAAAGGGTTTGCTGTATAGTTCTGTGTTATGTTGAAGATGTTGATAGTTTTTTCAATTGCTGCTTTGGTTAGATCTTAAAGATACTCTGAGAAGACAATGATAGTGAATATAGAAGGTCAGTCACTGCTCAAATGCTCTTCCTTGGAAGCCGAAGGGAGCACAATCTTTTTAGCTTAAATGTTTCCTTGAATTCCACCTATACCTGTAGTCGGAACTCCAGACTAGAGACTGTCAAAAGTTAGCTGTAGAAATGGTATGTGCCAGCTCAGCTTAACAGTGTGCTTGTGCCTTAGCCAAATACGCAGCTGCCTGCTTCTGTTTGCTTTTCTCTTTGGTTTGCCCAGTGAGCTGAATGTGTTGGAAAATTGGTCAGTGTTAATTACCTTGTGGCTTCCCATAAGCTTTAGGGTGTTCACTGAATTTGCTGCTGTGTAGCTAGACTACAAAATGTTGTGAAAGCAACGTCACCCCAGAGTCAGAAATGACTGGTGCTTGCACAGGGAACTACCTTTACTTTAGCTAGACTGTTATGATCATACATATGTCTTCCAAATCTGATCTCTCTTCTATAGGAAAAATGCTGAATTCTATTTGAAGTTATTTAAAAGCAGCCTTGCAAACAAACGTTTACTTGATATACTGGTTGCCCACCCATTTTTCCAGTCCCTCCTGTTCTGTCTCTCCGAACCACTGCTATCCTGACAGCCTAGGCTAGCCTGATTTCATCATATCTCAGAAGCTAAGCAGGGTTAGCCTTGGCTAGTATTTGCATGGGAAACCTCCAAGGTATTGCAGTGTTATGATGAGGAGGCAGGCAATGGCAAACCACCCCTGAACATCTCTTGCCTCAAAAACCCCGCAGAGTCACCATAAGTCAGTTGTGACTTGAGTGCAGTTTCCACCAGCAAGAGGCAGTAGGAAGCAATGAGAAGGCCTGGGCTGCCTCTGGGCTCTCTTCACTGTGAAGGGGAGAACCAGACTTCTTATTCAGTTGTTGGATGAGACTGTTTTTACTTTACTGCATGCTCCTCAAAACTTCTGAGATTGCATCTGACTTAATCAAGATGTGCCACAGGTGGTAAAAGTCTACCCTCTGGGTGGGGACATTGAGCTTTGCACTGCTGCCTGCTCCCTCCGTTAGTGGCTAAGCCACTTCAAAGTAGCAGGAGCTGCATTTATATGCTAGAGAACTGCACATACTCAGATTTTAGACTGGATTTGTGACATGCTCCTTGGGCTGGTACAACTTAAATAAAATACTTTCACTAGCTAGAAATCAGTTGTCTTTGCATTTAACTGTACAGTAAGTGACGTTCAAACATTTGCCCTTCTGGGAATATTTTCTCTGTTCATTTCTGTGCCAAGGCAGCCCCTTTTTGTTGCAATATGTTTTGGGGCACATGGTAAGCCTCACTGACTTGCTGCAACCTGTTGTCCTGCTGGAGAAGAATGGTGGTGTCTTGCAAGTAAACTTCTCAGGAAGTCCCACGAAAGCTTTGAAGAGACCACTGGCCTAGTACACCTGTGTGAACACTGTAACATGCATTTTGAATGCATGTTACACTGGAGCTTTTCACTGTTCTTCTTGTGGTCCCTTTTTGTTCTTTCTTGAGGCAGCTTCCAGTTTGTAACAGATGGTTTGCCTGAGTTACTGCCTAAGGAAGTGTAGTTTTGCATCCCACCACAGACCTTCTGAAAATCGCATCATTCTCAATAAATGAAGTGTGCTTGCTTGTTCAAGCTTGGGTCAACACGTTAATGGTTTTTCAGGGTTCCTTCATGTTCATGCATTACAAGAGTAGTCGATGACCTGAGTAAAGCATCTCTTAGAGTTACAGAGGAGCAGAGATTCTTTTTTTTCGTATCCCTTCAGAAGTGAAATAGCAGTTAAGCGGAAGTACTTGGAGAATGCGATCAAGCATGTGCGGGTTCTTCTTTTTCTTGGTGTTTATAGGAATTACATCTGGAAATACAGGAACAAAACTAATTCCAGGCAAACCCTCAGGGAGCTTCAGAATGGATAAAAAGCTCTTTTCGTGTAGGAAGTTTGCCACCATTGTTGTTACCCTGGTTCTGTCACCTCTCTGGAAATTGTGTGGAGCAGGCTATGCATGTTTTCTGCTCCAGAACACACAAGAGTACTCCAACTAATTAAAACCAACTTGTAAGTTTGGCTAGTGAGGGGCGAAAGGACATGGATGGTTTCCTATTAGCTGTCTGTGATGCGGCACTCGAAATCTTGATAAAGAGTGGAGCAGGATCTAGGGATTGCTTTGTGCTTTCCCTGTTTGTCTTCTGTCTTCCCTGTTCATCAGTGTAGCCTCTTTCTGAAATGAGGTCTTAGTTGCCTAGCTATAAGTGGGTAATGCCTGAGGAAATTTCCCATGTCTCACTCTAGGTGAAGGCATTGATGGTCTCACACACTGGGAAAAGCAGTAGAGGTAAGAGCAAAGCACTGACTGAAGCAAAGTAACAGGGAAAGAGCAGATAGCGGGTACTACCACCTGAGGAAGCTTTTGAAGGTTTTGCTGAAATATAAAGCAGAACAATGCAGAGCATTGTGATTTGGACCTTGAATTCAATGACTGCTCCTGGATTCTAGTGGTAAATGGTAAAACTTTGAAGTCTGGAGTACCCAATATTTGTGAGGGACTTTTTGATGAGTGAAGACTTTTTTTCTGGGATGCTGCTTTTCATCTTTCACTGGAGTGGAGGCGACAATACTGCTACTCCCACATGACTTCGGTAAAACATCTCCTGCTTAGTTAAGACTGGGCCAACCAGCTCATGAAGCTTGTGGCAAGGGGTGACGCTGTGTGTTGTTGGTCTTGCCTCCAGACACTTAAGTTGATTACACTTCCTGAACTAAGGCCTTGTGGACTTAACCTAATCTGCATTTATATTTAGGACTTGGCGCTAGAAGATTGTTGGGTTGTTTGGGGGAGGGGGGGGGTTGTATAGAACTCCTAATTGTAATGTAGCACTTAGGTTTATTCATGAACGCTATTTTTCAGTATCTTATTAAGTAGACATGATATTCTAGAGGTTGTGTACAGAAAAGGAGCAAATTAAAGCTGTTGAATGCGGCAACATTTGAACAGTGTTAGCTAAATCTGTACAAAGGTTTGAAATAGACTAGAGAAGTAGTCTGCATAGTGGTCTCTTTCCATACCTAGGACCCTCATTTAGTCTTAAGACACGGGACCTGATTCTAATTTTAAGTATTCTCTCACTATCTGTCTCCTTATTTCTGCCCTCTCCTTTTCTCCCCTTCTTTGCTGCCTTTTTCTGTTTACTTTGATTTATTAACTCTGTTTTACCTCCAAAGCAGTTTAGAGCAGGGGTGTCAAACTCATTTGTCATGAGGGTTGTCTGCTGGACCATGTTGGGCTGGGCCATGTGTGTACCTATTTAAGATTAGGTAGCAGAGATACAAACTTTATAAAGGACACAAACACAAGTAATTTTTTTTAAAAAAAACCTCTTAAACATGCTTAAAACATTAGCACTCATTGGTCTTCAAGGTGCTTTCTTTGTATCTCTCCCGTGGGATCCAGGGAACTGGGCAAAGGAAGCTCTGGCTCTTTCCTTCCTTCTCCAGGGGACTGGGAGGGGGAGGAGCTTCAGCCAATTGAAGGAAGAGAAGCTTGGCTCAGTAGCTCTGCTGTGTGATTGAGAGAGCCTGGCAAAGCAAACTTTGCCTCCCTCCCTTTCTCTCCAATGGAGGAGCTTCAGCCAATGGAGAAAATAGAGGTTTTGCTCTGTAGCTCCTGTGTGATTGAGCAAGTCTGGCGGAGCAAACTTATGTAGAAGGAAGAGAGAGGGAGAAGGAAGCAGATGACAGTCAGTTGCTCGGAGGCCTGATAGCCTTCCAGGGGCCTGATTTGGCTCCCGGGCCACATGTTTGACTCCCCTGGTTTAGAAGAAGAAGATATTGGATTTATATCCCGCCCTCCACTCCGAAGAGTCTCAGAGCGGCTCACAATCTGCTTTACCTTCCTCCCCCACAACAAACACCCTGTGAGGTGGATGGGGCTGGAGAGGGCTCTCACAGCAGCTGCCCTTTCAAGGACAACCTCTGCCAGAGCTATGGCTGACCCAAGGCCATGCTAGCAGGTGCAAGAGGAGGAGTGGGGAATCAAACCCAGTTCTCCCAGATAAGAGTCCGCACACTTAACCACTACACCAAACTGGCTCTCCAGTATTAGAGTATTCTCCACCTCCATTTTTCCTTACAACAACTATGGGAGGAAGAGATAGAGAGAGCAGGGCCGACTTGCCATCAGGCTTCCATAGCAGAGAGAGAGTTTGAATCTGGCTCTCCCAGATCCTTGACCAGCACTTAACTACTCCATCCTCAAAAGCAAGAACCCTGAACCAGGGTTTCCCAACTCAGTGCCTGGCACTCCTTCCCCACTGAGCATTTCAGAATGTGGGCAGGGCTATTATAAGCCAGGGCTTTTTGTTGGCTGTCCACAGGTGAAAGCATTTTCCATGACTGCTGTAGCAGTCACTGGAAGATCAGGAGGGCTTTCTAGGCTTTCATTAGCCAGTATGTGGCTTCATTCCTATTTTAAGCCTCACTTGCTATTGCCTTGAGCTTTCTTTCCAAAACAGAGGGAGGTTTGTTCCAGAGTCCAGTGACCTGGGCTGTTGCATGAAGGGTGTTAAGCAGTAGAGGCCTATCCTCTTTCTTCTTCAGGCTTACTGTCCTCCTAGTGGCTGGACCATGCTTCCAACCAGAGTACAGATAACACTAACTTTGATGGACCAATGGCCAGACTCTGAATAAGGCCGTTTTATGTATTCAGTGTGGTTGCCATGCAGTATGTTGCAAAATAAGTAAGAAGGTGTTTTCCCCGCAGCTTAAAAAGGTTGGGGACTCCTGCCCCTGAACAATCTGCTTTAGGTTGGGTACGGTGTTTTTCGTGCCCTGACTCACCAGATGAGAATCTCTAAGCTGCTATTTTATGCGAATGTGAAGACACATACCATGTCTTCCAAACTGCTGTCTCTTCTGCAGGTTTCTCAAAGGGCTGGAAAAATATCAGAAATGTGTGAGGAATCAGCATGTGAATTTAAAACACCAATTCCACCTGGGACCAAAAATAGTGAATGGCAGTTTCTCCAGTTTCTCGGATGCTCTGTAAAAATAAATTGCTGATATGTTTCGTGCCAATACTAGACATTCTAGTCACTTTTTAATATTTTTTTAAGCTTAATGGGTTGGGCAGGGTGGAGAACCTCTCAAGCCAGATTCAGTTACTTGAGCTGTGTGTGCTGTTGAGCTAACATTTGCTGGCACACCCTGTATGGAAATGGAACATTAGACCACTGTTGATTTCTTAAAACAACTTTGGTTACAGACGCTTGAATCATTCTGTATTTTATAAACTTAAAGCAATTCCAGAAGTCAAAGACTTCTGTATAGGATCGAAGAGCAAAATCTTCACACTTTTAGCTAGCATATTTCTTGTCATTTGATATTCCAAGAGAGTAATTGTAAATGAAAGACGAAGTTAACTAGCATTGGTGAATAATTCCTGTGCTAAGTATAAAAATAGTTGTGACCTTTAGCATTTTAAAGACACTATTTCTCACATTCCGTAGCTTTAAAAAAAAGAATGAATAAGAACTTGTGATAAATTTTTAAGGGCTGCCTTAATTACATACAAATTATCAGCTAGCAGATCTGATTAGAGGGAAAACTGAGTGGAGGCAGTTCTGAATTTAATACCTTAAAATCTTGGTAGTACTTCTTGAAACAGGGACTGGCTTTAATGCAGCCTTTTGTTCACCTTTCAGGTTTATATTTTTTTAAATGCTCTAAACTCTGTGGCACAAGGAGGAAAAAGAAGCCCTTCGGTGAATGAGGAATCCTTTGCTTTGATAGCCTTTTTCCTCGAGAGTGGGCCTTTGAATGAGGATGACAATGGAAGAGCTGAAGAATGAAGCAGAGACCACTTCTATGGTTTCCATGCCCCTCTATGCCATTATGTATCCTGTCTTTAATGAGGTAATGTGCCTTCCTAGTTTATTTCTCCGCATTATAGTGTTGGGAAACATAAGGTTGCCTTCAGAATGTCAAATAATACCCCAGCATGCATCATTTATGGTGATATGCTGAAGTTTTCTTCCTTGGCCTTCAAACAGCCCTAATGAGTTATATCTCTTTAGCTTTTTTTCTCCCTGGAAGTAACATCTATAACCTTTAACTATTTGTTTGCCCCAGTTTCTTCCTTAATTCTGGCTTTGCTTTCCGAAAATACAGGCTTGCAAGATGCTTCCAGCATTCAGCAAGTTTCTGTAATGTAAACTTGGTAGGTTTTAATTAGTGTCCCAGTTTAAGGCAGCCACAGACTAAGAAGTGAGAGTTCCTTGTGTTGTGCATTTGCGGACACTGCAGGTTGACAGCAGTGACCTCCACTGAACATTGTGAAATCTTGTAGAAAAAGCCCAGCAGAAACTCATTTGCATATTAGGCTACACCCCCTGACACCAAGCCAGCCGGAACTGCGTTCCTGTGCGTTCCTGCTTTAAAAAAAAAAAAAAAAAAGCCTTGCCAAAGCCTAATGGCAACATGGGAAACTGGGACTTGGATTTGATTAATGTCAGTATAGAGGGGAACAGCCTGTCTTTGGTAATCTTCCCAGAAAGCCATATACTGGTAAATTAACATATGTAAGTGTGAAAAAGTTCCCTTTGCATGTATAACCATCTTGATAATATGACAATCTGTTCAGAATTGCAAAATATAGAATCATATTCCAATAGCCATTATTTCTCTAACCTTTTCCACTCTTTTGTCTCTTTCTTCCATCTGAATCATTGTACTATCACATTGTCACGCTTGTGTGGGACCAGGCCTTTTTTGTAGCAGGAACTCCTTTGCATATTAAGCTACACTCCCCTGATGTAGCCAGTCCTCCAAGAGCTTCCAGTAGGCCCTGTACTAAGATCCCTGTATGCTCTTGGAGGATTGGCTACATCAGGGGTGTGTGGCCTAATATGCAAAAGAGTTCCTGCTACAAAAAAAGCCCTGTGTGGGACTAAGCATCCACTGTTGTGAAGACTATTCATTGTTAGCACTTAGTATGTTAAATTCCAGCAGAATATGGTGGTCAGTCTTGGGATAATTTATGGAGAGCCATTTTAGCATGTGGAAAATTCACTGCCTGATTTTTTTCCTTGAAAGTGGCCATGAATTGACCCTACATTACTTTTTTTGTCTCAGAACAAAAAAAAAGTGATTGTATCCTTTGTTTTTTAGTGTGACTTTTTTTTTTAATTGCAGCTAGAACGAGTAAATTTATCTGCAGCTCAGACGTTGAGAGCAGCTTTTATTAAGGTAAGATTAATTACAATTGTGTCTCTGCATGACGCTCACACAAAACTAAAATGTAAAAAATAGATTAAATAATGCAGTGGATTCAGGTCATGCTCTTCTGTTCTGAATCCATCACCACTTCTTCTCCTTTCCTCCTTCCTCGAGACCCTAAATAAAATTCCTACTCTAATTAGCAAACAACTTATTGAGACTAGCAGAAACCCATCTACCATGGAGCCATAGCTCAGTGGCAGAGCACATGCTTTGCATGCAGGTCCCAGGCAAAATCCCTGGCTATTAAAAGGGTATCGGGTAAGATGACTGAAGAAGACTTTTTTCTGAGATCTTGGAGAACCTCTTCCAGTCAAAGTGGATGATGTTGAACTCGGTGGTCTACTGAAGTATAAAGCAGCTTCATATATTAAATATTAAATGCTCATATGTGCATACAAAAGTCTGCCCAGTGTTGTGCAGTGATAAGGTATCCCAGCCTTGCTGCCCTTGTGCATTACACCTTCTATTATCTGCTCTGTAGTGAAATGGCATGCAGGATCATCCTAGGTCTTTCTGTCACCTTCAAAGCCAGCTTTTGAAGCAGTGGTGAGAGCCATGAAGAGTTAACCCCATAGTTTGTGTGTGTAGCCTGAAGAGGCAGATGGAGTAGTCCAGAAGTCCCCTTTCTCCAAGAAAGCCGAAGCTGCCTTACACTGAATCAGACCATCAGTTTTATCAAAGTCAGTCTTGTCTACTCAGACTGGCTATGGCTCTCCAGGGTCTCAGCCGGAGGTCTTTCATATCACCTGCTGCCTGATCCTTTGAACTGGAGGTGCAGGGATTGAACCTGGGATCTTCTGCATGCAAAGCAGAGGCTCTGCCACTGAGCAGCGGCCCCTCCCCTAAAATGGAGAGATTGCTTTGGACTAGCAGGGCTTACACCTCATAAGAGATCAGAGATGCAGCTGTCATTTCCCCTCAGAACTTTTTCTTCCGTTGGGCAACAGTGCTAGAATTGTTGAAAGAGGGGTGAGATGTGCCGCTGTTGTTTCTTTCAAGTCAATTGCTGCTTGGGTGTTGTCATGATTTTAGGCCTAGTATGGCCTGCAGGCTCAAGGGAAGCCTGTGTAGGAGTTGCTAGTGGGCCTACGTTTTCCAGGATCCCTTGTGTCCCTCTAATTGGGTGGCAGAGTTTTGGAGAGATAACTAGCCCAGAGGGGTGGGACCTGAGAGGGAAGTTCTCTCTGGGAAAGGCTGCAGGAGAGAAAGCAGCAGGAGGGTTCCCTCACTCAAGGAGGGTGAGTCTTTGGAATCAGAGAAAGGGAGCATTTATTTAGGCATGTTAGGGCGATTTATTTCTTTATACCAACCTTCACTGTTTCTATGTTCACTGTACACTAAGAAGTTTTGCAACACACTTATAATAAATTTGTTGTTGTTGTTGTCAAACTGCCAGGGGTCCTCAAGTCTCTTAAGTCACAGCTAAACGGTTTTGCTAAAAAGGAAGATACAGGGGTGGTTAGTGCTCCTAGCCCACCCATACAGACCCTTACCAGAGCGGTGGCAGCCAGTAGAAGGCCCTTCCTGGTCTCCTGCTGTGTGACAATAACTGCTATCAAATTTACATGTTTAATCTCAACCGTATTTTTCATTCTGGCAGTACAGGGAGGATAGGATTTTCACAGATTCCTTCCCCCATCATCCCCTAATTTCCACCCTTTTCTGTTCCCAGAGATCCGTCAACTGCCAAGGGCATAGGAAGCTGTAGTGTTTGCCTCCATGAGTGCTGTTCCACTTATTTAGGGTCCACCCTAGTATTATACAGTTCAGAAGTTTACAGTGCCCTTCCCTTGTTAATCTTTTGCTTTTTAACTGTAGCCTTCATAGCTATATATCGCACAACACTTGTACTTAGCATAAATCTGGTGCACATTTTATCAGCTAGTGGAGGTTGGCTTTCTTTTGCTTATGGATAAAAAGTTGCTGCATTTATGGCATTACACGGAAAACAGGGTATATCTAGATTTGTTTGTCATTTTTTTAAAAAAAATGTTGGGAGAGGATAACTTGGTAAACTTGATGTCCTACATTCTGTCACGTCGGTAGTTAGAATTACTGGAGCATGAATATGCCATCACAGGCAGTGTCAGCCAATATTTTTTTTTTCCCCGTTGGTAGCTGTACAGTGGTTTTTAGGCTTTGGCTTCCAGGATCAAATTACAATTTGATTACAATTTGACAATTACAGGATTGGTTTTAAAATACTGGCTAGGTAGGTGGATGTCTATAAATTGAAAAGAAAAGGCTTGGGTGAAGTTAGAAAGGTCAACAAGAATGACTTAAAGTGAAAGATATGAGAAACTCTTGAATAAAATTACTCTTGTGTTTATCCGGAGGCAGGGAGGAGAAATGTTGAGGGTTGACAGTTGGCTTCTTGTGCAGTACAAATAGACCCTTGCCATTGGTGGTTCATAGTTTCACTTACTTGGGGTCCCGTCACATGAGGCAGTCTCCAGCTTGTGTTTATTCCCACTGGCCATCATCAGAATGATTACCTAGTAAAATTTGCTAGTGGAAAGGCAACAGTATTCTACCAGCCACTGTTCACAGATTTTTCCATCTGCAGTGATCCAGGGAATGTATCTCCTGTGAATGGAAAGGGTCTGCTAATGTCAAGTTGTGCTGGCTACTTTGGAGCTAGTCATCTGGATCTCTGGACTGAGGCTCATAAAGAACAATTAAGCTGAGGAACTGGCTGTCCAGAAGAATCTTCTTTTATGTTGTTGGAAAAAGAACAGGCAGAGATGTTTCAAGTATGCTGACCACAGATGCCTCAGGCAAATTTGTCAGAAAGTGGTGCTAATAGGCTTATGGGAGATGTCACTTCTGAGCTGGCAGAGCCCCTTGTGGAGAGAGGCCAGTCTTTCTTGGGTCACCTTCCCTCCGCGCTGAATCAAGGATAAGAGACAACTTCTTGAGCCTGGAGGGGTGGTCCTTCCGTGGCTAAGCTTCTGGAGATGCATCAATGGCTTTTGTTGGAGCAGAATATCCTGCCTAGTGCAGGATTTTGATGCAATTCACCACCTAAGACCTTCACACTCTAATTCTGTGATGAGAAATAAGTATATAACATGAAGAGGGCAATTTCCTACTTTTGGATGGATAAAAATTAAATAGGGGCAGATGTGACTCTTAATCCTTCCTCTGAAGTACAGCCTTTACTAATGTGGTTGGCTTTTAGTGCTTCCTGTTATGTTGGTACTTCACGTGTTTTAGCTTTTGGGAGAACAAAATCAATACTATAAAAGCACTTGGAAGAATGTGCAAGATGTAAGAGTGAAATGGGAAGTAGGAAAATCGAGGTTTTGCAGCTCCCTTTGACACTTCATGGAGTATATTATCTCTTCTTGAAAGATTAATGTTTTGCTAGTGATAGGAAAAGTAATTCTCATGTATCTTGAAAGATAAAACTATGATGACAAGCTGAGCGTCCTTAATCCTGTGGAGTTTGTAATGTATAGGTATTAAATACACATGTATAAATCTGCTCCCTTAATTCCAATTAATACTGAAAAGGAACGGCTGTGTCGGGTACACAGTATGCCCCAGAAGAATGAGTGAAATGCCTTTGGGAGCAAAAGTTGTCAATGAAAATATTGGTGTCTTCTAAGAAATAAGGGTCTCCCATTTGAGAAAGAATGCCGTGGCAGGCTTCTGGTGAAGTAATTGTTAAATTGTCTTGTAAAATCGTTGCCTTGAAATGACGGCTTGTGTTTAGGTTGTTTTTATTTGCCTTCAGGATATCCATTTGCACACTAAATAAACTGTTTTTGGAAATGCAGGCTGAAAAGGAAAATCCAGGTCTCACGCAAGACATCATCATAAAAATATTGGAGAAAAAAAGTGTTGAAGTTAATTTTACTGAGTCTCTTTTGCGCATGGCAGCTGATGATGTAGAAGGTAATTCCCATTATGGTTATAAATCTGTTGCTTGGTGGTGTTTTATTCCCAAACCAAGGTTCCAAATCTTTGATCAGAGATATGGAGGCTTTGTTTCTGCAAGTAGTGGTGAATCCCTGATTGCCAATTGCCATTGCCCCCTCCCCTTACATACTTGCTATGTGAGTAATGTTTATGTAAGAACTCCCAAATCTTAAATGCTTGCAGCCATCTTCCACGGTGGTTGTGTAATACAGTGGTGGCTGGGGAAAAAAAGGTGGAAGATAAGCCTCTGGCTGATGTGCTAGTGAAAATCTTTGTTTAAAAAAGCAGAGTAAATTTTTCCAGATAAATGTAATTCACACTTTAAGACTGAAAGAATTGCACCCAAAGGCTATAGAGTGTGCCTATTATAGAGATGAGGCTTGAGCCTAAGACCCATGTTGTGCATTGCCTTCACTAACTTTCAAGTGTCCCTTACACCCTGTGAAATCCCTTGCACTATGCAGTTTATGAGTCAAAGGTATTCCATTGTCAGAATGCAATTTTCGAACTGCACTTGTATACATAGTCCTTTCCTGTGCAAGCTTGGAATCAGTTCACAGCTCAGTTTTTATGTACCAGTCACTTAGAGCATGCTTGGAACTGATGGAGTTTGTCCAGTTTTTTAGTGTCTTTTGAAATCTTCTTCAAACTAGTGCTTTTATTCCTCCTTCAGAATATATGATTGAAAGGCCAGAACCAGAATTCCAAGATCTAAATGAAAAGGCACGAGCACTTAAACAGATCCTCAGTAAGATTCCAGACGAAATCAATGACAGAGTGAGGTTTCTTCAGACAATCAAGTAAGTGCTTCTGCTTAAATCAGTTTGTTTTATTTTTATTTATTTATTTATTTCGATTTATATCCCACCCTACCCCACCGAAGCGGGCTCAGGGCGGCTCGCAGCACAGAATTCTAACAATAAAATCAAGAATTAAAATACATTAATAATTTACACAGTAAAAATAAACACAATTTGATCAGCGTTTGCTGATCAAAGTTAATTGTTTGCAGAATTTGCTGTTGAGGATTCTGATCAATTAACAGGTCAAATATTGCCTAATGCTCCTTGAATGTCCTTGGGTCACTGAGCACCTAATTTTTTTTCCCCTCTTGGGGTAATAGGTAAGAAAGAAAGCCCTTTGCTTCCCAGTCTTGCAGGAATCATGGATCCACACACCCTTCCTTTAGGAGAAGTCCCCTGTCCTATCACTTTCGGCAAGGAATTCCTCCTGCAAGTTCTACTCCCAGTTAATCCACATGATTGGCTGCTTGTTTAAACCTGTGTGCTGTAGTGGTTAAGAGTGGCAGACTCTTAATCTGGAGAACTGGGTTTGATTCCTCACTCATCCACATGAAGCCTGCTGTGTGACCTTGGGCCAGTCACAGTTCTCTCACAACTCTTTCAGCCCCACTCACCACTCAAGGTAGCTGTTGTGGAGAGAGAAAGGGAATGTGATTGTAAGCCTCTTTGAGACTCCTTTGGGTAGAGAAAAACGCAGGGTATAAAAGCCAACTCTTCTACTGCTCTTCTAATTGCAGGCCCCTCTTAACAAAAACATGGGTTTTTAGAGGTAACATGAAGCAAATATGCACAGCTATCAAATCTGGCATTGGCAGCACAAATTTACATAGAGGTAGTTGCTGTACTTGTAGAGTACTGCCCTTACATACACATTGCCTCCCCTATAGCTTCACTCTAATAAGAGGACTGTAAAGGTGGTTTTATCATTTTGCGTGATACGTTTGACAAGACTGTGTGGTGGTTTTCTTAGATGCTGTGTTGTACAGTGCTTCTGCCTTTTTTTTAATGAGATTATACTTTGAATACTCAACCAATATTTGACCATTGAATTGAACATGATTGGGTAGTTGATCTTCTGATTGGCCAAAAGGCAGCCTTCATGCCAGCACAAAGTTTCAGGGCTCAAGAGAACCTTGGCTGCATGTACAGTTCTGTTGCAAATGATCCATAACGCAATATAACTAGTGAGTGTCCTGGGAAAATTCAAAGCAGGTGTTCAAATAGGCATCTGTTGCAAAATACTATGTTACTTTGTAATGTGTTATTAGCACACTGTGAGATGCATAAAAAGTGTTCCAGATTGTCAGGATCTTGGATCCTTCTGTTCCGGCTAAGGGAATAATAAAGAATTCAGCTAAGAAATGGTGTCTTGAGTACGGTATGAGGTCTTAATCTTAGGAGCTGAAATTTTACAATCTCTTTGTAATAATCCTAGATCGTGACAATGTCCACAACACCAAATGACTAATTATACTTGTCGATAGTAACTACGTGCACAGTCAGGTTTTTCTCTGAAGTTGTTATGGCACAGCTTGCTTTTGGCAGCGCCTCAGAAAGCCCTGGTGGCAGGTGTAGTGCCCGTCAGTCTCCATTCATACCTTCTTTGGAGCTTTGTCATCGTCTAAGAGTATATCTTGCGATGACATGCAGTTCTTCAGCATCTGATTTGTGACATTAACTTGAAAACACTTTGAGATATTAGCTGTTGGAGCACCCTGGTGCTGAGGCTTTCGCATTTCCAAGCAGGGGATTAGTTTTTTTTATGCCTCTGTGTTTGTAGAAAATCTCATTTGCCCGACAGCACAGTATAAAGTTGCCAGCCTATTGTGGTCAGTGGTTTAAGTGTGTGTAATTCTGTACTGGGATTACAGCCAGTCTTTTTCAAGGTTCAGATTAATATTGAAGGCTGCCTCGATAATAAGCCTCCAAACAGTTTGGTGTGCCTGCTCACTTAGGAACAGTATATCTGTGTTGCGTATTAACTGCTTCCATTGACACACTATGAACTTTCAGCTTCTAGAAGCACTTCAGCGTTCTTCTCGTGCAGAACCCAGAGATGCTTAGAGTCGGTATTTATAACTTTTCAGCGTAGGCAGCATTTTATTGTTCTCAGTATAACTCAACCAGAGCTGGCTTTGTGCTTTGCACTCAGAATGGCTTGGAGGGAACTATCCCTTGAGCATTTCTTGTCACTGTAATTGAAAGCTTGATTGGGGTTCCTTGTGACGGTTAAATTTGGAAAATTTGGGCAAGACTGGAGTCGGTTTCTATTTTAAAGCTTCCCAAGTTTTGTCGCTGTAAGCTGATCAAAGAATCTTGGTCGTTTTTTTGTGTGTGGTGTTGGATTCATCATGGTAATTAATGCAGCTTCTTAATTGGCCCCATCTGGAAATAGAACATGAATTGCAATAAAATTGACGTTGAATCTCTTGTCTGAATATGTTTGGTCACTTGAAGATTCTTGGAATATCCCATTTTATGTGGGGATGCTTGTTTGGATCTTGTCTTTGTTATAAGTTTAATCTTGAAAGGGATTCTTGGCAGAGCTTTTATGGTTTAACTGTAATTGTGGGAAAAGTCAGAGTTGCATGCAAAGAATATGGCATTCCCTAACTTCTTTCGCTTTTGGCTCACTAAAAGTTGTTTTGTCTTGTTATAAAGTGACCTTAAATCCCTCTATCTTAAAAACCAGACAAAATTACATCCATTGCTCCTAAGAGGAAACGGCTGACATCAAATTACTTCCAAGGATACTTGCTGTGACAGTTTTCTTCCAGGTGGTTTACCTTTATTTAAATGTCTAGAGACTTCAGTTAGGACATGAGAGATCATGAGATCGATGCTTACAAAACAGTTCAAGGCAAATCAGGGGTCATTTTTTTTTCTTGGCAGTGTAATGCCATTTCTGTGCATTTGTATAATTTTCAAGGTTGTTCTGAGAGAAGAATTTGATTGTAAAAGTGGGCAAGAGATTCTGCAGTTTAATGGTGCTGCATGGCATAGATTTCCATATTGGGCAGGTGCCAGCTCTCTGTATACGAAGACTGCATTAAACCTAATTTGGACTCTGAAGTGCCAGATAATCTAATTAGTTCTCAATGTTCAGTCTCGCTGTACCATATCTAAAACTCATTCAGTAAAAACAGCCAATCCTTTAGAAAAAATACATGTCAGACATAATTTTGAAAGTGATTAAAATTCTGCATTGAGTGAGTCTCATTCTAAAAGATGTTGCAATTATCTTTTCATTGCCAAACAGGGACATTGCCAGTGCAATAAAGGAACTTCTTGACACAGTAAATAACGTCTTCAAGAAATATCAATACCAGAACCGGAGGGTATGTGAATTACGCTCTTATCTACGGTGCTGTCTTGTCAAAAATATAAATGTATTAACTATAAATATTAAGGATTCTGCAGTCTTTCTGCTTAGATAGTGGGAGCAATATATCATTTCAACACTAATAACTGGCAGCTGAGACAAATTTTTCAGATGAAGAAGCAAATATAATGAAAATCAATCTTCTGTCGCTAAGCTGATAGTTTTTATGACTGTTTAGAATATGTGGATTTACTAATTTGCAATGGCTACATTAGGGCTTAGTAGAATTTTAAAATGCTGTGTTGATTATATGAATGCTACAGTTTTATATATGTACGCAAAGTTTGCAGAAGCATCTATGCAAGGAAACTTATTTCTTAAATGGATGAATTCCACTGCTGTGGTATTACAATATCATTTCCTTGGTTTGTCTCCTTAGCCTTTTGTGTGTATTTGCTAAAGGAGGATGTTTTGAGGAGGTACAGCATGAGATTTTGATTGAATTACTTTTCACACATGTATCTTTCAGGCACTTGAGCACCAAAAGAAAGAATTTGTAAAATACTCCAAAAGTTTCAGCGACACTTTGAAAACCTATTTTAAAGATGGAAAGTAAGTATTTTTTAAAGAAATGAAGTTGGTTCAGCTTTGCTTCTTTTTTCTTTTTTTCTGCTTCATGCCATCTAAGTTTATCCATAGCACTGGTTATTGCTCGTTTGCTATCAGTTAGGGCAACTGTGGGGGGCGGGGGGCGGGGAGGTATTGTCATCCTGCTTGTAAAGTGGTTGCTTTTCTTTTGGCATGCCCGGTAACCATGCTTGTTTGCCCCTAAATCTCTTAAGGAATCCAGAGCCTTATTTCTGTGCGTAGCATACAGTTTGAAAGCAAACTGATAGGCCAATCTGAAATCGTGTATGAAACTTTATTGTCAGGTGCTGTTGTGGCATTGCATTGAAGAAGGGAAGTGGTGAATCTAGAATGACGCTTAGTCTAGAACCTTCCAACCTTTTGCGGTTGGTCCCCAACCTTTTGTGGTTGGCTCTGCCCATTTCCCTGGCAGCCGTTATATGGTTGCACCTACTACCTGGTTTTATTTTCCGAAAGTGCCCACAGGCTCAAAGAGGTTGGCATCTGTTGCCATGCATGGTCAAGTAAGTGACAGTCTGCCAAGCTTTCGGCTGTGATAGCTAAGTGGAACCTCCATATAGAGAGGCAATGTGCTTCTGTATACCCGATCCTAACTAGTAGAAAAACTATCACTGTCAAATTCTTCTTGTTGAGTACCTAAAAGCATCTTACCAGCTTTTGCTGGAAGGAATGTTAGTGGACTTCATCTGATTCAGCAAGAAAGCACTTATGGCCAGATTAAAGCATTTTTTAACATATCCTCTTTGTTCTCTCTCTCACACATATATACAGTGAAGAAGGATATGCTTGTAAGTGGAATTATTCCCCATGTTGCTGGGTGTATGTGAATTAAATGCACGGGTGCAGAGAGTCATGCAGGACTTTCCCACCTGACCAGTGCTCCAGGTAGCCTTTGGCCCCCACCTAAATGGCTGCTTAATGCCGTATGTCTCCCCAGCATCTTGGGATCACCCTGTCAGGTCCATACCACTGTGTGAGCATGAGAAAGGGGTCCATAAGCAATGACTTGCTTTTGTGGAACTGGCATGCAGAACTAGGCTTATTCCAACTTTTCTAAAGGCAACAGTAACAGAAGCCAGTGAACAGCAGTTTTAACTCTGAGAAGTGAAGAGGAAGTAATCCCATTTGTTCCTTGACCTGGTTCATAGTCCTTAAAGCTAACCCAGCTGTGCTAATACACAAACCTTTCTAGAGTTCCACACTGAGCAGTTTATTTAAAGTTACGTTAAGACAGTCTCCTGATTAAACCCTGAGAAGCCCAGAACTTGAGCAATCAACAGAAACAAAATTAACATATGCTCTGACCAAGGATAATCGTAAACCAGAAAGGGCGAAATGTGTTAGCAGAGTGGGCAAAATGCTGAAAGCAAAATAGATGTTCAGTCCTGCTGCTTGCTGTGACAGACATGAAGGGTGGGGAAGCTTAAGGCAGCAGTTTGCAGATTTGCATTTGCCCTATATGAGCTGCTGTTTTGATTCTAGCAGTACTTAAAACACACCAGCTAAATTTCATGCTTGCAGTTTTAGTTTACAGGCCATTTGTACATAAATTTTAGTGTGTTTATATATACTTAGTGGTTTAATCATATCTGTGTTTTAATATCTGCTTCTGGTGTTTGGAGATTCTACCAAGTAAATGAAAACAATCCTAATGTGTCTGGCATAATCAGAACAGCTGCTATAACTTAAAGAACAGTTGTAAGAACTGGGCTCTTGTTCCTTACACAGGACCCCACCATATTTTGGTAAATCAATTTTGAACCTCAGGGTCACTTCATTTTGTGTCCAAACTTTTTATTTTGCAATATATTGAAATAAATTCATCTCTACAAATTCAAATCTATTTCTCCAATACATTACATATTTCCCCCCCCCCTACTCTTATTCATGACCTCCGCCGGTACTTAAAACAAATTAAATGCATATTAAAGGTAAATTCACACTTATAAAATCTTTAGAAAGAAAAAAAAAATTATCATTCACTAACCTATTTTCTAATAATCACTTAGCACTTATTAAACACAACACTCATAATTGTTAATTCAGTTCCAGAGTTCCCCCTATCTTAGTCTTATCTTAACTCTCATATACATATGCTTACCAAATAACCATGTTCTACTAATACTTTTATCACAATATCACATTTCCTCTTTATCATTAAAAGTTCAATTAATGTTGTCAAACACACCTAAATATCTTTTCACCATTATAAATTTTTCATACAAAGAGTAATTTTTCAATAACCTTTTCTCTATAATTCGCTTGGTATTCCTTATGCACAAAACTCATAGTTATAAAATCAACTCCGGAATTCCAGCTATCTTATTCTTATCTTAACTCATATATATATAATTACCATGTAACTATATCCTACTAACTCAATAATCACAATTCTTCTTTATCATTTAAAGTTCAATTAATGTTGTCATAGATGACTAAGTGACTCTTCACCCTCCATTATATTTCCACGTAACTTTGGAATTTACTCCAGTCTTCTTTAAACTTCTCCAAATTATTGTCATTTAAGATTCTAGTAAGTTTGTCCATTTCACTCCAGTTAAGAACCTTTAAGGCCCAGTCCCATTTCTCAGGTATTCTATCTTGCTCCCACATTTGCGCATACAGTGTTCCCGTGGCTGAAAGCAAATACCACAACAATGTTCTGTCTTGCTTCGGAAAGCTTTCCATTTGTAATCCCACCAGAAAGACATCTGGTGCTCTTCTGATATTATAACCCAAGATTTTCGAGATCTCCTGTTGAATCATTCTCCAAAATTGTTTCACTACATCCCTGGGTAGTTTACGCTTTCTGGCAAGCTCTGAATTGACTCTGTATGCATAATCACATAAACGCTCCATCTCCTCGGGATCTTCTTCCAAAAATTCAACTGTAATTGTGACAATATGAGTCTTCACATCCTCATGCTCATTCTCAGGCACTCTTCTTAGCCGAATCATATTCTCCATCAACTTACAGTCTTGTAGTTTTGCTTTTTCTTGCATTTTCTTAATGGTGGCATCTTGATCTCTAATTTTCACTTCTGTGTCAACAATCTTTTTAGCTATTGCTTGAGACTCTTTCCTTAGGTCCTCAGTTTCCTTCTTAAAATCTTTCTTTACCTCTTCAGCACTGGATTTTATTTCCTTGGTTAATTTCTTCTCACTACCAGTTATTAAATCACTCATTGCCTTCAATATTCTTGTTTCCATAGCACATAGTTGTTCATGAACTTGTTTAGACATTTTACCTTCTCTCACTAAGGCAGCTCTTAACCTTGTAATTCTTGATTCCAACTTCTTCTCAGACATTACTGATTGCCCATTACAAATAA
This sequence comes from Heteronotia binoei, assembly GCF_032191835.1. Taxonomy (NCBI): domain Eukaryota; kingdom Metazoa; phylum Chordata; class Lepidosauria; order Squamata; family Gekkonidae; genus Heteronotia; species Heteronotia binoei. The sequence goes on along the minus strand of NC_083228.1, from coordinate 120,554,169 downwards.
TGGGCTTTTAATTGGTATCTTCAATCCCCAATCTGATAGTTGCATTTAACAGAACAGAGCATGCCCTTTTCAACAAGCCTAAAAACGCCGTCCTCAGAGCTTCCTAGCTCAAGATATTAATTTTTAAAGTTCCAAGCCTCTCTTTTTAAAAAGTTTTCTTTTTACCCTTTAGGGCTTGTTTTCCAATTTCAAGCACACAGTCCATGTTATTTAGCCCTTAGGGGATTGTTTATATATATTTTGAACCCTTTTATAGTCTACTTTCAAGTTATTTAGTGAAAATATTTTGGCCTTTCTGTAATTAGCCTCCAATGTTTCTCTATGGTTGCTGACTCTTGCAAGTATCCGGATACTTGGATGCTCCTCTTCAGTCCACACTTACTTCCTGACTCTCTAGTATTGAAGTCTTACAATGATTGCAGAAAACGTCACTTCCTGTTTTGAGGAGAGAGACTGAAGCTTTGTTATGACTGGGGTTTTTTTCCGAAGCCACAGGAATTCAAAACAGCAAGTATTTTTCTGCACTTTTCTGCTTTCTTTTGAATCCAAAAACCCACTTCTACCCCCTTCCACTTCTCCTTGATTTTCCACTTTGAAAAATAGTTCTGGGTCCCAGATCTTCCCTTTTAACAAGCTTAAATTCAACCCGGAGTAGTAGATAACGTTACCTTATTTAACGACGTCTATTCTCTCTCATAATACCGTCCACTTTATCTCAGATGTTGTTATAGTCCATAGGAAGTTGAAGCCTTAGTGAGTTTATGTCAATTTAATGACTCCAAGGATTCTTTGTAGGCGATAGAATGCAATTCTTCATCGGGGGAATCTTCAAAGCCGAAAAAAACCCCTCCTGGGATCGTTCGTCAGCCAAAGTGAATCCCCCTCGAAATAAACATGCATGCCGTAGACAATTTCCTTTACTGGAAAAAGTAGACAGTAGGCTTTATAAAGCCTTTTCTGTCCAAAAACAAAGATCCTGGTCTGTTCCACACAGGGAAGCAGGTCAGCTCACGAAGCTTTAACTCCGGAAGTGAACCTCAGGGTCACTTCAAAAGTGGAGGGGGGATTGCTATTGAGGGTCAGAAAGTCTAATAAGCAGGAGCAAGCCCTTGGCCCAATATGGCTGTCTGAATCAAAGGCTTTGTGTTTGGCTATGGAGCTATTATTGTAGTGTGCATTACTGCAGCATGCTGTGCATGGGGAGGTCCTTTGCAGACTGCTCTGCTGATTCAGCAGGTACAAAATCAAGCTTCTCATCTTATAGGCAGCCTTGTGCTTGTATATTCCACCTGTATTGTGTTGGATTAGTCCAAGCCAGATTTCAAGTGCTGTATAGCCCATGCTTAACAAACAGTTATATATTTTTCTGCTTTGCTTTGTATTCCCCCCCGTTTGCAAGAAGTGAGAACATTGACCATGAGAAATGGAGCTCTTGCTGTGATTGTTCTCAGACTTCGGAATGACATGACTTTAGATATGTGGAGAAGCCCCTGCCTATCTTGTGTTAAGAATCTCCCAACTTCTTATTTTGGCAGGAATTTGACTGGCTTATTTTCGGCCTGGTTTATAATTTGCTGTTTTGGTGACTAATTATCTGATTGTGGTGCTTAAATGGCATATGACTTGTAAAAGTAGCTTTTGAGTACTGTAAATATAAATGCAAGGAGGTGTTTGATTTTATTTTTATGGGAGGGTGTACGTTCCGCTCTGGTAGTGCTGCACAGTGAGGCCACCATATTTCTGAATTTGTTTTTAAGAGGAAAGTATTCATTGTTGCTCCCTCGCCTTGAGGAGAATCTCATTCTGCATTCCACATCTATGAGAATCTCTTATTTCAGAGGCTCAGGTGTTGGAAAGGAAAGGTCCCCTGTGCAAGCACCAGTCGTTTCTGACTCTGGGGTGACGTTGCTTTCACAACGTTTTCACGGCAGGCTTTTTACAGGGTGGTTTGCCATTGCCTTCCCCAGTCATCTACACTTTCCCCCCAGCAAGCTGGGTGTTCATTTTACCGACCTCGGAAGGATGGAAGGCTGAGTCAACCTCGAGCCAACTACTTGAAAACCCAGCTTCCGCTAGGGAGCGAACTCAGGTCGTGAACAGAGCTTAGGACTGCAGTACTGCAGCTTTACCACTCTGCGACATGGGTGTTGAGAGGTCTGCTATTGTGTGTGGTGTTTGTACCCACGGTTCATACATGTAATCCATTCAGTTGATTTATATATAAAGAAACTAACATTAAAAATAGTAGTAATCGGTAAAGATGATACCACTGAAGAGAAGAGGCACAGTAATCACTTGATAACACTCCTGTGCTTGAAGTACTAGTTTTAAAAGAAAAGGCTGTGGGGAAGTTTCTGAGGCCAATACTTGTTTCAGGTGTGTAGCCATGTTAGACTGTGTTGATGGTGGAAAGTGCAGTCAGGTCCCAGTGACACCTCCTGGCTTACAGTGACATCTATAGGGTTTTCAGGGCAAGAGATGTTCAGAAGTGGTTTGTCATTGCTTGCCCCTACTTAGTAGCACTAGCATTCTTGGTGGTCTCCCATCCAATACTAGCCAGGGCTGACCCTGTTTAGCTTCTGAGATTTGATGGGATTGGAGTAGTCTAGGCTATCCAGATCAGTAGTAGTAGAACAAAATTCTGGTAGCACTATAGACCAAAAATATTTTCCAGGGTATAATCTGTCATAAGTCATAGCTCAGTGGGTCACTCTGTAACCTCATGCTAAAGGACTTGAATCTTGTTCTCATGCTAGTACTGTTCTACTTGAATGCAGGACAGTTGTTAGTTGCAAGCTGAAAGAGGCTGAAGCACATTTGATCCCAAGCGCCACTGGTGTAGTAAAACAGGTGGAGTGGTACTTCCCAGACTCTCCCTTCCTTTTGCAGCTCACTGATCCCCCTGAAATTATCCTAGGTGGTCTCTTAAGCACAAAGATGTGTGGGGGGGGGGGGGAGGGTGTCATCAAGTTGCAGCTGACCTATGGCAAGCCCATAGGGTTTTCAAGGCAAGAGACTTCAGAGGTGGTTTGCCATTGCCTGCCTCTGTGTAGTGACCCTGGACTTCCTTCGTGGTCTCATATCCTAGCACTAGTCAGTGCTGATCTTGCTTGGCTTCCAAGGTCTGGCTAGCCTGGGGCTACCCAGGTCGTGGTGTGGGTCTGCCATAGGGAGGGGGAAAGCTGCAAAAATTACCCCTCTTCTTCACCCGCAGAAGTCTCATTCCCCTGGGGGCATGGCACATTTGCTTATTGTGGAGTCAGACTGCCTGCATCTCTTTTGGTCTAGATTTATGATGGAATGTATGCAAAAGTCAACTGATGGTTTCATGGTCTGTGTCTCGCTGCTGAATTATGCTTTGTTTTCTTACAACAGGGCAATAAATGTGTTCATAAGTGCCAACCGACTAATTCATCAAACCAACTTGATACTCCAGACCTTCAAAACTGTGGCCTGAAAAAAACAAAACAAAAAAACTGTATATGTCAAGAGCTGTACTTTTCAATGGTGGATAGGATACCTTTATATGTAAACTTTAAAGTTTTGACTGTATAAATTATCAGTCCCTGTTGGAGGGACATAATGCAGGATTTTGAATGGGATTTATTGCCATCTTACACCATATTTTTGTAAAAACATTGTAGCTTAATCATAATCTCACGATGAAGATTTTGCATCACTTTTTTGCTATTATCATTCTTTTCAGAATTATAAGCCAAAAGAATTTACGCCTTAATGTGTCATTATGTAACATTCCTTATAAGAATTGTAAATATTTGGTGTTCTGTTTCTGACATTTTAACTTGAAAGCGAAAAACTGCAAGATTATGTATTTAATAATATTGGTGGCAAATATTCAATAAATAGTTTACATCTGTTAGATTATCTGTGTGATCTGTTCCCTTTCAAACCACGGAGGAAAGAGTGGATGTCCCTCTGTCTTCTGTAGCTACTAAGCCTTTTGGTCTTTCCTCCTAAGGATGGTCAGCTGCAGAAAGTCAGGCTTCTTAAAGGAAGGAGAGCAGATGGGAAAGAACGTTGCTGCCGGTGGTAACATCAGTGCTGAGCTTGTTAGCTCTTCCTGTTTCCTATTGTACTGTTCATTGAATGTCCTATCCTGTGGATTATATTGACTCACTCTGTGTAACCTGCCTTGAATTCAAGTGAGAAAGGGGGACTAATGCAAATAAATAAATAGCTTTACTTGAACACCATTATAGTTTAGAACAGGGGTGTCAAACATGCGACCCAGGGGCCAAAGCAACTGGCTCTTGTCTGCGTCCTTCCCTCTTGCTTCCTTCTGCATCTCATCTTGCTTTTCAAGGCTTGCTCAATTGCACAGGAGCTACAGAGCAAAACCTCGATTTTCTCCATTGGTTGAGGCTCCTCTCCCTCCTGGTCCCCTGGGGAGGGAGGGAAAGAGCGAGAACTTCCTTTGCCCAGTTCCCTGGATCCCATGGGGGAAATACAAAGAAAGCACCTTTAAAGCCAGCAAGTGCTAATGTTTTAAGCATGTATTATTTGTTGTTTTTTCAAATCTTTTGTCGTGTTTGTCTGTGTTCTTTAAAAAGTTTATATCTCTGCTCCCTAATCTTAAATAAGTACACACATGGCCCAACATGGCCTGGTCCAACAAGGTCTTGTTTATGTCAGATACGACCCTCATAACAAATGAGTTTGACACCCCTGGTTTAGAAGGTTGCTAATGCTCCCTACCCATTGAGTAACAAGGTAACCCTGTGGAACAGTACTACTCCGGGTTCTGTTTCTTTGTGTGATATAATCCTGGTAACTGGCTTTGTTGCATATAGATAGCACCATCACCATACATGGTGCTTGACAGTGTAACGCTAGTGAAGCAATTTGTCCCTGTCCCCAAGAGTGTACAGTCTTAAAATATGGACAGTCAGAAGAGGAAGGATTGATCAGCCATGACAAACAGCTTATCCGCCTATATTACATTACTAGAAATGCACCTTGATACAATATTGCAAGTTGTAAGAAATCGAGCAAACTTCTTTTACGACAATGCGGCTGAAGATCAAAGTCAACGGACAGATTTATCCTCTCTCTGCATGTGCGTACATCCAGAGATTACTTTCCTGAGCAGGCATCTTCAGAATCTTTTTCCCCCCCTTGCTTATGGCAGTAAACAACTTGTATTACCTTTAGCACTCGCTTTAAAAAGCATTTCTTCTTGCTCTGAAGTACTGCGGAAACACCTGAAAGTCAATGGTGTGTAAACTACCTAGTTTCAAAATGTTCCGTATACTCAATTGCAGTTGAGAAACTAGATTGCCGGTGCAGCGGGGGAGATGCTTATCTCTCCTTGCAAAACCCTGATTGCACGGATCTGACAGATGCACAGAATTTGGGAGGTAATAGGTGATTAAAGCCTGATCCAAAGCTCTGTTCTCTGAAGCTCCCGTGCTTACATTTTGCAAGTACAGATCTCTTCCCCATGTTTGAATGGTGAATTCTGCATGGAAGTATACAAAAATTCTGGACCGTCCTTTTTCAAGGATCTACTGTATCGGAGCTGTGATGTCTTAGGGGTGTCCTCATTTTACTCACATCTGAATAATGTACTCACAATCCACTTTGATAATCTGCCGGTGGATTTTGCTGTTTTGCACTGTAAAACGCAGTTGCAAAGTGCATTATTCATTGGGTGTGAAAGCACCCTAAATATGGACTCTGGAGATGGTATTTCAAGGCTGTTGAAGCATAATAGCTAAGAGCAAAGTATTGTTTAGGAGACCTTCAGATCTCATCTGTGCCATAAAATTGCTATGTGGTCTTTAGCAAGCTATCCTATTTCATCTCAAGTGCTACATGGGGATAACTGGGCAGCATATTAGAGACTCCAACAGGGTTGTATGTATGAAGCCCTTCAAATACTGGTTTGTCAGCGCCTTGTTGAATTAATGTTAGATGTATGAGATCTCAGAATACAGCCTTGTGCTTGGTCCAAAAGATCTGTGAACTTTAGCAGTTCAAGAGGGTTATGACTAGGAAAAATGGACCCTTCCCTTGCAATAAAACAGGCGCCTGCTGTTTAGGAGCATTGGTCTGCTTTCCACTATTTATGTTTGTGTTAAGATCACAGAACTGGAAAGGTTGTTATATGCTGCCTAGTCCAATCTGCTCCTTGATGCCCCTAAGACATGTTCTACCCTGATCCTACCACTCCGCTGAGCAAAATTTGAAGCCATTCTCTAGCCTAATGAGCCTTCTTCCAACTTAAGTGGCTCTTCTGTTGCAGGAAGAGTCACTTCAATCTAAGGCTCCTTCCTTTAGCGTGAGGATGGTTGGAATCATCCCACTATCTGTCTATGGACCAGGGTACTCAGAACAGTATGAAGACTATACTGGCAACAATTCAGTACATTCCTTACTTGCAGCTTACGATGAATTCTGCTCAAGGCAACATATTTATTCTTCAGGAGAGAATGGATAGGATGAGGGGAACAGCTCTCAGCAGTCAAACCAAGGTCTTAAGACAATTTGATGCAGAAGACTGCATAACCAAGACTAACTCCTGAAGACAGCCTAACCAAGTTCTTTACCATTGGTTGAGACCCTTCAACTGCAACAATACCTCATCCTGCTCCACCACCACCAGCTATTAGGTGAGGACCCTTCCAGAGGTGAGAAAGTTCCTCCGTAAATGCCCAGTCCGGGATATCTACTTTGGGGAAATTCTGTTGAAGGAACTGAAAATCAAATGCAATGTAGATGTGAATCTGATTTAGGATGGTTCATGTTCACCCCTCCCAAATTTAATTTACAGGACCTGCGCACTGAAAACTGCCACTAGTACAGGGAATACCGGAAATTTTGAAGTGGGAATATAGATGAGCACCAATGGGTGCTCTATGGGTTGGATTCCATTTAAATCTTCCATGTATGGAAGATCTTCTGTGCATGAAAGGGCAACTTCTCTGCCTGCCCCTTCTTTGTGTCATGTACCCCATTGTTGCTGCTGGAGGATGGGGGACTCCTAGAAACAGCATGGAGAGTTAGAAGGCTGTTGTGGGAAGAGGAAATTGCAAAAACTGCCCCTCCCTTGCATTCATGGATCTTTTTCATGGGCTCCAAAAGTTTTATTCTATTCAAATTGTTCAGGGAGGTGTGCGTGGTTCCTCTCCTATCTCTTAAAGACCTTATGAGGTAACTTTGTCTGAATGTTCATGGCCCAAACATCAGCAGGAGGATGGAAGCTTGACCTGAGACAGATCTGTGTAAGTTTGGAACTTTAACCACTATACCGTGCTGCTTTATGGAGCCATGTTGGTGTTATGAGGTTTGATTTCAACAGGCTGTGATGCATGCTGGAACTTCAAGAGTCACAGGATCTTCAGATCTATTTCTAAACAATGTTTTGTTTTTTTCATGTTCTTCCTGTGCTTTGGATAGCATCTCCTAAAAGGTGGAAGGGATTCATCTCCTGATGGGGTTGGAGGAGTCAACCTTTTATTATCTGTTGCTCTCCTACCAACAGAATCAAAGCAAACTGCAGTAAGACTAATTTCCCTTTTGGCTGTGAATGAAATTGATTGGTGTGGGGAGGCTGGGGTTCACGGGGACGTAGATCCTGACCTAAGTAGCCTCGCTTTGTGTGTAAAGCTTTGATTTTTGAGACTATTGCTTTTTTTTCTGTTTTGTTTTTGAACATCCACAAAGCCCTGGATTGCTGTCTGCATCAGGCCAGGAATTGATCCCCACTCTAGACTTCTGAAGAAGGATTAACCTTTAAAGGCCATCTTGAACAGGGCAAGTATGATGAAGGGACTCTGTATTTTTAGTATCATTTGGATTCCTGATGTGCTGGGCAGGATAGGATCAAAGTATTCTGTTTAAGTCTGAATGTTGCCGTCAGAGACTGATGAGCCATTGCATCCTTCTAGTTTGAAGCAGTGAGATAGAAAATATAGACTATCTAGTCCAACCCTTTGCTCAGTCCAAGAAATCCAAAACTACAGCATTCTCTACAGCTTAAAGAGTGACCTCACCAAACCAAGGAAATTGGTTCCCTTGTCAAATTGCTACTGCAGTTAGGAAGATCCTCTTACAGTACTAATGAGATTGGATGTTCACTTAAGCCATCTAATGTATTGTCCGAGCTTCTATATTCAGGTGTCCAAGCACATGTACAACTATGCCTGTTTGTTCAAAAGTAAGTCCCCTTGCTTTCATTGAGCCTTGCCCCCATATTCACATAGGACTGCAGCCTTGATCGAGCAAGCACTGATTATGTATCTCAGGGGATGGGAACGAACTGGGAAAATGCAGTTTGGTTCATGCATGGGATGCCCAGTTCGCAAACGGAACTTCCTCAAACTTTAAGAGCTAAACAAACCAGTTCACTGTGTTGTGGTAGAACAGCCTCCAGCATGCTGGAGACACCAAACTTGCAGGGGATCTCCACCTTACTCTCCTTTACCTGCCCTCCAAGTTTGATGACGATTAGATTTACAGGGTCCAAGTTATGCCCCCCCCCCAAAACGAAGGTGCCTCCATTTTTTCCAATGGAGGGGGTGGGTGGAAACAGCATGAAAAGCAAGGGCAATAGTTGGTGAGCCGGTTCATGCCCATCCCTAATCTCAACTCAGCTGGAGAAATCTCCTGTTCTCTTTTAAACCAAGCAATCTGATACTTTTTGTTCCTTTTTTCTGCACTTTCACATTTTGATTAAATAGCCAGCGGAAGAGGCACCTCAAAAAGTTGAAACTAAATTGCACAAGAGTTTTCTGCTAAGCAGTAGGAAGAACTTCCTGACAATTAGAGCGCTTCCTTGGTGGAACAGGCTTCCTTGGGAGGCAGTGGGCTCTCCTTTGAAGGTTTTAGAAGAGAGGCTAGATGGCCATCTGACAGCAATGCAAATTCTGTGAACTCAGGCAGATCATAAGAAAGAGAGCAGGAAGGGCTGCATGAGGACTTAGTTCTCACGGCCCAGAGCCAGTTTGGCGTACTGGTTAAGTGCACAGACTCTAATCTGGGGGAACCAGGTTTGATTCCCCACTGCATACATTTGATTCCTCTACATGCAACTGCTGGAGTGACCTTGGGTCAGTCACAGTTCTTGAAAGAGCTGCTTTCTCAACAGTAGTTCTGGAAAGAGCTCTCTCAGCCCCACCTACCTCACAGCAGGGTGTCTGTTGTGGGGAGGGGAAGGAGATTGTAAGCCACTCTGAGACTCCGCGGGAAGGGCAGAGTATAAATCCAATCTTTTCTTCTTACATGCCTAGGGAAATGCTGATCACCACTTTGGGGTCAGGAAGTAATTTTTCTCCAGGCCAGTTTGGCCAGGAATCCTGGAGGGTTGGGTTTTTTGCTATCTTTTGGGCATGGAATGGGGGTCATGGGAGGGGATACTTGTGAATTTCCTGCATTGTGCAGGGGGTTGGTGTGTAGATGACCCTTCCAACTGTATGCTTCTATGAAAATTCTCGCTGTTCATCAACCCTGTTTGCATCCTTGTTCTCTAGTTTAATTTTCACCTATATGTATAGACATACTGACTGTGGCCAGGGATCTTCAGCGTGGTCATTGGGTTAGACTAGACTGCACCACTATTAAGCATAAGGAGGTACTGAGGTCTATAGGAAGGGATGGAGAGTAACCTTTTGTTCTAACCCACAGAAGTAACGTAATTTTAGGGAAGCATAGCTTACCTTCCTTAACATTGCCAAGACCTGAGCAAAGTTGTTAATGATAGGATATTTTGGAGGCCATTAATTGATAGGGGTGCATGCCATAATTCAGAGCTGACTTGATGGCACTTTATTTTATTCGATTTTTAGCCCGCCCTTCCCGTAGAACAGGCTCAGGGCGGGTTACATCATAACTTAACACACACACATCTTGCCCTTTCAAAGCTTAGCTCTAATCTCCTTAATGACTAAAAATTTGGGGAACAAGTTAAGAACACTTTTGGTTTAATTGCGTCTTTCATGCTGATGCTACATATTTTGTCCTTTCTAATATGAATTTTGAATTTTAAAAATTGATCAGTTTTACCTTGGGGAATTTTGGGGACAACAGACAGAAAGGGAGGATATAAACCACAATGTAGTCTCATGGTCCTCTGGCGAACGATCAGCCCCTAGTGAGTCTGAATTTAAACACCTGAAAGTGGAAAACATTCTACTTTTAGTTGTTTTTAACTCCTGTTTCTTCTCCCTGAAAACACTCAGTCCAGTGCTAGAATCCATGTTTATCCAGGTGAGCATCACAAAGTTTGATGAATGAGCATGCAGATGAATTCCTGCAGCTGCCACAAGATGAAAATCCCAGTGTACTCACAGCCCAGGCAAGATGTCTTCTGTAGAGTGGAAGGTAGAATGGGGTTGACTGAATCCTAACTATCCTCTGGCACCCTCAGGAAACCACACCAACTTGTGTCCCGTTTGCACACACACAGACACACCCATGTCCTATATCAAGTGTATGCACACGGGAACACCATGCTTGGAAACAGGAAAGAGACAACCCTATTATTATTATAAAGGAGCTTTCCTGGAGATATACCTGAATCACTCTCAAGGTAGTCTGTCTCCTGGGTAAGAATGAAAGATGAATCATTCATACAGCCAGGAAGAAAGAAAAAAATGGAGAAAAATCTTGTGCGCGAGGGAGGGAAGAGGACGATACACCATACAGGTCTAAAAAGTTTGTGCTGATGCAGAGCTACTGATCTGCACACTAATCTGCGATGGTGCCATTCACCTACACTAGAGATCAAAAAATCACAATGGTTCCATTAATTATAGTGGAACCAGTTCCATTAGCCAGTTTGAGCCATTGAGAGCCAGTTTAGTGTAGTGGTTAAGTGCACGGACTCTTACCTGGGAGAACCGGATTTGATTCTCCACTCCTCCACTTACAGCTGCTGGAATGGCCTTGGATTAGCCATGGCTATTGCAGGCGTTGTTCTTGAAAGGGCAGCTGCTGTGAGAGCCCTCTCAGCCCCACCCACCTCACAGGGTGTGGGGGGAGAAGATATAGGTGATTGTAAGCTGCTCTGAGTCTCTGATTCAGAGAGAAGAGTGGAGTATAAATCTGCAGTCTTCTTCTTTTTCCAGTCCAAGTTGTGTGTGTGCGTGCATGCATGCATGCAAAACCGTGCAAAATGTGATCTCCCTCTTTATTGTGCTGAAACTCCTATTCTTGAAGGATCTGCCTTCAAGCCTTTTAATTTGCAATGTGTCTGCCTTTCCTGGGTTCTTTTGCAAGATTCTCCCCAAGGATAGCGCAACCCATTCTTTATTTTGACCACTGACTGGGAAAGGGAAGGAGGTTATGTTGTGTCAGGTTGCTAAGAAACACTTGCAAGCTCTAAGAAAAGGAAATCCAGCTCCTCAGACAGTCCCATGAATACCCAGAGTGTAAACTTTTTAGTAGTTAAGTTAAAAGGACCATTGGAGCTAATCAAGTGTGTTCTGAACATAGAATTTTCATCAGAGTAAATAACAAGTTAGTAGTGACAAGGTAAGCAAAATGAATTTTCTATGGGCGAAAAGCTTCCATTTCATTTACAGGAACAAATAGTAAATTATTATAAATTTGCTTGATTCTCTTTGCTTACTTTTACTGTGAGTCACTTGCTTTCTCCAATTTACACAGCATGGTTCAAATCCAGTGTACAGTCCAGACTAAATAAGAATTAAAATATCCTGATTGAAACTTGCAGTTAGCTCTTCTGTTTGTTTTCTCCCGTGAAAGCCCTTTTGACCTTCCGGAGACTTTATCCTATAACTTGGATTAACAGTCGTGCCAAACAAGATTTTGGGAACAATACAAAAGGACGACTCGGAGACTTAGTGATGTACATAAAAGCCAACTAGACCTTAGCAACAAACATGCCTTTTGTGCTAAGAAAAGCCATGGTTACTACCGAGGAACAACCACTGAATGCAACTGAAGATGCAGGCTCTGTGAGAAGTATGGAACAGCTTGAAGACAGATTGACGATTCACGATTTTATGAAAATGCAAGAGCTTTTTCTGGTGAGTGTGTTTACAAGTAAAGTGGAAGGATTTTTTTTATTGCTTTTGAAATGTCACTCTATGAAAGATCACATCCTCCCACTCACAGGGGGAAAAGCAGATCAATGAGTATGTACCTATTGGGAAACTTACAAATACTTATCTGTCAGCGTATCCATTTACCTGACAATGTGTCAGAAATGGATATACTCTAAAAAGCTATTACTGACTTGGGGCTCACAACAATTAGTATTTTGTTGCATATGGGGAAAGTGAGAATTCAGACAGCATGTGTGTGTGTGTGTGTTAAATGCCATCAAATTGCTCCTGACTTGTGGCAACCCTGTGAATAAATGATCTCCAAAATGCCTTGTTGTTAATTGACTTGCTCAGGTCTTTCAGACTGAGGGCTGCGTCTTCCTTGATGGAGCCCATCCATCTCACATTGGTACTACTGGACTCAAATCTAGCTCTTCTATAGAGCAATGATAGCACATGGATGGCCCAATACCCAACAATGTGGGATGTGTGGGATCTGTGGCTGATCTCATTGAGCATGATTGGAATGTGTTTCCTGCACCATTAATGACTACAGTAGCTCCCTGTTACCCCCAGCTCTTCATACACCTAGGATTAGGGGAAAGGATTGTGAATTCAGGAGGTGGTAGAGCATCTGCTTGGCATGCAGAAGGTTCCAGGTTCAACTCCTGGGATCTCCTGTTAAAAGGATCAGGTGATAGGTGACATGAAAGACCTCTGCCTGAGACCCTGAAGAATCACTGCCAGTCGGAGTAGACATACTTTGATTGACCGAGGGTTTGATTCAGTATAAGGCAGCTTCATATGTTCATATGCAGTAGAAAGAATTAAAACAATGCACATCTATCTATCTGTCTGTCTGTCTGTCATCTCCTCCCTCCCTCCTCTATCCATCCATCATCTGGTAATATGCAATCATTGGTTTGGATCTATGGATGCAAGGGATTCTGCTTGGATAACACAATTTTTCTCCCTTTTTCAGCCCCCATCTTGTTCTTTGGCACACTGCTGCTTTTCAATATGCATTTTCAGATATTGTGTCGGAGATCATGCATCATTTGCATTGTGTATAGAATGCTGGTGCACTGTTGTATCATTGGCAGCAAATGGCACAGTCATAATCTTAAGTATTGTTTTGGGAATGCAGGTAGTTTGTGTGATAATGTCACATGCCTATGTGTCACCGCCTTCTGTGCTTTGTACTTTGCTTTTTGCCTTTGAAAAGGTTTCCTTTCGGGGGGGGGGGGGATTGCTGCAAATCCAACCCAATAAAACTGTAAATATACTACCCTGACCTGGATAGTCCAGGAAAGTCCAATCTCATCAGATCTCAGAAGCTAAGCAGGGTCAACTCTGGGAAGTACTTGCATTGGAGACATCCTTGGAATATCAGGAGGGCAGGGGCTTTATTCAGTCACCTCTCTGAATATCCTCCAGGCCCCTGTAGGGGTCAGTCACCAGAGGTTGCCATGATTTCCAGGCACACGCACTGTTGTTGTTGTTCAGTCGCACAGTCGAGTCTGACTCTTTGTAACCCCATGGACAAAATCATGCCAGGCCCTCCTGCCTTCCACCATCCTCCAAAGTCTGCTCAAATTTGTGTTTGTTACATCGGTAACGCTGTCCAGCCATCTCATCTTTTGCCGTTCCCTTCTTCTTTTGCCTTCTGTCTTTCCCAGCATCAGGATCTTCTCCAGTGAGTGCTCCCTTCTCATTTGGTGGCCAAAGTATTTGAGATTCAGCTTCAGCATCTGACCTTCGAGGGAACAGTCAGGGTTGATTTTCTTTAGGACTGACTGGTTTGATCTTTTTGCAGTCCAAGGGACTCCCAAGATTCTTCTCCAGCACCACAGCTCGAAAGCATCTATTTTTCTGTGCTCAGCCTTCTTTATTGTTCGACTCTCATGACCATACATTACCACTGGGAATACCATCGCTTTGACTATACGGACTTTTGTTGGCAGGGTGATGTCTCTACTTTTTATTATACTGCCTAGGTTTACCATAGCTGTCCTCCTAAGGAGCAAACGTCTTTTAATTTCATGGCTACAGTCACCATTTGCAGTGATCTTAGATCTCAGGAATGTGAAGTCTGTCACTACTTCCATGTCTTCCCCTTATATTTACCAAGGAGTGATGGGGCCGGATGCCATGAGCTAAGTTTTTTTTTTAATGTTGAGTTTCAAGCCTATTTTTGTGGTCTCCTTTTTCACCCTCAACAAGAATACGCATGCACATAAAAATACAAAAATATATTTTAAAACAAACTGCAAACATACCAACAAACAAATGTTAGTCTGAACCCCGCTCCCCCAAACAATGAATATAACAATATCAATCCAATACTAATGCCAGTTACGACACAATAAAACCAGAGACGAAAACAAGCGGAAGTTTTGCCAGCCTCCTGGAATGACAACTAATTGCCAACCTACAGAGTTCAGCTCCCCTGGCAAAAAATTGGCAGCTTCAGAGAGGAAGTGTCCAGGTGAAAGCCCTCCACAAATTCCACTCCCCCACAGGCACTGCCCCCAAATATCCAGAAATTTCCCAGTCCAGAGTCGGCAGCCCTAGATGCCACCCACCAAGCAAGAAATAGCAAACAGAAGTTATCATGGCATAAATCAGTCAAAGGAAAGCTGGAACAATTGTGAGGCAGAGAGCAAAAAGGAAGATATTCCTCAGCCAAGGGACAGTCACCGAAAAGACCCTTGTGACCGTGGACCTCATGTCTGACAGGGCAAATGAAGGACCTTGATAAGAAAAGCAATCTCTGGGCAGGATTATCCATATCATATCTGAGGTTATGAGGAACAGATGCCAGGTGAGAGGGTACGGTTTCCAGGTCAGTTTTTAACCCAAGTGATCAGAGGACAGTGACAGATAGTCCTAAAAGGAGTGGGTGATTGTAGTTTGTAATCTAAGCACACCCAATAAGAGTCCAGCGGCTGCCCCAATGAAAATAAATGGCTGCTTTCGGTTGTGTCTTGTGCCAGGAAGAAAAATGGCATCCATCTATTTTTAAAGGGTTGCAAAAGCCAGAGGAGCGGAACGGTCTGAAACAAACCGCCCCCCCCCCCCCAAAAAAAAATCTGAAGTGTGCCTCTAAGCAAAGATCGCTGCACAACACAGAACTGCAGATAGATACTAACAGAGCAGTGCTCTGGAAATGGAGGGGGGGGGCTCTGCCCTGAATGCTCTCGTCAGAGGGCCCATGGGTGCCATTTGCTCTAAAAGCAAGAACAGCCCTCAGAGGAAGCTTTTACGGCCCGTGGAATTGAAAAGCTGCGATGCCGTTGTACTTGCAGGCACTCAGTAATGGGTCTCTGAACAGACTGAGTGACGGAAATGTGTCCAGGTTTGCCTCTTCTCATCCTGGCAATCAGCCAAGAGGGTAAAATTCCGACTCGACCTGTAAAACTCCAGCCTCCATCTTGCTGTCTGGTGCTATTTTACTGACTGTCCTACGCTTCCCTTCTTTTCAAATGAAAAGGGAGCAAGCAAAAAACAGTTCAGTCCTGCTGGAGATACTGAGATGATCTGGAAACAGGGATGACAGCTTCCAGGCAGGACCTGGGTATTCCCTGGAATTACAGTTTATCTCCAGACTACATAGATCAGTTCCCCTGGAGAAAGTGGATAATTTGGAAGGTAGACTCTATGGCCATTTACCCCACTGAGGTCCCTATCCTCCCCAGGCTCCATCCCCAAATCACCAGGAGTTTCTCAACCTGGGCCTGACAGCCCTACATCTCCATCCTCTGCCAGTGGCCAGAAGGACCTAGCAACGCTACCTGGAAAGCAACATGGGGTTAGATTCTACGGTCTGTCCGAGCAAAGTGCTTACGGTCATACACATTTCCAGCATGCTCTTCCCAACAGCAGTCGTTTCCAAACCCAGAAAAGTTTATTCCTGGAATGGTGGGAACCAGGGGTGGAATTCTAGCAGGAGCTCCTTTGCATATTAGGCCACACACCCCTGTTGTAGCCAATCCTCCAAGAGCTTACAAGGTTCTCTTTTGTAAGCTCTTGGAGGATTGGCTACATCAGGGGTGTGTGGCCTAATATGCAAAGGAGCTCCTGCTGGAATTCCACCCCTTGTGGGATCCATGAGGATTATACAGGTTGGGAGATTGCAGTGGGGAAGTGGATGAAATCCTCCTCCTTGCCTCGTCCATCAGAAAAGGGAGCAACTAACACCATCCACAGCCTCTTGTTCAAGCTCATCTCCAAGCTCATCTCCAGAGCCAGTTTGGTGTAGTGGTTAAGTGTGTGGACTCTTATCTGGGAGAACTGGGTTTAATTCCCCACTCCTCCACTTGCACCTGCTGGAATGGCCTTGGGTCAGCCATAGCTCTGGCAGAGGTTATCCTTGAAAGGGCAGCTGCTGTGAGAGTTCTCTCAGCCCCACCCACCTCACAGGGTGTTTGTTGTCGGGGAGAAAGCTAAAGGAGATTGTAAGCTGCTCTGGGACTCTGAGATTCGGAGTGGAGGGCGGGATATAAATCCAATATCATCTTCATCTTCTCATGTGGCTTTTAACCCATGTGAGCCTCTGACCCTTTCTCAGAGATCGGAAAGACTGTTGAGGGAGGGGATACAGGGATTCAGGAAAGATCCACAACCAGTGTTCCCTCTAAGCTGAGTTAGTGTGAGCTGGCTCACAGTTTTTTAACCTATGGCTCACACATTTTCCTCTTAGCTCAGGAAAAGAAGAAGAAAATATTGGATTTATATCCCGCCCTATACTCTGAATCTCAGTGTCTCAGAGCTGCTCACAATCTCCTTTACCTCCCCACCCACAACAGACAACCTGTGCGGTAGGTGGGGCTGAGAGAGCCCTTACAGCAGCTGCCCTTTCAAGAACAACCTCTGTGAGAGCTGTAGCTCACTCAAGGCTGCAAGTGGAGGAGTGGGGAATCAAACTCGGTTCTCCCAGATAAGAGTCTGTGCAGTTAACCACTACACCAAACTGGTTCTCTACACCTCTATCCCCTAAAAGGCACCAGAGCAAGCTAATTTATAGAGTAGCTCACATCTTTAATGCCTGTAGCTCATGAAGTAGAATTTTTGCTCACAAGACTCCATCCACAGCTTAGAGGAAGTTTTGTGCACAACTCTTCCAGTTTGGGGGTGGTGGGGTGGGGGAGCCAACTTAGGCATCTGTTACTCATTCACTAAACATACATTAGGGAACTGGGAATCTGCAGTTGCCACAATACCAGGGAACGCTGCTGTGTCTACTCTGTCTTGTTTTCATCCTACCCTTCTTCCAAGGAGTTCAGTGAAAAATGCATCGCTCCTCCCCTTCTTCAATTTTTTAATCCTCCCAACAATCTAGTTAGGTAAGTTAGGTTGATAGAGTGTGACTGATCCAAGGTCACCCAGCAAATTTAATGGCAGAGTGGAGGTCAGAGCCGAGGCATCTACAGACTGAACGGTAACCACTGCACCACACACACTGATTTCTAATTTAAAAAATACAGGAGATAAAAGGAGAAAGTAGAATTCACTAGACACCCAGGAACAAGAAGAAAATCTAGCATTTAGCCACAAATCATGGCTCTCCAGGGAGGAAAATGTCACTGAAGTCTTTCCAGAAAACTTCACAAGGGGACTCCGTGGGGCAAGAGGTGGTGGGGCTTGGCCAGTAATCCAGACAGGTAACAGGGAAGGGGGCTGAAGGATGGCAGAGGAAGGGAAATGTCTAAGACTTGCAAGGGGAGCAGCAGGACAGAGTGTGTTTCTTTAAGAAGATTGGGCTAGCCCACTTCCTAAATTACTCACCCTCTCTTACAGTCAGCCATTTTCTAGGGTTGGGTTGTCATTAGAATAACAGTTGTTATTTAACAAGCACTACTGTATCCGGGATCTGCAAGGCCATTGGCAAGAAGCCTTTAAGACACCAACAGTCTTGTTGAGCTGTCCAGGAAGGACTGTGGTTCAGTGATGAAGCATCTGCATGGCATGCAGAAGATCTCAGGTTCAATCCCCAGCACTTCCAGTTATAGAATCAGGCAGGAAGTGATGTGAAAAACCTCTGCCTCAGACCCTGGAGAGCCTCTGCCAGTCTGAATAGGCAATGCAGACTTCGATTAAATAGTCAGTGCCCCACAAGGTGTGAAAACTGAACTAGTCAATACCCCCAGAAGGTGGGAAAGCTTGTAGCAAGCTATTTAACATGTTTGTCAATGTCTACCATCATTATGTTTCTGTCCCACCTCTCATTTGTGAAAGTCTAGGTATGTTCGGCTCCTAAGAAATCTCGCATCTTAGATTTACAGGCCCATTGAATTATGCACTTTCAGACCATATTTTATTATGTAGCACAGGAGTACAACAGGTAACTTTTACACAAATGAGGCATTACAATGTTACTGGCAAAATCCAAGCTTTGGGAGTGTGTACCATAGAGTCAGACCCAACCTGGATGGCCCAGGCTAGCTTGATCTAGTCATATCTTGGCAACTTAGCAGGGTTGGCTCTGGTTAGTACTTGGATGGGAGACCACCGAGGAAATCCAGGGTTAATACACAGAGGCAGGCAATGGCCAACCACCTCTTTTCACCTCTTGACTTGAAAGCCCCAAGGGGCTAAAATACGTCGGCTACAACTTGATGGTACTTTTCACCACCACCAAGGAGTTGATGACTGCCACTGTTTGCATGCAGTGGTGGTGCTGCCACAGCCACTGTGGGGAGGATATCTGAGTGCCTGGGTTATTGACTCCGCAGAGGGTTCCTCAAAACCCAGCTGTAGCTTTGTATTCAGAGCAATACTCCCTCTAAGGCAGGGGTGTCAAACTCATTTGTTAGGAGGGCCGGATCTGACATAAATGGGCCTTTGTGGGGCTTAGCCGTGCATGTCCTGAAATGTAATGCAAATGATAGAGATATAGACTTTATAGAGGACACAGGTCAACACAATTAAAAGATATCATTTTTTAACTTAAAAATAAAAACATGTTTAAAACTCTTGCAATATTTTGTTTAAAACAGAAAGGAGAGGATAGTGGGATTTTGCAATGCAATTTTAAAAATAAAACGTCAAGAAAAAGCACAAGAATCACAGCAGAAACTTAAAAAAATAAAATGCTTTCAGCCTGGGAAAACATGAAATGGCAAGGCATTGCAAGCTTCTCTCTCCCCCCCCCCCACCATCTACTCAGATTAGCAATGGCTCTCCAGTGTAATATCCCCCTTTGGCTGTGGGTTCCCAAGTTAGAGTACTCACTAGGTACTAATTCTCACTCTGTCGAGAAGAGATAAAGCTGGCTCAAAGCATCAGTGCTTGATTTGCAGTGACACAACTCCAGGAAGCTTCAGTTGGCGATAGGAATGCTGGGAAGTTAGAGTTCTTCTTCATTGAAACACACAGACAAAGTTGCAAGGAAAACATGGAGTGGATTTTCTTTCTTTTTTAAAAAAGAAGTTGTCTTGGAGTGGATTTTCTGTTCACATCTGCTCTGCCCAGAAGCCTGAAAGAAAATCCATTCCGCATCTTCTTTGCAGCTTTGCTTTCAGCTTTAGTCTCTGCAAAGAGAAGACAGAAGGAGCTGGGAATGTCAGCAGCCTTGGAGCTTCACAGGGTGAAGACAGGAGGGAGGGGGCGGGGGAAAGATAGCCCTGTGGGCCTGAGTGAAGCCATGGGCAGGCTGGTTTTGCCTGCGGGCCACATGTTTGACAACCCTGCTCTAAGTTGTGGAGTCTTCTAATCAAAAATTCTTTGTGAGCTACTGGCATTAAAATTGTGAGCTACTGCATGAATTAGTTCGCTCTGGGGCAACTTCCCCTGAGCCGAGACAAATATTTGTGAGCCGGAGGCTAAAAAACTGTGAGCTAGCTCACACTCAGAGGGAATACTGATTCAGAGTATCCATTGCAAGATATAAGGGGGGACCACATAAGACCATGAAGGCCACATTCTAGAATTACGCAGCTGTTTTTGTTGTTGTTCTGCCGCACAGTCGAGTCCGTACCACTGTGTATAAGGAGGCGTGTCTGTCCTTCGATCTGATCCTTTCTGCAGCCATAGCACAGATGTAATCCTCTAGCGAGAGGACCTCAGATGTTAACCCTACCCCTCAGTGAGAGATGAGAAAGATACAGAGAGAATGAACATGAGCAGGGCAAACATAACTTTTGATCTCTAATTACTGCAGCATGTCAGGCCTGTGGTTTAAATTGGGTCTAATTGAGATGATTGCCATCACAATAGCTTCCCTTCCTCGAATTGCCCTTTTCCCCTCTGAGAGCTGGCCTGCTAATGGGAGCTGACGGCATCCAGATATAACGGACTGTGTCTTGGCAGGAAATGAGGGGAACATGGCTCGCATCCTTCGCTGAGCAGAAGCCCTGGACAAAGCCGGGTCAAGGAGGTGCAGATCCCTTCCCACATCGGCTTCATCTTCTGGCTACCTTTTTTCTTGGGCAAAGCAAAGATAGCCTCTTCAGCAGAGCAAAGAGAAAACTAATAGACCACAAGAGGCCTTGTTTCTCAGCTTTAATAGAGCGAATAAAGTGTCATTTCCTCCCTGCCATATCACCTGCCGAATTCTTGTTCAAGTGCTCCCGTCACAGAATTTTTCAGTGGGGACAGAAGCAGCCGTGTGTGTTGGCTAATATGAAACCTCTGCTTTGCCAAAATGGCACCCAAAATGGCTAATTATGGAATGCTTTAGTGGGAATTAGGGTGGACAAGTTATTTTTTTAATGAAAGCTCTTTTGCTGTGCAAGGAGAAAGCAGCAGATGACGCCTTTCACACCAGGGATGCGTGGCAATAGAAAATAAACCTGGCCTGCAATAGAAAACAAAATATATACTCCATGTTCTCCCCAGTGGACATTCAAAGCAGCTTATAGCCTTGTTCTCTCCCCTCAAACAGTCATGCTGTGAAGTAGGTTAGGTTGAGAGAGAATTTCTCACCCAAAGTCACTCAGCAATCTTCCATAGCAGAAAGAGGATTCGAACCTGGGTCCCCCATTGGCTAGGCTAGTGCTGTAATTGCTGCGCCACATCAGCTCTTGGGAGAGAGTGCCCATTGTTGCTTTATCCCAGGGTTCTGTAGAGCAGCCCCATGGCACAGAGTGGTAAAGCTGCAGTACTGCAATCCGAGCTCTCTGCTCATGACCTGAGTTTATCCTGATGGAAGCTGGGTTCAGGTAGCTGGCTCAAGGTTGACTCAGCCTTCCATCCTTCTGAGGTTGGTAAAACGAGTACCCAGCTTGTTGGGAGGAAAGTGTAGATGACTGGGGAAGGCAATGGCAAAATCCCACTATCCCACTCCATAAAAAGTCTGCCATGAAAACGTGATGCGACATCACCCCAGAGTCGTAAATGACTGGTGCTTACACAGGGGACTACCTTTACTTTACCTTTTTCTGTGGTGCAAACCGTGTTTTGTGCTGGGCCTAGTCTATTTAGTCTGTTGGAATATCTTCTCCACCAGTCCCTGTTAATTTCTTCTGTTAAAACATGAAAAACATTTGGTCTATGGTAGAACAGCCCTACTGATCCATGAGCACCACTCTGTCTGGCCCTCTAAGGCATCTATGAACCAGCTGCTACCCAAACCTCCTGGTGATGCACCAGTCTCCCAGCTTGCCTAACCCTTGGAGCAGTTTTCTTTTCCTCTTTTAGTACCACTGCCACCAACTGGCCATTTTAGGAATGACCCACCAAGAGGACTGGTGTTCCCAGCTTTCCTTTCCACATTGCTGTTCTAAGGGTCAACCTTCGGCCTGCATCTCCTGCTACCCGGCAACTGTTTACCATGGGGACATCTTACTGCACTTGTACACTCCCAGGGAATTCACAGTTTACCAACTGATCACCTCCCTTCCCTGGTGCCTGTTTTACAGAGTGTGTTCAAACACAGGAGGTCTATCTGGTACGGAAAACAACTACTAGCATTTAATGTAGTAAAGAATTTATTAAAAATAAAATGTCCATTCCTATAGTCTCAGCATAGCAACAGACGGAGCAAGGAATACAAAAGAAGGTGAAACAAATGGTTCCTCTGCTTCTGCAGGATGGTGGTGTGGTTAAGAGCAGTGGACTCTAATCTGGACAGTCAGCTTGATTCCCCATTCCTCCACATGCAGCCAGCTGGGTGACCTTTAGCCAGTCATGGTTCTCTCTGAACTCTCTCAGCCCCACCTACCTCACAAGGTGTCTGTTGTGCAGAGAGGAAGGGAAGGCAATTGTAAGCTGCTTTGAGACACCCAAAGGTAGAGAAAAGTGGAATATAAAATCTTCTCTCTCTTACACAATTTAAGTTATGTACGAGTGGTGGTGGGTGCTCCTGCAAGCCCTTCCCATGTGATTTAAATCATACAAGAGGAAGAGGGACAGCCCTGGACTCTCCAGCTTCCTACTTCCACCCCGCAGCCCCTCCCTTATTGCACCCCCATGGCCCCCTCCCCCCACACCCCCTAGCTATGGGGCTGCTTCCAGTCAGACTCTATTGTAATCTCATCTGATGCAACAGAATTCCCCACTTCCTGAGGAGGCTGCCAATAGCACTGCTGTATCACTCTATTCTGACGTTGCCTCCTTCCAATCAGGAGGACCCATGCTTATAAACACTGACTCATGCAGAAACCCAGTGGGTGGGTTTTATTGAGGGTGAGCCATTGTGCATTCTAAAAATAAAGTTTCCTGGGTTCAAGAAAAAGGTATGGGAGGGTTTGGTGTAGTGGTTAAGTGTGCGGACTCTTATCTGGGAGAGCCGGGTTTGATTCCTCACTCCTCCACTTGCACCTGCTAGCATGGCCTTGGGTCAGCCATAGTTCTGGTAGGAGTTGTCCTTGAAAGGGCAACTGCTGTGAGAGCCCTCTCCTTTCTGTCCTCTTCTTTAGAAAGAGAAACACTTAAAAAAAATGAAATATGAAGGTTTTGTACGCCCCAGATCTCCAAATTAAAACGCATTTCTTCACACAGTCAAACTGTGATTTCTGTTAAGCTGTGGTTTTTAATTGGTCCTAACTGAGTTCTGCAACTCTGCTGGGATTCTGTCTCACATTTTAATCTTGCCCTTCCTCCAAGGAGTTCAGGGTGGAATGCATCATTCTGCCTGCTCCATTTTATTAGGACACTGTTTCAGTTGGGACTTTCCCTCCCCGTTCTTATAGTAAAAAGCATTCCCCCATCTCCTTTCCCCTCTCTGCACAGGCAGGAAGGGAGGGGGGGGGATTGCTTATTCAATCAATTCTTGTAAGGTTATAACTGTGAAGTCTCAGCAGGCTTGCATTTGGAGAATGATCACTCTTGGCCCGATGAATTCTGTGGCTTCTGAATATGATAGACAGTCTTACTGGCAGGACAAAATAGCTCCCACTGTTAATTCATGGGTGGATGCAAAAGCAGCTCCCTTGCCGCTAACGGTAGCTGCAAGCAAGAGTGAAACAGAGAGCAGAATGTTTTCTCAAAAGGTCTGATTTACGGTACATAGACTTTCCACTATATTTACAGTTGCAGAAAGAAGTGGCTCATAATTCTTCCTTGGGAAGCTGTAGCCCTTCTGCCTGTCATTCAAGCCAACGAATAGAAATTGACACCAATAATGGTAGGACGCTACAGAGATGAGGTTTGACTTGAAATGCCCTCCCCCTTGGAACTAGTGAATGGGAATGTTATTTGGATGGGTTTGGGGGTCCGGGGTTTCAGGTGGAAGAGCAAGCAGTCCTGGCACTACCTTGATAGATCTGTTGCCCCCATTTGCTCTACCTCCCTTCCTACCTTGTGGATCATTTTGTTCATAGCAATAGGGGCAGACTGGCCATTGAAGGCCGCAGGGAAAAGTACAGACAGGCATGATCTGACACCATGAGTCTGGGAGAGCCAGTTTGGTGTTGTGGTTAAGTGTGCGGACTTATCTGGGTTTGATTCCCCGATCTCCACTTCCAGCTGCTGGAATGGCCTTGGGTCAGCCATAGCTCTCGCAAGAGTTGTCCTTGAAAGGGCAGCTTCTGTGAGAGGTCTCTCAGCCCCACCTACCTCACAGGGTGTCTGTTGTGGGGGATGAAGATAAAGGAGATTGTAAGCCGCTCTGAGACTCAGATTCAGAGAGAAGGGTGGGGTATAAATCTACATTCTTCTTCTTCTAGTGAGGGTGGGAGCCTCCCGCTTCCAGGTCTCATTTCTCCACCACCAATCCGCTGGCTGACAGGGGGATTTACTGCAAAAAGAGAGAGAGGGACACTTGATGTTTTAGCAACACTCCAATGTGACTTCAACATGACCCAGAAGTGAGGTAGGCACATCGGGAATGTCAAGGCAACACTCTGGTTTTTAGGCAAAAGCTCTATGGTAGAAGCTAATTCTACCACAGTTTTTGTCCCAAAACCAAGCATTGCCCTGACATCCCTGATGTGCTTACTGTCAGGTTCTGTGCAGCTCTCATCAACTCAGCCTCTTTGATTTGAATCAAATAAGGAGTTTATTGAAGAGATACATGCTTACAGCAAGACATTTTTGTTAGAACTGACCTAATAGGATAGGGCCAGATACTTATACATTAGGCATGGCAGTTCATAACATAAGCAATCCAAAGTGTGAAAAAGTGGTGGCAAAGCATTTGAAATATATGTGCCAAGTTGCTAAGTGACTTTTCTTTGGACATGACACTCCAAACCATTCTTTCGAGCAGTTCTGAAAAGGCGCCTGTTTCTCAAGATCAGGGAAAAAGAGAGGCTGTAGCGCTACATGTATTAAACAGTGAACAAAGCTAGGCAAAGCAAAATCATAACTGATCAGCAAAATGAATTACAAAAGGCAAATCATGTTACATTTATCCAGATCAACATTGGAGGTTAGCTGATATAA
This sequence comes from Heteronotia binoei, assembly GCF_032191835.1. NCBI lineage: Eukaryota > Metazoa > Chordata > Lepidosauria > Squamata > Gekkonidae > Heteronotia > Heteronotia binoei. Next base: position 120,529,315 of record NC_083228.1, on the reverse strand, counting down.
AATCATTTCTTGACACCTTCGTTACTTGACATCTACATTGCTTCCAAGTCACACTGGAAGACACATGGGCGTGTTGCTGAAACACCAGGTGAGACTCCTGGCTCTTGGTAAGCCCACTCCCCATTCCCCGTTGACTGCCCAGAGAGTCTGGAAACCATAGTCTGGGGCCCTTGCCCCACCTGGCCTGGCCAAATGTCATAGATGACATGTGCAGTGATGGTGGTTGCAACCAGGGCTTTTTTTGTAGCAGGAACTCCCTTGCATATTAGGCCACACACCCCTGATGTAGCCAATCCTGGAGCTTAAAGGTTTTAGTACATGGCCTACTGTAAGCTCCAGGAGGATTGGCTACATCAGGGGTGTGTGGCCTAATATGCAAAGGAGTTACTGCTACAAAAAAAGCCCTGGTTGCAACCAATCCAATCAACCATCAGTAGAAAACTCTAAGCTGGTGTTCCCCACAGATGTCCCACAGAGGCTCTTTGGAAAAGTCCATCATCTGACTTGAGATCAGTGGCTGGCTACACAAAAGAAGGTTTTCTTGGTGGTGGCTCAGATGTGGAACTTCCTTCCCACAGTTAACAGGGCATTCAGTCAAAGATTTCTTTATTCATTTAGGCCTGGGAACTATTTTGATTGGCTAGTTGGATTGTGGATGTGTGCTTTTCCTTCTCTTGTTTGTGTGTTGTCCTAAACCATACTTTTGTCAATTGGCAAGGTTTTCATGGTGTTTATTTATTGTATTGCGTTTAATTAATATTTTAATTGAAATTTAATTAACATTTTAATTAACTTTATGGAATTCACCTGAGAAACCTTTGGTTGGGAGGAGGGGAGGAGGGTGCAATGCTTTTGTACATTTGAACAATTGTTGCCTTTGTTTTATTAGTACTGTGGATTTTTTAAAAATTGTCAGCCACCTTTTAGATTGATCTGATCAAAAGTCAGGGCCAAATATATCAAATTACATCAAAATACACCAGAGAGAGAGAGATATGATGGATGGATGGATGGATGGATGGATGGATGGATGGATGGATGGATGGATAGATAGATAGATAGATAGATAGATAGATAGATAGATAGATAGATAGATAGATAGATAGATAGATAGATAGATAGATAGATAGATAGGCCTCATCACATGCTCTTGAGCCTAAAAGCAATATAAAAGGGCATATGAATGTAGAATAACAGATAGTTCATGCTGAGAAGCAAATATGTCTGAGCCCCAATGCACAGTTTTGAGCAGTATCTTCATGGAACAGAGGATGTGTTTTAAGCCAAATGCAAATTAAAATGACTTTCCTATTTGGCAATGACTTGCATCTGGGAGCAACAATTTTCAGGGCTGAGCTTTCAAAAGCATAAACTGAGATGTCAGGTTGATTCATGATCTCCACCCCCCACCCCCCCCACCAAAAAAAATCTAGATACATTTCAAAGTTTCACAGACAAGAGTCTTGTAGCCAAGCTAATTTAGAGTGGGTGAGTGAGAAAGCAGAATTCTAGACTACCACTTCTGAACTGGGTGTATCATATTTTTGAATGTTTTCCCCATGTCAAAACCTTGCAGTATATTGTAAGCTAGCACACCAAGGAGAAAACTTTGCAACACAGTTCTGAGGCAGAGAGGGGTGGACTGGAGGGGAAAAAACTGCCTGGGAAAAGCCCCCCCCCCCCCAGGAGATGCTTCTTGCGTTGCGGCTCCTTCCCATTACCATCACAGTTACAGGATGCTGGTTTTTTGGCATTCCGGTTGCAGTGATGGGATTGGGAAGGAGCCCCGAAGCAAGAGGCACTGTGGAGAAACTGGTGGGGAATCGATGGCTTGAGCCGATGCAAGGAGAAGTGCAGGGGCGGAGCAAATACTGGTGAGAATCAGTCAGAGCTAGCCAGCCCTGTGTGGCCTGGCTGTTTGTCTTCTTTCTTGTGCAGGGCTCAGTCGTGTTCCTTCTTCCCTGCCCAGTACAGGACTGGGTCAGGCTACATACGTAATTACCTGCCCAGACTTTTATTGGTGGCCCTAATGACTAATCTGCCACTTCTTGGAAGTGTTCATTTACTTCAGGGTTCCTTATGGGCATCATAGTGCCTACCAGTACTTCCCTTGGCACCCTGCCCCCCAGGTTTTTCAGAAAGTGGGTGGGATAATTGGAGATCCAAAGTTTTCCCTTGGAGCACTGGTAAGCATTGTGGTTTTCTTTAGTCAGTTCTAGTTCCCCTTCAGGCTTTCCTTCTCCCCAGGAAGTATGAGGAGAGAGGAGTGATGTGAGCAAAACAGGTGACAAACCAGAATTCATCACAATTTTTGCCCTGTTTGGGGTTAGCAAAATGGGATTCATGAACTGAAGAACCAGGACAAACTACCATTATTTTTGGAACAATTTGTGGTGGTTCATGATGGTTCATGAAGAGCAGACCCTGCTTTCTGCTATTCACAAGGAACAGCTGAGAGACTGGGAGCTCCTCACTACTCAGGTGTTTGCTTTAAATGGCTCAGTTCCCTGCAGCTTTTCACACAAGCAGAAAGCAGGGTTTAAATGGCTCAGAGCCATTTAAACCACTGCTGCTTTCTGCTCCCTACGGCTATCTGCCAGGAGCGAAAAACAGGGACAGTTTTCCCACTAGCCTTATGCCACTCTCACACTCCTCTTCACTACGAGGCTTCCATCGGATTTCACACTATCTGCTCCGGGGCTGCAACTTGCTTAGCCTTTTTCACGCAGCAAACGGAAACCGGTTTTTAGAGGATCTTGTTTGCTGCGCAAAAGAGGTGGAGCAAGTTGCAGCCCCGGGGCAGATAGTGTGAAATCCAATGGAAGCCCTCCAGAGAAGAGGAGAGTGAGAACGACATAAGGCTAGTGGGAAATCGGTCAGGGATTTAAATAGCCCTGCTTTCAGCTCCCCAGGAAAAGCCATGAAAGAAGGGTTTAAGTGGAAGGGATGAGTACCTCCCCAGCCCTCTCACTAGTTGCCAGGCTCAGCAATCCTATATAAGTTGAACATGGGGTTTGCATTTCCATCAGTGGTAATGCCAGTCTCCAAGAGCTTTGTTTGACTGCCTGTGCACTGCTGCCCCCAGCTATCCAGACTGTAGTCCATGAATGATTTGTGTCTGTAAGTTTCTCCAGAAATGTCTTCCCTTCTGTATCAGTGTGATAAATACATAAGCAGTTCAGTTGTCTTGAGAGCAGGCTTGTGTCTCCTTTGTGCAAGAACCACTCCAGCAGGTAGCCCTCTTAGTACTTTGCTGCCCAGTGAACAAATGGTTTAAATGCAAGGCAGTTCACCAGAGAGCCCTATCTCATCTAGATGAGGATTCTAAAAAAAAGTTCAGAGGGAGAAGCTGTTCTCTATTAGCTCTCAGATTAGTGTTGCATTTGTATGTAAATGTGTGATTCTGCAGATGGAATGACCGCAGGGAGGCCGAGGAGAATATTTTCTGCCTTATTTTATTCTTAAACGATGGGGTTACATTTGCACTTGCCAATATTTAGCAGCTGCCTGATTGATTGGAATTACGACTACGAAAAGACTGAGGCTCCTCCCTGTGTGGACCCACATCTAGCCCTACCATAGTCATGGAGAAGGAAGGTGGTTGAGGAGGAGGAGGAGGAGAAGAGTTGGTTTTATACTCTGCTCTTCACTACCCAAAGGAGTCTCAGAGTGGCTTACAGTCACCTTCCAGAGGTAGGTGGGGCTGAGAGAGCTCTGAGAGAACTTGTGACTGGCCCAAGATCACCCAGCAGCTCTCATGTGGAGGACTGGGGGGAATCAAGCCCGGTTCTCCAGATTAGAGTCTGTTGCTCTGAACCACTACACCAAACTGGCTCTCACAGGGTTCTTGTTGGGAGGATATGACACCACAGGTCAGTGGGATGCAGTGGGAGAGGCTTCTTTAAACTGGAGGTACCAGGGACTGACCTTGGGCCTTTCTGGATGCAAACAGGTACTGTGCCACTGCTGTGGTTGTCACCCTCCAGGGGACATCCGGATATCTCCTATTACAATTGATTTCCAGATTACATCAGTTCCCCTGGAGAAAATGGCTGAATGGAAGAGTGGATTTATGGCATTATATCTTGCTGAGGCTCCTCCCCTGCCCAAATCCAGCATGCCCCAAGCTCCACACCCAAAATCTCCAGATATTTCCCAACCAAAGCTGGAAACCCTAGCCATAGCCCTTCCCTTTTTCTTTTAGGAATACTATTTTATTGTGTTCTGGAAAGCAATTCCATTAGACTTGACTTTTGTCAACTTCTGAGGCCTATTTTTATTTGGGTGTTGTCTTTTCACCATTGGTAAGGTTGTCAACCTCCAGGTGAAGCCTGATGATCTCCTGGAGTTACTTCAGACTCCCCTGGAGAAAATGGCTGCTTTGGAGGGTGAGAATTATACCCCACTGAGGTCTCTGCTCTCCCCACTCTACTACCTAGACTCCAACATCAAATCTCCAGGTATTCCCCAACATGGAGCTGGAAACCCTGGTCCTTCAGGCAGTATGAGATCAGTTCTCAAAAATAACATCCTGGATATAATGAGATATTAAAAAGTTACCTCAGTACTTTCTTCTACAGGTTGCTCAATTCAGGCCTGGTTTAAATGAGCCACTTAGGATTGCCAGTCCCCAGTTGGGGGCAGGGGATCCCCCACTTTGGAGGGTCTCCCCCACTTCAGGGTTATTACAAAGCAGGGGAGGGAGGGGAAATGTCCACTGGATGCTCCATATTCCCTAAGGAGACCAGACTCCAAAGGATATAAGAATTGATACGTGGGTATCTAAGGCTCTGGAGGGGCTGTTTTTTGAGACAGAAGCACCAAATTTTCAATATAGCATTTGGTGCCTCTCCTCAAAAACCCTGCCAAGTTTCAAAAAGATTGGACCAGGCAGTCCAATTCTATAAACCCCAAAAGAAGGTGCCCCTATCCATTATTTCCAAATTGAGGGAAGACATTTTAAAGGAGCACAGTCCCTTTAAATGTGATGGCCCAAACTCCCTTTGGAGTTCAGTCATGCTTGTCACAACCTTGCTCCTGGCTCCACCCCCAGAATCTCCTGGCTTCACTCCCAAAGTCCCCAGATATTTCCTGAGTTGGATCTTGAAACCCTATGCTTACTTGAACAACAGTGTCTCATTTCATGTGTGTTAGTGGTTCTTTCAGCCTGCACTTATAGAAAGGCAACATGTCACACAGCTGGGCAATTCTGCATGTGTGGGTACTGGAAACCCAGCTTCAATGAGACACTGGCCATGTGGAATCTCTCAAGGGCCTATTTTCAAGGGCCTGTTAAATGTAACATCTCCAGGGTTACATTTAAAGCGATCCTCAGCCTTGAATATCTTGAAGATCAGGCCTTTGAACTAGAAATAGTGCCACTGTCCCAGCTTCATTGAACATTGAGTCTGTGGTGCTTGAAAAATGTAGAGTAGATCTTACAAAATCTGTCAAACAGGCAGCTTTAAACAGATGGACAATAGAAATCATTTTTTAAAAGGAGGTCTTTGAAAAGTTCAAGGAAGGATAGCTTGAAATTTCAAAGGCAGAGATAACAAAGTGAGGAAAATCTGAAGGGAAAAAAATCTCTTAGGCTTGTAGCTATGTCTCTTCTGATGTTTGGACAAGTGGAAGAAGCAGTGAAAGATCTTGGCCAGGATCCAAAGACTGGTGTGCTTTGGAGATTTTCGGTCTCCACTTTCTGATGCCAAAGGCTTCCTTCTCCTGCAGGCCCCTGAAAGTGAGGAGATCCTCAAGAGCAGTCATGAGGAGGTGTTGCTGGAAGGAAAAAAAAGTCAGATCTTCCTCCCCCAGGACGTTGAGGGCGGTGGGTTGGGGCACACGTGCTTCTCAGAACCTTCCTTCCTGTGCAGACCCAGGAAGGTGACAATGGTGTACTCGGAGCCTGCTCTACCTTGCCACGGAAGACTTCCTTGGCAACGGAAGGCAGACTCTGAGGAGAGTAGGCTCTGAGGAAGGCAGACTCTGAGAAGGCAGACACTTGCGGGGAGGGGGCACCTATCCCTACCCCTATGTCTGCCTACCTGGCCTACTGGGACATGCCAGGCCTGCTCCCATCCAGAAACTAATGAGAGCCAATCCTGCTTAACTTCCAAGATCAGACACAACTAGGCTAGCATGGTCTATCCAGGGCAGGGCAGGTTCCATCAATGACCAATCCCAAACCACTGGTCTTCTCCCCAGGCCTGCCTCCAAACTTACCAGGTTCCACCTCCATATGAAGCTAAACCTTTCCCAATGAGGAAGCATTTTTAAAAATAATCACAAATCAGCAACTTGACACACATCAGCTCTTTACACATACTTCTTCTGTACCATCTGAAGTCCCTTGCTTGGTTTTAGTGCTTAGAAGTTTGCTTTTGTGCAAGATTCTTGTAGGCTCAGCTCAACCGATTGCTTTAATGGATTGAGTTTAATATTTCTCTGAAAGATTTCTGCTACTTTGGCGGCTGTGGCGGTTTCAGCCATAAGGAAGCAAAGTTTGTTTTGAACCCATTAAATTGCCTTATACTGAATCATACCCTAGGTTCATCAAAGTCAGTATTGTCCACTCAGATTGGCAGTGGCTCTCCAAGGTCTCAGGCAGAGGTCTTTTACATCACCTACTGCCTGGTCGTTTTAAGTGCGGATACCGGGGACTGAACCCTGGGACCTTCTGCATGCCAAGCAGATGCTCTGCCATTGAGCCTCAGCCCTTGCCTTCTTTAGTATACACAGATGGTAGATTTTCTGTTGTTATCAGAATGACAGTCATGTTGGCTATGATAAAGAGCACTGGACCTCATCAAAAAAAGATCTGCATTTGCCAATTATCTCCTTTTGTAGCAAGCCTTCATTGCTGTTCTCTGATTTTCCAAGACCAGGGGGTATTTGGGTTGCAGTGGAAAGGTCAAATGAGGAAGATTTAATTAAGATCCAGCCTAGAGTTGTCTCACAGCCAACAACCGTAATGGCTTAAACCTCATAACCATCAAGGCAGCCATTCTGATAGTAACAGAAAAGCTACTGCTTATGAACTAGAAAATGTCAATTGCCTTCTTTAAGGAATGCCTGAAACTTATTTTAGCCTCTCTGCAGCTGAGACATCTCTCCCAGCTCTGTGTCCTGAGAATTTTTTAATCGTAAATGCCAGAGGATGAAATCTGTAATCATGCTTCAACCAGAGCTTTTTTTTTTTTTGGAGCAGGAACGTGCCGGAATGCAGTTCCGGCTGAATTGGTGTCAGGGTGTGTGGCCTAATATGCAAATGAGTTCTTGCTGGGCTTTTCCCACAAAAAAAACCCTGTGTGAAAAAATGGTGATGTCAGGGGGTGTGGCCTAATATGCAAGTGAGTTCCTGTGGGGCTTTTTCTAAAAAAAGCCCTGGCTTCAACCATTACTAAAATTAATTTGAGAGCCTATGGCTCAGTGGCAAAGCATCTGGTTTGCATTCATAATGTTCCAGTTTCAGTCTCCAGTATCTCCAGTCAAAAGGATCAGGCAGCAGGTGCTGTGAAAGACCTCTGGCTATGTCCCTGGAGAGCTGCTACACAAAGTCAAACTTACTGATGTGATGACTAGAAGGCTGTCTTGTCCCTGAGAGGAAAAACAGCCATTCAGCTGTTTTATTCCTGAGCCTATGGGAGGGAGCATGGTTCCAGCATCCAATCACCTTTCAGAGCTGAGGATGGAATGTTGGAGGGAAACACAATAGGGATATTTCAGGACAGTTCTGCCTCAGGGATAGGACAGTGATTGTCTGGGACTGCCTTAGGAAAAGAATAGACAGTGTGAAGAAAAGCTCTGCCCAGTAGCATTACAGCGTGGTTTAACTCTACTTCTAGGAGGGGTACCCAGTTGTGAGGCTTGTCTCTGGTGATAAGCAGACCTTGTACCATTTAGTTTGACTCTTTGAAAAGGGAAGGCTGGTGTGGGTAGAATTCCCGCCCCCTCTGTGTGTGTGTGTGTGTGTGTGTGAAAGGATCCAATCTAGTGGTTAGTCATGACAGCATGTTTGTACCTGCAAGCATTAAAGAAAATTCAAACCACAGCCTGAAGCCAAACTATCTTAAACTTACGTGCTTTAGCAAGGTGTTCTCTTTTGACTATCTGGAGACCTGTGTGGCTGATCTCTTTAAAAACAAATTGTAAATAAATAAATCTTCTTTGTTACATACAACTCCTGCTTCAGTGATCTCCATGTTCCTCTCACTCACCACAAAACGTATCTCAAGGCAGCGAACCCAAAGCCTTTACAGTTGCTGCTATCCTAATAACATCTTGTAACTGAGGAGAAGGTTTATAGTTCTAAACAAAACCCAGAATCATGAGAGGGTGTGTGTGTGTGTGTGTGGGTCCCTCAGTTCCAAGAAAGGGCCTGTCAACCCTGATTTTGATTAACCAAAAGTCTGACTCAATATAAGGCAAATTGATGTATAGATATGTGTGCCTTTGAATTTGGACATGGAGTTTTGCAAAGCAAATTTAATTAATCATTGTATCCAAAGTTTATGTGACTTCTCTTCCTTTAATATTTCTGAAGAGGGGATTTCATTGCTGGAGCTAATTTAAAAAAAAAAATTCTAAAGAGGAGATCTTTGCTGTCTGAGCTAATGTTGATGTTTAAAAGTTTTATTAGGTTTACAATAAAGGGGAAGGAGGTACGGAGGGTAGGGAGGGGATGGAAAAGTAAAAATGAATATGAAAATATTACATTCTGCATATCATAATACCAAAAAAGGAAAGATAATTCAAAAAGATTCCGAATATCTAGAAATAAAGAATAAGTACTGTAATCTTTCTATGGAAGAAACAGCATTGGAATCTTATGTAATTTTTGTAATAGTTGCTTTATTTACCTGCACCCCCAAGTGCTTTGACCATGGGGTTTATAATTTTCTTCTTTATAACCTCACATACAAATGCCCAACACTTGCATCTGATGAAGCAGGCTTTAGTCTGCAAAAGTTTGTTAGTCATGAAGGTGTCATGTTAAATTTTTACCATCATCCAGTTTACAGATTCCTCTTCACTTCTGTTAGCAGCCAAACTCCTCCTACAGCGGGGTCATTTGTGTGAGAGACAAAAAACATAAACACCCTTCATATAATATCACCTTAAAAATCGTCAATGTACACTGCCTGTCCCCAAAATGACACAAAATGGATGCTAGCCAGAGACAAACCTGGGAAAATATTTGTGAAGGTGAGTCAGAAGTTGGTGGCTGACTAATGACCGTCTCCATACTATGAGTAGATGCATAATTCCAGGACAATGGGTCTTCCACAATAGGTCACCTCATCTTGGACTAATCCCATCACATGCCCAGCCTCACTTCCCCCTTACCTATTTACCCTAATTATTCTGCGTTTAACGCTATTCACAAAATCTTGGTAGTTTTCCATCCGGTATTCAGGGTCTTCAAGAAACATCAACATCTATAGTTCAGTTTAGGTGATATCATCAAAGTTTTCCAAGATTATTGTTCATCCTCAGAAAAACAATCAAGTAATTACTTTTCCAGGCAAACATGTCAGACTGCTCCAGAGAATGTTTTCCCTATAATTGTAAGCATGCTGCTCCATGTCAGTGTGTATGTGTTTCTGGTAACAACAACATGCACCCCTGCTTTGTAGATTTCTTCTCTTCTCCCCATGAAATGCTGTTCATTTTGCTGCTACTTCCATGGACCTCTACAAGTTCTTGTAATTATAGGCATTACCCCCATAACTATTCCCGCTTCTCCTTGTTTTTCTCTTAGCTATGATATCTTGTGTGTTTTAAATGTGTTTGTGTGTGCATGTTGCCCTTTTATTCCTCTTTTAGTAAAAAAAAAACCTTTCTAGTTAAACATCTGCCTGGTTTATTTGAGAGTTCTTTTAAAGGGGAAAAATCATGGTATGCGTTGGTGGAGATCCCATTTACCCACCTGTCACTCTGTCTTCTTAAGCTAATTCCCCCTATTAAATAGGAGATTGCCTCTTTGGGGAACACTTCCTCTGCTTCCAAGTAAAAATTGCTGCTGTTTTACTATTTTGCACACATACACACATGAACCTGCTTTACAGCTTGGGTTGGGGGGGGGGTCACCTTCTCCAAACTCTAGTGGGTATTTGGATGCCATCCTAACCATGAGCACCCGTAGAGGAAACTTCAATTACAATGTTTTGTTTTTTAAACAAATGACATTATTTTGTCATAGGACGAATTTCCAAACAGGTGTGTCACTTGCGACGAATGCATACAGACAGATCTATTCATAGTACTTGGATAGCGAGTTCACAACAACAGATTTTACTCCACCAATATCATGTTTCCAAGGTTTGGTTTGTGGTGGGCCAAAATGTAACTTGGGGTAGAGTTGCCAGCCCCCATGTGTGGGCTCGAGATCTGGAATTGCAACTGATCTCCAGACTACATCCATCACTGCAGCTCCCATCCATGAAGGTCTCATGATTTCCAGCATGGCTGTTTTTGTGGCCTGCTCCTGTTTTTGCAGCTTTTGCTTCCTCCGTTCACTAGTAGAAAACTGATTAGCTCCAACCCCGAAAATGTAATTTTTAAAAGGTAAAAATTAACACTGACTTGATACAGATGCTTGTTTCTTGCTTTTTTTTAAAAAAAAACAAAAAACCTCCAAAATAGAATTTAAGAGTCAGAACATGATTTTCATTCTAAGACATTGTTTCATTAAAGTACTATATGGAACAGTGGGATATAGAGAGTGTTGAAATAATAATGGGATTTTTATGTGAAAATTAATTAAACCTGATTTTCTGCAAAGTTATCATGGTGGTACACTTTAGATTCCGCCCCCTTCTCTGCATTAAGTATAAAAACTGAAGTGCCTTTTTAATGTCTGCTATTCAGTTAACTAATTACAACAGCGGATCAAGATGAGACGCTCTATACATAGCAACATTTCCCTCCCCCCTCCCCCAACTGCTTTCATTTTTTTTAATATGAAAAAATGTAAAGAAGGTTTTCTTTTATATAAAAAAATGCCCCGAGGAAAAAATGGATAGGGTGATTATTAAACAGGATAAAGAGTCTTGCTTCCAGCCAAAATCGTTATTCCCACAGTTTATGAAATCAGTTTGTGGCCCCAGGTCTTTGCATCAACAAAAAGTCCTTTATAATCAGCTACCAAAGCGGAGGGAGGCTATTAATTATTGCATTTTGCTTAAGGAAGGCAGCAGTTACTTGACTTGGACACAGGATTGTAATTTAGATTGCCATACGTCTATAAGTTTTAAAGACAGCTCGTATTTTGGGAGTTCTACCCATAATGGGAAAAAAGGGCGTTGGGTTCTGCTTACTTTTCTGCTGATGCAAGTGGGAAGAAAGGGCATATTACCCAGTTTCTCTCATCAAGAGCCAATGTAGGGATCAAGTGTCAGGCCAGGAGCTTGGAAATGCAGGTTTATATCCCCACTCTGTCATGCATGCTCTCTGGGTGACATTGGGTCAGTCACTTTCTCTCAGTCTAATTTACCTCTTAGGGTGGCTGTTAGGGTACAATGGAGAAGGGCAAAATGATGTTGTGAGCTGCTTTGGCTCTCCCCTAGAGAGAAAAGCAGGTTATAAAGATCTAAAATAAATAAATTGAGCAATGCTCTGGAGAGGTGGCATATTAACTCCCATGGTAATAACCACAGCAACAACCATGAGTAAATGCTTCCTGCTCCATTCTGTATGCCTCTTTGCCCGCATGGGTCCCGCAGTCTCTGGAATAGTCTTTTGGGAACTCAAAAAAGCACCCTTTCTTCATAGCTCCAGCAGAAAAGCTGGCATGATCCAAAACCATTTATTCATTTGTGTGACTGGAGGGTAGTGCTTTTTTGAGGGAATTTACAATCCTAGGCATACTTATTTCAGAGTAAGTGAAGCTTAGTTCTAAATAAATGAGCATAAAATCAAGCTGTAAGGATAATGGTAAACATGTGTGTGTGGGGGGGCGGGGTGGGGTTGGAACCCTTGATCTTGAGCACAAGAACCAATGCGGTGTAGAGTGTCAAACTAGGACTGGAGATGCCTATTATCAAAGCCCATAGAGATCACTGGCAGATCTTGGATCAGTCACTAACTCAGTCTGGCCCAGACTGTTTTCTAGATAAAATAGGTATTAGAGTTGAGAGGAAAGCCACATATGCAATACTGCATTTGCTGAAGGAAGGGGTAGGATGAAATTCAAATAAATAAATGTGTACATAGACTCTTGCTTGCTTCTGTTTATTAGCAAGTCAATCCCATTGAAATCTACTCTAAGTTCCTATTCAAAACAACCAGCTTTCCATTACTCATTTAGGATAAGATCCAGACAGCAGTGCAGCACAGAAACCGACACTGGTTACAACAAAGTTTTGCAGAGTTCTGCTTTGATTGCACTACTTATGTTTGAGTAATCTAGCAACATACTTTGCTTTATTCTAGCCATCTCTGTACTTTTGAAACTTTAAGACCAACTAAGTTTTATTCAGAATGTAAGCTTTCGTATGCTCTAAGCAGACTTCATGATGAAGTCTGCTTAGAGCATACAAAAGCTTACATTCTGAATAAAACTTAATTGGTCTTAAAGGTGATACTTGTCTACTGCTTTTTTCTATTGCTTTAGACCAACCCAGCTGCCCACTTGGATCTGTGTACTTTTGAAAGTGCATGTGAAACCACCAGTTATCTGGTTTAAGTCTCTTTAATGAAGATATAACGAAAACAAGAAAGTCAAGTGATCATACTGAAAATCAGGAGCTTTTTGGAGTGCTTCTATTTCTCAGATGTAGCACAAAATGAACACACTTTGGTTCAGATTTTCATTTGGTCCCGAAACTCAACCAGAGGCTTGGGGAAAGTCGTTCTGTCTCATCTATAGAAAATTGCACAAGTCCATACTGGCGATCTCTCACCATTTATTCCTCATTTGGATGTCTTATCCCTTCCCCAGCATTACAGAGGTACAAACATTCCAACAATTGTTCTGGTCAGAAAGTTGTGTCCCGCTGCTCTTCCATCATTTTCAGACTGCTCCCCATTAGTGTTGATATTGTCGTTATATGTTTTATTTAGCCATTGATTCTTCATACTCGCTTTTATTCTTTTAAAAGAGAGGTTTCTTTTTCATTTCTTTTTGTAGAGAAATCAATGCGCCTTTTTTGTAAACCTTTTGTAACTGTCCAGCGGTTGTTTTATGTTACATACCACAAGGTGATGGTCTTGCAAGAATACAAGAAGGTTCAGGAAGATATTGCTTTGCTCTGAGCATCTATAGAGTGAAATTCTGAAATGTTGCAGAACTTCTCTTGCTGCCTCATCGCTGTTCAAACATCTCTTAGATTAGAACAGAATTGATTAGAAACTGACTCCACATTCCTATAATGAGGAAAATAAATGGACTGCTGGATCTCAGGGGAAAATGGAGTAAAAATGAATGAATAGAATTTGTCTTAATGCTATCCTTCCTTCACCTTCAAAAAAAGGACAAGTATTCTACTTGAGGATAGAGGAAGTTCCTCCAGTCTATTGCCCATCACACACACACATTTTACTGTAGATTTTCAGAGCAGTAAGCCTTTAATTATAACTTTGTATTCTGCCTTATGCACCATTCTTTTTCCTCCAGCATATTTATTCTTCAGCTACAATTTTAAAAACACACTTTTTTAAAATCAGGGTGGAACATCCAATGGGTTTAAAAAGAACAATGACATGCAATTGCCCTATCACGGCTGCTCAGTAGCATCCAGCAAGCATTTTCCATTTAAATCCTTGTTTAGCATTAGTTCCTTGAATGAAAGGGAACAGAAATGGGCACAAGCAAAGAAAGGAAACCCACTGTTGAAATTGACCAGAGTTTTTCTGAAACTGACAAGCAGCTGCCAAGCCACTTTTTCCATATTGCCAAGCATTAGGGGATTCTTTGCTGTGTTGTTGGCCCCTGTGAAAAATGGGAGAGTCACACAATATAATATGGGGAAACATGTTGATGTACAGAATGCATGGTAGACTCACTGACAATGGTATTGCAAATTGTGATTGGTGGTGATGTGTGTGTACCTGTGCAAAGTCGGCTGCAACTCCACCACACTTTGCACAGGTCTGCAATTTGCATGGGGGAGCAGTCCTCTGGCAGAAGCTCTGGAGAGGTTTTTTAGTCTTGTGCCACTAAAATGAAAAAAGGTGTATTTTCACTGATGTCCTTGCACAGCTGCAGAGTAATCCTAATTTTCTGTCCTTCCTTGCAAATTTGAAAGGTTTTCTCTAATTTGTGTGATTCTCTACTTTGATCCTGTGTGCTGGTCATGATCTTGGCAGTTTTTTAGATTGCACTCTTTATCCAAAAATACTGTTTCCAAATTACTCTTAAATTTGGTGGTTTGCAGAAGGTCCATGTGGCCCCGGTGCCATTTTAATGTTAGGCTTCCAGAGACTGCCAAAATGGTTCTCCTCAAACTTTGTTCACTAAAGCAATAAAGGGGAAGAAGTTTTCAAAGCTTTAGGCTTTCCATCCCAATCTCTCTCTCTCTCTTTACACCTCATGTCAATTTCATTCTGTGCTGACAACCCCCCTGTTATGTATGCAGACCAATGTGAAGACTATTATGTGTGTTCCTGCCTGGCTCATTGGAGCCATAAGGACCAAGCTTGGGGACTCAGGAACGATGGGCAGCAGGATCCAAATACCTGTTGCACTCACCAGTCACAGGCCCCTTGCTGGTTTGAATGATCTAATGGTGTGCTAGTGTGGGAACCTTAAAGTGTATACAAGTTGGCCCACTGGCCCAGTTCTCCAGTCTTAGAGTGCAGCCCTATACTATGTTGTGCTGGAATAAAGAGCTATGATTACTTCCACCTCGCCTCTTCCTTGCATTGAACCCACTATATTATACCTCCCTTTATTTGGTTTGCATGAGCACTGAAATTCCTCCCCCCCCTTTTTTTTTTTGCACTAGGGATGCTGCCGTTTGCCTCCTCTCCAATCCTCCTTTCATGTCAACACCAGCAGGGGCTAAACCTCACACACCTTTTAACCTCCCCCCCACCAACCAGTGTTTTAATTGTATTATTTAGTGATCCAAGAGTAGTGATAGTCTCATATTGCTAGACTCATGCTTGCTTGTAAGATAAAAATATATATTTTTAAATGGGGGGAATGGAACTTGTGCAGCTATGAAGGGGGGAGGATGGCAGGAGGTGCTGAGTGGGTGGAACAACCTCAATATGAGTGGGGAGTGACCTTCAAGAGGTAGCAAAATAAAGGGGAGAAATCCTAGGGAATCTGTATACTTTTGATTTAGCTTTGGCTTGGAAGTGAAACAAGGGGGAAATTGGCACAAAATCATTCCCAGAAAACCCAGAGAAGCAGTAGTCAGAAAGCAAACTGAGCATGGAAAGGAGGAAAATTGATGCAGAATGACAAAGAAAATCCAATGGACATGCATGGTGGAAGTGAGGAAAAACACCAGTGCATAATAGGCCTAAGGTTTTTTTTTTTTTTTTTTTTTAAACCTTTGGGTGCTTCTTTTTTAGGAGGAAGAACTGCTGAAATTGGAGGATGAAGTTTGCTCCTGGAGTGATAGGATACATGCCATTAAGATTTCACACATTTATTTTCCTACAAAAGTGTGGAGATCTGGACTGGGATTGTCAGGTCTCAGGCTTTGGCCCTAAGACTCACTTTTTGGGGCTCATTCTCAAGACTGTAGTGAAAATAAATGTGCGGGGGTGGGGGGGAGGTCTATGTACTCTGTTCCAGCTCTTTGGAGGCACTGTGAGGTAAAAATATGTTTGTCATACGGTGAATGATTTTTCCATAAGGAGCAGCAACCACAGAACTTTCAGGTTATCTCAGACATGACACAAGGGAAGTAGTCCATACAGTCAGCTGAGAGTTGCTGAGTGATATAGGGGAAATGAAACTTTAGCAAGTTTGTGGACTCTCATGTTTTCACAGTTTTCTTCTTTCAAGTCCCCAGACTTAAATGAGGACATCGTTATGACTAGAGAAGAATTCATGGAGAAAATGTCTACAGTGGTTAGGCAAGGCACCAAAGAAGAATACGGTGACCTGTTTGATAAGATAGATTTGGCCCGAGATGGTCTTATCAACTGGGACAAACTGACCTCCTTTGTACTCCTTGAGCTGTATGAAAGAGACGAACGAACCAAGTTATCTGTCATCCCCCAGTGGAAGGATCTTCGTCTGATCCCACCAATCCATAAAGACACTGTTGAAAACATAACTTTTTTGAAAAGCCTTAATGATTACCTGACTGTGAGTAGGAGTGGATTGCTTGGCATCTGGTCAGAGAGTTTAACGTTACAGAAGACTCTTCAGATCACAACAGAAGCTGTCAAACCAAAAGACCTGTGGGTGACTTCTCTTGTCGCACTACCAAATGTCAACAAGGTGTGTAGATGTATTGATGAAAGTAGGATAGTGCTGCTGAAATGTTAGAAGAACTTTCCACTGCTTGGCTTAGGTGATTTCCACAGGAAGAAGGCACAGCAGAAAAGTGGGGCAATAATTTTTTTCTAATATTTCCCCCCTGTAGACCCCAACTTCAAGGCAATGGCAAACCATCTCTTCTTCCCACTTGCCTTGAATGCCCCTTACTGGAGTCACCATAAGTCAGCTGCGACTTGACGGCACTTTAGAAGAAGAAGATGTTGGATTTATATCCCACCCTATACTCTGAATCTCAGAACAGTCACAATCTCCTTTACCTCCCCTCCCCCCCCACAACAGACACCCTTTGAGGTAGGTGGGGCTGCGAGAGCTCTTACAGCAGCTTCCCTTTCAAGGACAACTCCTACGAGAGCTATGGTTGACCCAAGGTCATTCCAGCAGCTGCAAGTGGAGGAGTGGGGAATCAAACCCAGTTCTCCCAGATAAGAGTCCGCACACTTAACCATTACAACAAACATCAGTTAAACTTATACACAGTTAAACTTACACACAGAGATAGACCCCCACTTCATCCCCATGCTGTTCCCAGGGATCCACCAACTTCTAGGGGCCTGGTTTTGGGGTTTGTAGCAAGCTTCAGGGTAGAGGGAAAGGAGGTCAAAAAGTTTGCTTCTACAATCGCTGCTCCACTCATACAGAATAGGAGGACATGGATCCTTATCTGGAATCTCATGAACTGCCTTTCTCCACTTTGGAGTTACCGATGTCTTGCTCTTGTGTCAGCTCTGTGCATTAATTTCCAAAATGTGTGGTGCCATGGGGATTGCTAGTGTGCTGCAAGAGGGGCTGCAGTAGGCCAAGTTGGATGTATCCATGGTCTTAGCAGGAAGAACAAATATGGCATTCACTCTTCTTCCCTGCATGATACCATCCTAGGAAAAGGAGGAAGTGTGAACTAGAATTGTCTGGTCCAGCCCATACTACATCTGCCAGTCATGTGGGGCTCCCGAATCTTCACAACTACCTTGAAATCACTGTCATAACACCTGAGTTCTGATCAACTCAGCATGGGAATAATGAGATATAGCAAGGCACTATTAATAAAGGCATCATACTAATAAGTTGGATGTCTACCAGTTTTGCATAAATATACAAATACCATGTTGTGTTGATGTTATACCACGGGATCAGAAACAGAAGGGGCATCATGGGGAAATGGACAGGCCTTTTTAGAAACCTTTGGGTGACTTAGGTTGGAGGAGTTCTCCCACCCCCACCCCCCTTAACTTTCTTCCATTCTTATAGGTAGCTGTTGCATTTACAAGCAAAGAAGTTTACTTTGCTGAGCTGAATTTCAAACAAGGGTTCTCTTGTCAGTACAGACTTCAAGGCCTGGAAGGAACAGTGATATGCATGAACTACTGGTACAATCCTCATGATGGAAATGAAGCCGTTTTGACACTGGGGAATGTCTGCGGGCAGGCAAGTACAGCACAAAATCTAGCAATGATTGAAATTGTTACTTTATATCAAGTTAGATCATTAGTCTTCTTTGATTGCAGTGACTCTCCAAAGGCAAGTCTTTCCTAACACCTGCTCCTTGGGATCATTTATATTCATAATGCCCAACATAGCACCCATTATGTCTGCTAGTGGGTTTCCAGGCACCCATGTAGTTCTTCCTCAAAGCAAACAGCCACTCCTGGCTTTCCTCCACAAGGAGGAGCTTCAGGAAAATCCAGGAGGCATCACCTTTGCATTTCCAGAGAACACTAATTTGGAAAGGGCTGTTTTCATCATAGGAGGATGCTACTCTCGTTATCTCTTGGCCCCAGCACTTTACGGCAGCCATTTTGTGATTCACTCCAGCTCCATTTTGTGAAGGTAACCACTTCCTGTTGTCAACATTCCAAAAGTTTCAATAGGCTCACCAAGATTGGATCTCAGCTCTATATGAAGATGCTGGGGACTGAACCTATATCTTCTGCTTGCAAAGCTTATGCTCTGCCTTTGAACCATCGTCCTTTCACTCAAAAAAGCACTGCGGGGCTTGAACCAGAATATGCATAGATTAAACACTGTATTTTTGCTCCACTGGGGCTTATAAGTATACAGCAATGAAACATTCCATTGTACAAGCCTTGGATAAGCTGGGCAATGAAAAATTCTGCACAAAAGTTCATCCCATCCAGTTCAGACAAAAAAGTAAAGTACTATGCAAAAAAATATTATAAGGATCTCCTAGGGCAGGGGTGGCCAAACTTTCTTAATATAAGAGCCACATAGAATAAACACCAGGTGTTTGAGAGCTACAAGACATGAATGTCAGAAAGGAAGGAAGGAAAACAGATTGAGAAGTGGAAAGAAAGCAACTTTAAATGCATTCTCCAAGCTGCCAGCTGGCTAGGCTTGGAGAAGTGATTTAAAAAGACAAATGCTTTCTCCAAGCTGGCTGGCAGGGTGGTGGGGGCTTCAAGAGACATATGTGTGAAAGAGCCACATGTGGCTCCCAAGCCACAGTCTGGCCACCCCTGTTCTAGGGATTTTTTTAAGCCCAAAAGGACCTCAGGGACTGGGTCCAGACAGGCAGCTTGTGGGGGCAGCTTCCCATCCTGAAGCAAGCTGGTAGAGGAGAAAGCATCCTGGAGGTGGTCAGACTGTGAGTAGCCCACTGCTTGGACAGGTACAGGCTGCGCATGCTCTGGAGGAGCAGTCAGACTGCTCAGGCTTCAGCAATGGTGGAGGACAGGGTGAGCACGGGTGTGGGATGGTCTCCAGATGTTTGCATCTAAACTTTCTTTTAAAATCTGTCTGGGGGCCATCCCTGTGTTGCCTCAAACTGCCCATCTATACCCAGTCAGGGAGTATCAGTTTGGATTCAGGCCATGGCATAGGGGGGACAAATTTTTCAATATTTTTTCTTTGAGAGGGAGACAGAAATTTTAAGGACATGGTATTATCAGAGCAATTTAAGGACTGCTCATTGTTCAATGGTAGAGAATGTGGTTTAAAAGCAGGAGGCCCCATTTGAACCTCAACCCTTCCAACTAAAAAGATCCCTGGACGGAGGACCTGGAGAACCATTGCCATTCAAAGGAGACAAAACTGACTCAGAGGGAATGACCTGAATCAAAATAAGCCAACTTCTTCTGTATATCGTAGAACACGCTTTCAAACTTACAAGGGACGTGGGAGATCATTGATCAGGCCTCCTGATTTTTTATGCTAACTGAAAAGCAGCCATGAATGGCTTCAAATTGGAATGGAGCAGCAGTAGTGGGAACAGAAGCTGTTAACCTTCTACCCCACCATTTTCTCAGTCTAAATTTTCTCTCCCTGCTAAGATCCAAGTGTCGCAGCCAGTGCTGTGTTTGCAGAATGGAACCTTCCCGCTTTCTCTTTCCTGCTACAGCCTGTTGTGCTGAAATGCAGCTGGCGGGGGGGGGGGGGGATATCTGCAGAGCTTTGGTAACAGTTTGAGAGGCCCTGAAGAGGGAGTGGAAATTGGCAGAAATCTTGTGTGAGCCGAAATGTCCCTTTCACAACACTGCAGAGTTGATCTAACTCAGAACTCCTTCTGACTGCCTTTTTAAAGAAATGAAAATATTTCTTGTGTGTATCTCTTGGCCCTCAGAAGTCCAGGTCTGGAGAGGTTTTGAAAGTGGAAGGAATCTTAGGATCCAGCATGCTAAATCTCCACCTACTGCCTACCTCCACCTATAGACTTATTGCACCTCTTTCTCCTCCCAGAAGCCTCCTGAGATATCTGAAAAGTTGATGCTATGAACAAAATTATATAAGACCCAAGAGGCTGTATGGAAAAGGAATTCAACAACACTTTTCTTCCATTGGTGGAGTTTCTGCTAATCCAAAAGGCTCAGTCTCTGCAAGAGGGAAGTGCAGGGATCACCACCAGTTCCTCATGTCCCTTTTTATTTAGATCCATGGGCAGCCCATCACTTCAAGTATCAGCTTTTTGGAGATCTCAGGGTACTACTGAATGTGCATGTGTGAGAGATCTGGAGCTCAAATGCTAGCAGCTCATCATTCATAGAATAAGAATGTAAGAGAAACCATGCTGGAACAGGCCAATGGCCCATCCAATCCAATACTCTATGTCCCACAGTGGCCGAAAACACCCAGGTGCCATCAGGAAATCCATCAGTGGGGCCAGGACACTAGAATCTCTCCCACTGTTGCCCCTCGCCCCAAAGCACTAAGAATACAGAGCATCATTGCCCCAAACAGAGAGTTCCAGCAATATCCAGTGGCTAATAGCCACTGATGGACCTTTGTTCCATGTTTATACAATCCCCTCTTGAAGCTGTCTATGAATGTAGCTGCCACCCCCCCCCCCCCCCCGTGGCAGTGAATTCCATGTGTTAACCACCCTTTGGGTGAAGAAGTACTTCCTTTTATCTATTCTAACCCAACTGCTCAGCAATTTCATTGAGTGTCTATGGCTTCTTGTATTGTGAGAAAGGGAGAAAAGTACTGCTTTCTCTACCTTCTCTATCCCACGCATAACCTTGTAAATCCCTATCATGTCACCCCTCAGTCAACATTTCTCCAAGAATCCAACAGACTTTGTTTTCCCACTGTGGAGGTAATAGTTTGGGCTGATATTTAGATTGGAGAAACAGTGTGTTGCGATGAGGAGATTAACCCCCATTCTACCACTGATGCAGCTTTGCTCCAATTCAGATCCAACTGTGGCTGCTTCTTTTTAGAAATGAACATATTAGGGGATGTTCTTCCAGAGTCCCTGTGTGTGTCCTCTGTCATTTGGCTGTCAGAAGTCTGGTTTGGTCAAGATTTCTTCTCCCTGTTGAAATAAAAGTCTATTGTTATCTCACTTCTTGTATTCATATTCATGAATTCCACAGAACTATTTCTGGCTGTCCAAGGTTTTGCTCCCTTCATTTCCCTTTAGATTGGGTCACCCTCCTCTTTGTCAAATTCCTACCCTTGCCAAGCTATATACATTGCCAAGCTATACCTATTTAACTGATGTCCATTGTCCCTTCCTAAGCAAATCCCGGCAGCCTCATTAACAGAAATAGCCATCACAGTGGCTATGAAATTTAAATGCCTGCACGTTATGAATTTATAACAAAGCAGAGGCTTTGTCCAAAAGTCTGGTTATTGCCTTCAGTAATAGGTTGCTTTGAAATGTCGAGAGTGGTAAAAATACAGCTCTTTTTAAAAAAAAAATAATAATTCTTTCCCTCCCAGGTTCAAGCAATTGTCTTCAATACTGCCCTGATCTCATTGTTTGAACGACCTTCCAATTCCCATGAAGATGAAAATGTGACAATGACAATTAATTGGCAAGAGCTGGTCTCTGGATATCACAGATGCTGCTACGTATTAAGGCACAGACTTCATGACAAGGAATGGGTTAGACAAGGTACTGGACCTGAGAAACTATTCAGGGAGGGAGCTTTAAAACCTCTAGACCAGCCTTATGTTGTATATTGTGGGTACTGGATAACATATCAGAACGAGGGATGTCCTGCTGTTATTCTTGGATTCTGGAACTCTTTCCCCCAACAGCTCATAATTCAAATCAGGCACTGTGACTTCTATGAACAGAGTTTTATTTATTTACTATCAGTATTTATACCCTGCTTTTCTTCCCAATGGGGACTCAAAGCAGCTTATAATATTGTTACCCCCTTTGACATGTTATCCTTGCAACAACAACCCCATAAGAAGAGATTGGATTTATACCCCACCCTTCACTCAAAGCGGCTTACAATCTCCTTCCCTTCCTTTCCCCACAACAGATACCCTGTGAGGTAGGTGGGGCTAAGATAGTTCCCAGAGAACTGCTCTTGAGAGAACAGCTCTGACAGAAATGTGACTGACCCAGCTGGCTTTATGTGGAGGAGTGGGGAATCAACCAGTTTCTCCCAGATTAGAGTCCATGCTCTTAGCCACTACACCAGACTGGCTCACCAAACTGGTAAGGTAGGCTAAGCTGAGAGGGTTTGCCTGGCCCAAGTTTGCCCAGAATGCTTCTATGGCAGTGTGGGGCTTGAAACCTGGGTATCCGAGATTGTAGTTGGGCACTCCTACCACTGCACCACTCATCAATTTACTTTTGTGGACAGTTTTATAGGCCACCTTTCTGCCATTGTATTCAAAGATACAATGGATCAGGGCCATGGGGCAGGACCAGACACAATTTTTGTCAGGGGCCCCATGGTGGTTCTTGGCAGTATAGGATGCTGCCCCCTCATGTCTGCAGTCCCAAGACTCATACAACCTTGGAACAGAAGGATGCTGTGAGAAGGGAAGGCATGGAAATAGTGTAACTCCACTTGTGCTAATTAAGATCCAAGCCTAAGTACTGGCTTTAATGCTCGGCTCCACGCAGACAGAACACATTCATTTAGAGTCTCTTTCATACCCAAACTCATTGCCCTGCAGTTTAAACTCTGAAATCAAAACTGCAGAAGATCATCACAATTGTTCCGAGAGCTAAGGCCGTGTCGCGTCTCATGAAGATTGGCTCCTTAATTTTAAAAATGATAAAGTGTTCTGCATGCATGGCATACCTCTAACTATTCAGGTCTGAATAATTGATGGACTTCTTAGTCTGATGGAAAGAATAGCTCCCTTTCCTAGCACACCAGTGTTCTGGCCTTATATAACATTTAATAGCAGAAGCCAGATTGGTGTAGTGGTTAAGAGTGGCGGACTCTAATCTGGAGAACTGGTTTTGATTCTCCACTCCTCCACATAAAGCCAGATGAGTGACTTTGGGCCAGTCACAGCTCTCTCAGAACCCTCAGCCCCGCCTATGTTACAGGGTGTCTGTTGTGGGGAGAGGAAGGGAAGGTGCTTGTAAGCAGCTCCGAGACTCCTTCATGTACTGAGGGGTGAAGTAGGAAACCAACTCCTCCTCTTCCTCCTCTTCTTCTTCTCCAGGCTTAACCCCTCCTCCTCTTCTTGTAATCTTTCCCTTAAAGTGGGATTCCCAGTTTAATTTCCACTTATCTTCAGAAGCGAGCAGTGATGGTGACTCATGAAAACTCATATTGAAATAAGCGTGGTTAGTCTTTATGGTGTTTCTGGAATGCTGCTTTGTTTTGCTGCAAGAGACAAACAAGACTACACCTTCGAAACCCAAAGACATGTCCTGTCACGATGTTGAAGGGACCTCTAGCGCAATTTCTCATTTCCTGATTGGAGAGATGTTGGAGGGTGCAAAGCAGTGGAGTGGGGCCTCCAGACTACAAAGATCAGTTCCTTGGGAGGAAATGGCAACTTCAGAGATCAGACTCTGAAGAGAGAGTCTAGGTATAATGTAGTGGGTTCAATGCAGAGAGGAGATGTGGTTGCAGTGACCACAGCTCTTTTTATTAGTTACTGCATGATAATGGGTAAACTAGAAGACTGCTCGACTGGGCCAACGGGGCCAACTATATACAGTTCAAGGTTTCCACACTAGGACACCATTGGGTCATTTGAACCAGAAAGGGGCCTGGGATTGGACGAGGGCAGCAGGGATTTGGATCCTACTGCCCATTGTTCCTGAGTCCCCAAGCTTAGTCCTAAAGGCTCCAATGAGCCAGGCAGGAACATGGGCCATAGCAACATTAGTCCTCATACACAACACGAGGAGAAATGGCAGTCCTTGATTCCCATCATATCCCTGCTGCTCTGTCCCAAAGCTCCAGGAATTTTTCAAGCTGGAGTTTGCTATGAGAGTTGCAACTATTTCTGGCTCCTGTTAGTCCTTCTGGCACTGATCTCAGGCAAGTATGTAGGGCGTGTGAGTGCGTATGTATAAGGAGAAGAGGTGTCAGTAGCATACTTAGTGGAAGACTGCTGGCTGGCATCTTGCCCAGGATAGGCTGCAAGGTGCCTAGCATCCCCATCCCAGAGGCTTATAGGGGGAGGGAGGTCTGGCAGTATCGCAATGAATAGTAGCAGTAAGGCAGCTCTTCCACTATATCCCATTGTATAGCCACAACCCTGTGGCTTTGGAAAGATGGACATTTACCTCATAAACGATTTAAAAAAAAATGAAGATTGAAGATAACTATGAGCTAAACATAAACCATAGTTCAGCTCTTAGTGTCAAATTATTGTCTCTCATCTCTACTCTACTGGTGGAATAGTTTTCACAAGCTGATGAGCATAACAGTCTTAAAGGAAGCCTTAAAGCATGTGAGTTAGTGGAACACCCTGAGAGTTCAAGCTGCTATCCTGAGCATCTGTGAGGGGAACAAAGCCAGAGTGCTAAATAGGGGGGGGGGGGTTGTGTGTGTAGAAAAAGCCCAGCAG
Organism: Heteronotia binoei; assembly: GCF_032191835.1. Classification (NCBI taxonomy): domain Eukaryota; kingdom Metazoa; phylum Chordata; class Lepidosauria; order Squamata; family Gekkonidae; genus Heteronotia; species Heteronotia binoei. The sequence goes on along the minus strand of NC_083228.1, from coordinate 120,504,615 downwards.
GGATTCGTTTGCATATTAGGCCACACATCCTGATGTCACCATTGTTTCCCACAGGGCTTTTTAAAAGAAAAAGCCCAGCAGGAACTCATATGCATATTAGGCCACACCTCCTGATGCCAAGACAGCCGGAAATGATTTTTTTGCCTGGTCCACTTTACTTACTTATTTGGGTAACCAAGGGTGGAATTCTAGCAGGAGCTCCTTTGCATATTAGGCCACATACCCCTGATATAGTCAATCCTCTGAGAGCTTACAAAAAAGAGCCTTGTAAGCTCTTGGAGGATTGGCTACATCAGGGGTGTGTGACTTAATATGCATAGAAGCTCCTGCTAGAATTCCACCCTTGTGGGTAATGTATATGCTACCCCTCCAGAGATCTGGTCTTGGAGGATTAGCTACATCAGGGGTGTGTGGCCTAATATGCAAAGGAGCTCCTAGCTAGATTACTAATGACCTGGTAAGGATGAGGGCCTTCCTGACCCATACTTTCACTCAAGTTAAAGGGGATAAAAACCCCTTTGGTAAAAGCGTAAATAAAAATTAATGCATTAGCGTGGCACATTTTTAAAAAAACCAGGAAGACATCAGGTGAGCTTGTACAGGAATGGCAGCCCAAATCAAGGTGTCATCACTGCAAAAGTCTCATCTCTGGTCAACATCTGCCTAAGGTTTCCAACTTCCAGGGGCCTAGAAAACTTCTGGAATTACAACTCATCCCCCGGTTCACCTAGAGGAAATGGCAGCTTTGGAGGGTGGACTTGCGGAATTGTGGGTCATGATGGCATCTGGGTTTTGTCTTCTGTGTGACAGAGTTTTGAACTGAATGGGCCATTGGCCTGATCCAACGTAGCTTCTCTTCTTAACTTCCCAACTCAGATCTGGCAACCCTCCTGTAACCTGCCTCACCTTTGCAGTGTGTGTGTGAGAAAGAGACAGACAGCAAGGGTTTAGAAGAGGATCTTAACTGGCAGGCTGAACAATATGAGAGTTGTGGTTGTCTCCTCCTTTTCAAATTCATGTAAGGTGGGAACATCCAACTGGCAGCTTTTAGGCCCAGGTCTGCCCCATGAAGTAGTTTTATTCTGGCTCCAAGTTTGGTTCAGAGGCTTTAATTAAATTGGGGATAGAACACTTGTTCAGTTTCATTGAAGGGATCAACTTGGGTGGCAAAATAGATGTTCCTCCCTAAGTGTGACAACAACTTGGAGAAAAACGATCCTGCTCCTTTCATAGAAACTTAATAGGATGTTCTTTACCAGGTAATGTTATTTACCTCCATGCCATGAAAAGCTCCAACTGCCCATTTCCACACATTAAACCTCTGTTAAAGCAGCATCATTTCCCCCTTCTCTAGGCTACTGGCAACCCAATGCCCTACTGCTCTTCCCATCCTACTATCTTGAGAGTACAGTAGCCTCAAGAATACAGAAGCAGGGACATCTCTGACGTAAGGAAGGCCATAGTGATAAACCCATCAGCGGATTCCATGCCTACAGCAAATCCATAAAAAGAAGCAGGAACTCATTTGCATATTAGGCCACACACCCCGATGCCAAGCCAGCTGGAACTGCATTCCTGTGCATTCCTGCTCAAAAAAAGCCCTGAAAAGAGATTGTCATTTCTTTTTCTCAGACTGAAAACCAGTAATTTTTAGTGTTTTGATCTTGAATGTGTTGTCAAATGTCTTTTTAAAAAACCAACCAAGTGGAAGCTCATGAACAATTAGACCTGTTTAAAGATCATCAAATATATGCGAGGTAGCTACTGCAGATATGTGGCAGAGAGGCAGAAGAAAATATAGTCAACAAATACAGTTTCAAAACATTACAGTGCTGGCAGAGTCTAGAAGTAGCAGAATTGCAACAAGGATGAAAACAAAGGAAGAAAGGTCTTTGTAATTTTTTTTAAAGGAGAAGGGGATTAAAAACAACAAGCTTTAGAATTCTTATGTTCCGATTTTCAAAGGTCAAAGCAAAATGCAAGATAAGAAAAGTGATTAAGGTTGCTAACTTTTTAAACTGGTTCCTTTGCCTTTGAGAGCAGCTACATTTGCAGGTATTAGAAGCTGATCATGCTTTTTGTAATGTTGGCACTGCAGAAGCATCATGTTTATTTCTCAAAATAAGGCTGCTGGTAAAGGGAGGAAGAGGAATATCACACTCCAGGTGGGGCCTGGGGACCCTCTGGAATTCCAGTTCATCTCCAGTAGATAGATCCAAGTTGAGGTCTTCCAGCATCTGGTATTCAGAAGCACCTTTCCTCTGAAAATGGAGCTTCCATTTAGCCATCATAGTGAATGGTGCCTGCTGTGTCTGTATGATTTCTCTTATGGCCTTCTCTTCTTCCGGTCAGCCTCTATTGTAATCTCATCTAATGCAACAGAATTCCCCGCTTTCTGAGAAGGCTGCCAATAGCATTGCTGTATCACTCTACTCTGACATTGCCTCCTTCCAATCAAGAGGACCCATGCTTATAAACACTGACTCATGCAGAAACCCAGTGGGTTGGTTTTATTGAGGGTGAGCCATTGTACATTCTAAAAATAAAGTTTCCTGGGTGAAAAAAGCAAACAGAGTATGAGAGGGCGCTCCAATTTTAATCCAGGAGAAGTTGCAGTTCCCTCAGGAATCTGAACTGCAATCTTTTAAAAGTAAAGGGGACCAGTTCTCTCTGGCTTTTGATTTCCTTCGAACATCCCATCAATATCTGGAAACACATTCTTGAACTTAAACCTTTTTGAGACCTCGTTCATATGAAGCTTTGACTGCTGGCGTCTGCTGAGATTCCCTCCCCCCTTCCCATGCTAGTTTTAATTTTTGCTTCGTTCTTTAAATGTTAGAAATGAACAGACCATTTCTGTTTCAACTCTTCTACTCTTTTCATATTTTCTTCATGCAACAGAACACTTTAATTCGTTATATATCTTCCTGATACGGAAATTACTCTAACATTCTTTTTTTCAGTCTGACATCCTCCAAGAAGCTTGACTTACAATATAATTTAGTCAGAAACAACTTTATGTCTTTGTTACGAACTGTGACGATTACTTGGCTCCTAAACCTCATAATATTTCTCTCTCATTAATGTCCCTGCAGCCCAAAAGAGTCTGGTCATGAAGCAAGGCTCTGAGGTGTTTTTTAAAGCTATTCTAATCTGTCTTTCCAGATGGACTGTAAAGCGAAATTTACCACAGAATATAACCAATTTCCCAGACAATTATGCTTTTTTAAAAAAGAGTAATTTAGTATAGGATTATCAGGTGTTTGTGAAGGAATAACAGCTAGTTTTGTATTTCACCGTTCCTTTATCTAGGGCCATTTGCACACATTACACATTTTAAGGTAAGTCCATAAAACCAGGGCTTTTTTTGAGCAGGACACACAGGAATGCAGTTCCGGCTGGCTTGGTGTCTGGGGGTGTGGCTTAATACACAAGTAAGTTCCTGCTGGGCTTTTAAAACAAAAAAGTCCTGTGTGAACCAATGGTGATGTCAGAGGGTGTGGCCTAATATGCAAATGAGTTCCCACTGGGCCTTTTCTACAAAAAAAGCCCTGCATAAAACCATGTCCGTGCATGCAGAAAAATGTAATGTATGATAACCCATAGGTATAGGAAACAGTACTTTGAAATGTGCCTGAAAAAGAGTACCAATGCAGATTTTTCAGCATCCAAGTTGATAAGATCCTTGTATCCACCCACTGACAATAGTCTGGCCACTACATTTTGAATCAAATCACCATTCAAATTCACTTTTTAATGCTTGACTTTAATTAACAGCTTTTAATTTGTGTTTGTTAGGTTATATTTTTGTAAGCTATGTTGGGTATGTTCCCTGGAGAGCTAACATATTTTTTTTTCTAAGCAAATAGTAACCTCCTGGCTCTTCTGATTGGGATAATTTTTGACTTTGCCATTTTAGTAGAAGATAATTGATTCACAGCTAAGCAGCCCCGTGGCACAGAGTGGTAAAGCTGCAGTATTGCACTTGAAGCTCTCTGCTCATGACCTGAGTTTGATCCCGACGGAAGCTGGGTTCAGGTAGCTGACTCAAGGTGACTCAGCCTTCCATCCTTCCAAGTTGGTAAAATGAGTACCCAGCTTGCTGGGGAGGGGGGGAGTATAGATGACTGGGGAAGGCAATGGCAAACCACCCCGTAAAAAAGTCTGCTGTGAAAATGTCATGATGCAATGTCACCCAAGAGTCAGAAACAACTGGTGCTTGCAAAGGGGATTACCTTTACCTTTACCTAATTGATTCACTAAGAGCCAAACAACATTGGATACAGTTGCCAGTCACTCTCAGGAGACTGGTGCGGAGTCTAACACATTTTGTAATGTCATGATATCACGTCCTGAAGTGTCTGGTAATGTGGTGACATGACTTCTAGTTACCAGGTTGGAACTGATGGTGTTCCCCTCCACTAAAACAGACCAAAGCAGGCAACTAAGCAATCCTATTTCATGAGGAACTTGATTATCTGAATCTGGATTCAGGTGTGTTCCAAATACAGTTCCTTGTTTATAGCCTACTGTAGAAGAGGGCCAGTGATTCTATGGAGTCTCCTTGACTTTTTAGCTGCTTTCAGTGGTGTTTACTGTGGTTCCCTTCTAGATTGTTTGTGTAGTTGAAGCAGAAGACAGCAAGAGTCCACTAATAAAATGTGTGGCAGGGTATGAGATTTCATGAGTCAGTGCTCCCTTCTTCAGAATACAGCTGTCCTTTGCAATGGTTCCACTCCTGTCTAGAGGGTAGATTCCAGAAGATGGGACATGGGAGACTGTTGTTCCCAGTGTTGTTCTGCAAATTGTTCTGTGGAGTTCCTTAATGTTCAGTTTTGTCATCACCCATCTATGTGAAAGAGTTGGGAGAGGCTATCTGGGAATATGACTGGTAACAGTTCCATTTTGCTTTTTCTTCAGATCCAGGATAAGCATTTGCGCAGTGATAATGAACCATCCACATGGAACTTTGCCCTACATTTTCATTTCCTTATTGCTCCATGGCTGCCATTTCCACCTGCCAACAGAGGCTTTTAATAAAGGGTAATAGCTATATAAATGTTATTAATAGCTATTAATGGTAATAGCTGTATAATAACAATCTATTGCAACAACTTAACTAATTCTAAGCTTTCATTTAAGGGAAAAAGTAAGTCTCTGGCCCTTTTTGATGCAAAGTTATATGGAGAAATATGCAGCCTAATTTCCCACTCCCCTTATAATTCTGCAATTTAAAGGGTTGGAGACTTAATTTTAAAAATGAACACTGAGAACTAATACATTATTGCAACTAGATTGTAACAGTATTATGACACTACAGCAATACAGCTATTAACTGTTTTAAAGAAAAAGCCCTCTGTTGATGGAAGGTATGGCTTAACTGAAGGAAGAAAATGTCACAATTCTGGGAGGGTTATGGAAATACACAACATCCAAGGCAAACTTTCCTAAAATGCATATATCAAACCAGGTTTGGGAAAGATTACAATAAAGTGGGGAAGATCACAAAAGCAGGACAAAAAGGACTGATCATGTGGATACTCCCCAAAACAACACCAGAAAAGGAAGCCAAGGTGGAGCAAAATGTTTGTATGGAAACAGCCCAGATCAGCAAGTAAAAACACCTGCATCTAGCATCTTAATTTGGAAAATTTCCTCTCAAACGAAGGCATCCACTTAAAAAAAGATTCATGATATCTGATCTATCTCTTACTTTGTGTTAAATTTAATTCAGATGTTCTCTCTTTCCCATCTCCAATTTCAGTTGCATACAGCTCCTCTTTAGATGTCTTTATTTCTGTTACAACAAGTAGCACGAACACTCTAGTGTTGGCCTGGAGAGAGAAATTAAGTCTTCGTCTTACAATGACAACCTTTAATGTCACTCAAGGCGTTAATGCTTTTGACTTCCATTCCCAGCTCAACTTAATAGGTATGTAACTAATGATTTCTGCTTTATCATAAGATCTAATATGACAACGACATGTCTGAAGATATGTCTACACATCAGATGTGTTAGGGTAGCAGCCATTTCCTCTCTTCAGAGAACCCTTTGAGATATCAACTTATTGGAGGAGTGGAGTAGGAATCTCTATCACTCCCAGGATTCTTTGGAGGGGAGCTATGATGTTTGCAGCACCATCCAAAGCAGCATGACACCTTCAAAGTCCACTGAAGGGTTTAGTCAGTGGGCATAGAATGGGGTTGCCAAGTCCCATCTTCTTCCCGGTGGGGGGATTTGGGAGGCATTCTGGGAGGGGGCAGGGCAGTTTCCAATAGCAAATATAACAGAAACACACACAGAGCATTTCAATAAAACAAACAGAAAATAATGAACTCTAATTCAGGTCTGTCTTGAACCAGTGATTCAACTTATTCATAGACTAAGAGCCTTTTGGCTCCTATGCTTCAGTTCCTGCCCAAGGGCTCAGGCCTCTGGCCATGGTCAAGACAGGAAGAGCAGAAAAAGCACAGCTGGTAATGTAGGTGTCGGCAGTAATTAGGGTTGCCAAGTCCAGTTCAAGAAGTATCTGGAGACTTTGGGGGTGGAGCCAGGAGACATTGGGGGTGGAGCCAGGAGACATTGGGGTGGAGTCAGGAGCAAGGTTGTGACAAGCACAATTGAGCTCCAAAGGGAGTTCTGGCCATCACATTTAAAGGGACTGCACATAGGGTTGCCAAGTCCAATTTAAGAAATATCTGGGGACTTTGGGGGTGGAGCCAGGAGACATTAAGGGTGAAGCCAAGATCAAGGCTGTGACAAGCATAATTGAACTCCAAAGGGAGTTCTGGGTCTCACATTTAAAGGGATGGCACACCATTTCAATGCCTTCCTTCCATAGGAAATAATGAAGGATAGGGGCACCTTCTTTTGGGGCTCATAGAATTGGACCCCCTAGTCCAATAGCTTTGAAACTTGGGGGATATTTTGGGGAGAGGCACTAGATGCTGTACTGAAAATTTGGTGCACCTCTACCTCAAAAAACAGCCCCCCCAGAGCCCCAGATACCCGTGGATCAATTCTCCATTATATTCTATGGGAATAAATCTCCATAGGGACAACAGAGTTCCCAGCAGACATTTCCATCCCCTCCCCCCCGCTTTCTGATGACCCTGAAACGGGGGGAGGGCCTCCAAACCAGGGGATCCCCTGCCCCTAGGGATTCGCAATCCTAACCGCACACCTTTTTTAAATGCCTTTAAATAGGAGCCAGTTTGGTGTAGTGGTTTAGTGCGTGGACTCTTATCTGGGAGAACCAGGTCTGATTCCCCACTCCTCCACTTGCACCTGCTGGAATGGCCTTGGGTTAGCCATAGCTCTGGCAGAGGTTGTCCTTGAAAGGGCAGCTGCTGTGAGAGCCCTCTCAGTCCCACCCACCTCACAGGGTGTCTGTTGTGGGGGGAGAAGATATAGGAGATTGTAAGCCGCTCTGAGTCTCTGATTCAGAGAGAAGGGCGGGGTATAAATCTGCAATTCTTCTTCTTCTTCCTTCCATTAGAAATAATAAAGGATAGGGACACCTTCTTTTGGAGCTTGTAGAATTGGACACCCTGGTCCAATTCTTTTGAAGCTTGAAGGGTGATTTGAGGAGAGGCACTGGATGCTATGCTGAAAATTTGGTGCCTCTACCTCAAAAAAACAGCTCCCCCAGAGCCCCAGATACCCGCAGATCAATTCTCCATTATACCCTATGGGGATTGGTCTCCATAGGGAATAATGGAGTGCCCAGCAGACATTATCCCCCTTGCTTTATGAAGACTCTGAAGTAGGAGAGGGTCTCCAACCCAGGGAATCTCCTGCCCCCACCTGGGGATTGGCAACCCTAACAATAAGGTGCTCCCTTAGTTTTCCCTCCCTATTCTCTTAGCCTCTGGCCAACTCCCAAGCTGGTGGCAGCACAAAAATGTGGTCCAGTTTCTGACCCTTGATTAACATGGTCATGCTCAGCTTTGGAAGCTGAGCAGGCAATGTGAGCAACATTTAGGAATATTAAAGTGGGAAGCCAGGTAGCATTGCCCTTCCCAAAGATAATCCAAGAAAGCCCTTCTTTTGTTAGTTGATTCCTGCTCCCCAGCATCAGGTGGGTTAGAAAGATGGCAAATGGGTAACAGGGACAGTCATGGGTGAGCAGGACAAGACTGCATGTGTGAAAATCATTTAAGGAATTATGCAGAACAGTCTTGAGTGTTTGAAAATGTGAACTTTTTGAGAGCCTGATGAGGCTGCTTGTAATGTGCAATTGAATTTGTGAGCCAATCACCAGGGCATCAGAAATTGCTCTGAAACGAATCAGCAAAATATATATAGTCAGTTGACATAAAATAAAAATCCTGGGCCCAGACAGCACTGTTGTTATATTTCCAAATTTCCCACCGTAAGTAGATACCAGTATATAAATAGCCGTAATCATACAGGTCTTGACTATACACCTGTAAGATAAAAAAAAAACCAGTGGCACAATCCTAAACAGTGTTGTGCTTTTCTAGGTGCATTAAAGTCAATCAGTTTGTAAGGGCATGAGTCTGCTAAGAATGTCACTGTAGATGCATAAAATAATGGTAATGGCTGCATGGATATTTTTTCCAGGCATTTAAATCCAGCTGTGACCAGACTCTAGGGATGCCTGGTTAAAAATACAGACCTCTCCCTTGAATAGAGGCCTAATGTGATGTTATTTTCCAGGTGATTTTATTTACTACTCTGCCATGAAAACCTTCAGCTACCTATTTCCATACATTAAGCCTTTATTAAAAGAACAGGACATTTTTGTCCAGGCCTGTTGGCAACCCGATCAGATTTCTGATGCTTACTGGTGTTCTTTGTAAAAGGGGTAGACAATCCCAGTAGGTCTGTCCAAAGAAAGTGGCAATACTGGAGCGGTTCTCATATAGAATGTAAGTGTGATAAAATCAGGGTGTCATTTGCTAGGGCTGCATTTCCTACAGCAAATTGTAGTAAATTGTGGTGAGGTTATAAAATACGCCATTTACCTAGCAGTGATCAGGTCTTCAATTTTCTAAATGCCTGCAGATCTATATATCTCTTTCATGTTTATGTCACCCTTCCTCCAAGGAGCTCATGGCAGCAAAACTCATTTTTTTCCTCATAACAAAACCCGATAGTTACATTAGTGTGATAACCTTTTTCTCACTCATTGAGTGCCTGACACCCTCCACAACCTCTCCCCCATAGGATTCAGGGTAACAGGTAGGTCAGGGAATCACACATCACTACTCATCTTGCCTCATTTAAAATATATAGAGAGGCATGCCTGTTTTGCATAACAGGTCATCCCTCTTACTCACAGATATCAACAGACACAGTAGCCCAATCCCCTTTAATAATTGCCTTCCACACAGACACCCAGAGCCTTTTGGCATTAGGGACTTAAGCACTGCTTCATTCACACACTGCCACCATTTATTCATATCCTAAAATAAATAGACCAAGATCTTTGCTCATGTGTGTCTTTCTTTCCCTGAGACAACCAGCCTACAGGGTTAAACAAACAAGGTGTTATCTTTTATTTCAGGTTTCAAGATAACACTGAAGAGAGTCCGGTAGACATTTCAAAGTTTGCTTTCAATTGAACTTTTGAACGGCTTCCCTGTTCTGGCATTTGAGATCTTTCATTACAAAGTTACTATTTTCAGTTAGCTTTAAGTAGTGCTTCTCCACATTGACTATCATCTCCTTAACTTCTGCCTTCATCTCTTTGGGCACTATGGTTGCCCAGCCCTAGCTCAGCACTCTAACCACCACATCACATGGCACAACATTACTGTGCTACAAATGTGAGTAGATTTTTAGATAACCCCGTGGCACAGAGTGGTAAGCTGAAGTACTGGCAGTCCAAGCTCTGCTCACGACCTGAGTTCGATCCTGGCAGAAGCTGGGTTCAGGTAGCTGGCTCAAGGTTGACTCAGCCTTCCATCCTTCTGAGGTCAATAAAATGAGTACCCAGCTTGTTGGGGATAAAGTGTAGATGTCTGGGGAACGTGATGGCAAGCCACCCCATAAAAAGTCTGCAAAGAAAGCATCGTGATGTGACATCATCCCACAGGATGGTAATGACTCGGTGCTTGCACAGGGGACTGCCTTTCTTTCCCCTTTTATAACTATTGTGGCTTTCCTAGAGAAGTTCTACAAACTTTTGTCTTGCAGAGGCTCTGAGGATTCTTATTCCCTTCATAAAATCCCAGTTCTCTATATTTCTGAGGCAAAAAACCATAATGCCACCAGTTTTGGGGCTAAGGGGTGAATTGTTGCTCCTATTTTCTCACCACTGACTCTGCAGCTCAGAAATGGCTAGAGGGAACTCTCTCTGCGGTGCCCTTCATGAGTCAGATACAAATGTAAGAGCGTGTTGAGAGGAACACCTGCTGACAGGAGGAATCTAAGTTTAGCGCTAAAAAAAGAGAATCTCATACCGTGAGTTGGAGTTCAGATGTGAAATGGGGACGACAGGTGAAAAATGGAACAAAGGGAGCCTGAGGGCCTCAGAATGGGGTGTTGACGAACCATGGATAGAAAAGCCAATAAAGAAATATTGCCAGGGATCGGAGAGGATGCTGCAAAGTGTGAAAGCTTATCTGGTATAGAGCATCTTATACAGTTCAAGATAGTTTTGAAGAGCAAGTCGAAAGAAGAGCAAGAAGAGCAAATTGCAAGGGGGAATAGAGGTGTAGACCCTATGCAAACATTTAAAGGCTTGCACAGTGGAGAACTGTCTAACATCAATTTCTGAACTAAAGCAGTTCAGGGCTGTTCAGAATCTCACAGGCTCAGGGAATCTTTTTATTATTATTATTTAAGAATTGTAACCCCCTGATATTACAAGAACCAAAGAGACCACTGCATGGAAACAATGATTTCTTCAGCTTCACAGTCCCATGGTGACCAGGTGCCTTGGAATTTTGTCCCCCCTCTCATTGGCTGCCACAATAAATGCTAAGTGGTTAAGAGCGGTGGTTAAGAGCAGTGGTTAAGAGCGGTGGACTCTAATCTGGAGAACTTGATTCTCCACACCTCCATTTGAAGCCAGCTGAATGACCTTGAGTCAGTCACTGTTCTCTCAGAGCTCTTTCAATCCACCATAAGCCTAGCTCATCACAAAAGAGCTGGAGCTTCTGACTGCCAGACAATCCTAGGATCTCCTGGCTATACTACACACCCTGACATATGATAATTATTACACCACATGCTCATATTGTGAACAAATTTAATCGGTGTAAACCCTGGCATTTTTTGTGAGGATGGGAGGTTTTTTCATTACAGATCTCATGCCCTCCTGACTGACAGAATATAGAGGAAGACTGGAGGAAAGGCTGAGAGATTCATGAATGGTTTTTTAATTTCTGAGTGGTTATAACTGATAGAGAGTTACAGGGTCAGGTCAGGCCTGGCTTGGCACATGGCAGATGGTGAGCGGACTAACCCTTTGCTTGCTGCACCAGTTTCCTGACTTGATGTAGCCCTTGGAATCGCCACTGGACCTGCTGCAGAAACGTACAAATTGTCTATTGTTTCCCCTAATGTGACCAATATCAACTCCGTGCTGCAGTAGGGAAGGGATTACTCCCCTCCTCCTGTGGTCCTGATCCAAATCATTCTGCTCTTGGTGGATGTCTGCCGATGAAAACCACTGGGGAGCTCCAGGCACAGATCTCTTTGTGTCTTGTGCTGCTTGACCCTATTGTTTCCCTGATAACGGATGGACAGTTTGAGCTGACAGAGACACATCAGAAACCGACATGAAAAATCCTTCCAAACGCTAACATCTGGCACCCGTCCCCATTGCATACTCATTCTGTCCTCTGGTGTCCTCAGAGTGGCTCAGAAAGCTACCACTTTTGAATGACCACTAGAATGTATGGAAAAAAGAAAACCAAACCACACCAAGGGAATGGGGCACTACAACTGTCTGACCGTGCCAAGGCGCCCTGCGGGCGGGATAAGGGCACCTTGTGATGGAGCATGTGAATGTTTTGGGACGGTTCTTTCTGAGCCCACCCAATTTGGGACGCCTCCCATTCATCCCAAACTACCCATCTGTTATCAGCCAAGGATGAGCAAATGACTATTGAATCACTTTAGGTCTATGGTATAAATGTGCAAAGAGAGGGCAGAGAGGCAGAGAGGCAGGGAAACATTGGTGGTTGCTTCTTAACTGTAGAATGATTTCTTTTGGAGGTTTGCCAGTTGTAAGCATCAAAAAAGCAAGGTTTTATTTTAAAAAAACCCCAGACCAAATGCTTTATTAGAATGAGATTCAGTTTAGATAGGTTTTACATTTTAAGGGTGTTTAAAAAAAACATGAATAAGCAATAGGGCAAAGAAGCAATTTAAATAATGCATTAAATATTGTGTATCTTTCCATGCAGTACTTTTGATTTGCAAGATCTTTATTGGAACTTTCTTTCTGAACTCTGTGAGATGATGATTATTATTCTACTTTCCCAAACCTGGACCTGAAACAACTTTCAAAGGGGATAGAGTTGACTCCTTAACGGAGATGGAATCTGAATCTCTGTCTTGTGTGTTTTTCTTCTATGGATCATGGTTATTCTAAACAAAACCAACTATTGCAAAAATAGCAGTTTTTAGGATGACAGTAAATAACCCCCTTGGACATTCAATCTCTCTCTCTCTGTATATATATGACTTTTTTTGTAGCAGGAACTCCTTTGCATATTAGGCTGCACTCCCCTGATGCAGCCAGTCCTCCTGGAGCTTACAGTAGGCCCCGTACTAAAAGCCCTGTAAGCTCTTTGGAGAATTGGCTTCATCAGGGTTGTGTGGCCTAATATGCAAAGGAGTTCCTTCTACAAAAAAAGCCCTGTAATATACGTGATCATATCTGGAAGGGAATAAAGCTGTTGTAGTACTTTGGGTGTCATACTGTGGAGACCAACGTTCAAATCTGTCCTCAACTGTGTGAAGCTTGCTGAATTGTGTTGGGGGGTTTTCCACTTATTTTGTTGGTTCCCATGCTGCTTCATTTTATCCCTTGATTTCTGCACATATTTTTGTTTTCATATCATTTTTTTTACTGTCCCCCCATTCCTTTTGAGACCACTTTTGCCCCAATCTTTTTCTTTTCATTCATGCATAATGTTTCTGTCAGTTTTCTTTGTTTCACTCTTCATGCCCACCTACAGCTCACTTTTTGATGACTGCCCTATCAAAATAGTCAAAACACTTCTTCTCCAGCACCCTGTCTGCACTGATGATGAATGGCTGCAACACTAAAATACTGATATATCAATATAGCATTGTAATGACAGGTCAAACAGGGTTTCTGAATTCCCAGATTTCATTTTTTAATAAAGAGGAAGTCTCTATGCTCTTCCTTCACAGAGACAAGGAGGAGGAAGGAGAGAGACTTTCCTAAAAAAGAAGAAGACTGAGAATTCAGGGAATTTGCTTGGCCTATCATTACAATGCTGTATCGATATATCAATATTTTTGTGCTATTTTTAAAAGGCAGCTACGTTATTGATATATTGATATAGGCATGTTCCAAAAATAAAGGGTGTGTGTATGTGCTGTGATTCCACCAATGGTGCCCAGGGCTTTTATTGTAGCTGGAACTCCTTTGCATAATAGATCACACACCCCGATGTAGCCAGTCCTCCAAGAGCTTATAGTAGGCCCTGTAAGAAGAGCCCTGTAAACTCTTGGAGGCAGTGGCAGACTGGCCAGGGTGTCATCTTGCCCAATGGCAAGTGGGCCCTTGATGAAGTGGGCCCCCTTAAACATTAGACCAGGAGTGGCCGAACTGTGGCTCGGGAGCCACATGTGGCTCTTTCACACATATTATTTGGCTCTCGAAGCCCCCATTGCCCCATCGACCATCTTGGAGAAGGCATTTCTCTCTTTAAATCATTTCCCCAAGCCAAGCCAGCTAATGGCTTGGAGAATACATTTAAAGTTGCTCCCCCCCCCACTCTCCCACCTTTCTCCCATCCATTTTCCTTTCTTCCTGGTGGCTCTCAAACATCTGACGTTCACGTCTTGCGGCTCTCAAACATCTGATGTGTATTCTATATGGCTCTTACATTAAGTAAGTTTGGCCATTCCTGCATTAGACAATATGTTAAAAATGTTAATGTCCTCTTAGTAGCCTGAAAATATAATAGAAGTTCCAGTATTATTACTTAATGCAAATAAAATTTACATTGCATTTAGGGTTGCCAGCCTCCAGGTGGGGCCTGGGGATCTCCTGCTTTTCAGCCGGCAGAGATCACATCCCCTGGAGAAAATGCAATCTGTATTTACATTTAATATCTACTGCATACTGCCACTAAAATGTACAATATATGTACACTGTAATTACACACACATATATAATACACATTTATTTCGCAAAAGTTTTAATTGTACCTTTTTTCCATTTATGTATTTTTTGAAAAAAATTATTTATTTCTTATAAAAATTAAATGATAGCCTGATAGTTGTGGGGGGGCCTCCTTTGTCTCCTGGCAACCAATATTTTTAGACCCAGTCTGCCACTGCTTGGAGGACTGGCTACATCAGGGTGTGTGGCCTAATATGCAAAGGAGTTCCTGCTACAAAAGAAAAGCCCTGATGGTGCCACCGATGATTATAGCACTCTCGCTTGAAAATCCTGATTAGGTGCGAAAGAAAATAAACTGACTCCACGCTAGTAAAAATGCAGAGGGAGAACAGATGTGTGGAAAAACCATGCCTGATTCTTCACATTGATTCTAATGTGAAGTGAACTATGCATGCTCCTTGGAACAAAGTGGGATATATGTGATAGATTCTATTTTTGTTTTTGCAGTTACTACAGCTGAGGTTAATTTATTGGTTTAGTAAGAATTTTTTTTTTTTTGTAACATTGTGTGACTTTGAAATTGAACAGCAACTGCAGGGATTAATCGCCGTGTTTGCCTTTGGAACCCTTATGTCACCTCCAAATCCGCCGGAGTCCTGGAAGGCCATTCAGACAGTGTCCTAGCTGTCCAGTTCATGACTGAGCGCAAACTGCTTTTCAGCTTCGCAAAGGATAAGGTGAGTAGGAGCCAATCAGAGACAGTTAGTTTTGGGTCTCTAAGCAAGGCTAATAAAATGAAACCCAAATGGCCGCAGTTCCCCAGTTCTGTTCCACTTTGCAGCGGTTTAGACTAAATCGAGGGCTGCTTGATAACCCAACAGCCTGTTTACTGGCTGTGAACAAGGGACTGGTTTCTGCTGATTGATTTAACTGTTCATCAACCTGTTTATGCCTTTTTGGCAGGCTTCTTCACTGTATTCCTTCTCAGTCACAAGCACATTGCAATTGACTTTCTGTGCCTGAGCTTTCTCGCACAGCCTGACTGAGTTCTATTACTATCTCCCATCCTTGCTGCATAATGGCTCTGCTTAGCAGGCATTTTTTTTTAAAAAAATAATAGACAACACAGTTGCAAATCATATAAATCGGTCATAAATAAATGCTGGCTTTTAATAAAACCCTACCTGCCTGCATTCAACTATATAGTCCCTAGTGACACTAATGGAGGGTTTCCAGCTCCAAACTGGCACCCTGGCAAGAGAACTTAATTCTCAGCAAGGGACAAGCTATTTGGCATAGCGTCAGTGTGCGGCATCATTTCTTGTCAGAAACTGGAAATGATTTCATTGTGCTGGGCTGACACAATGATGCCACTTCCAGTTTTACGGATGTCACACATTGGCTCAGTAGCAAAACCCTTCACCCCATTTTTCCTCCCACCACTCTGTTGGGAAGTGGCATGGGTGGAGGTTTAGGCTGCTAGATTTTCTGCTGTAGAAGGAGATCTGGCATTTCTACTCTAAAGGCAGAGTCTGGCACATGTGGAGTGTTGAAAAACATACATAGTGGAAGCCTCTTGGACAGGGCTTTTTTTGTAGCACGGAACACCTTTGCATATTAGGCTACACCCCCCCTGACATAGCCAATCCACCAAATGCTTACAGGGTTCTTCTTAAAGGGGCTACTGTAAGCTCTTGGAGGATTGGCTACATCAGGAGAATGTAGCCTAATATGCAAAGGAGTTCCTGCCACAAAAAAGCCCTGCTCTTGGGCAGGCATTTATGGCTGTTTTGCATGAACCTAACAGACTGGGTGATGGATTAATGCATGACTGAAACCTGCAAATCTGGTAAGTTTGACTGTCAGTCACGTTCCTGGTGAAGTTTGCAGCCTGCCTGATTGTTTTCATTTATTTATTCCCCACCTTTCTCCTCAAAGCACCTTACATCATTCTCCTCTCTTCCATTGTATCCTTGCAACAACTCTGTGAAGAGTTAGGTGAGGCTGAGAGTGTGTGACTGACCCAAGATTGCCCAGCCAGGTTCCACAGCAGAGTGGGGATTTGAACCTGGGTTTCCCAGATCCTAGTCTGACATTTTTTAACCGGTTCACCACACCAGCTCTCAATCTCAGGATGGAATATACTAAGTCAGATGTACAAAAGAAGTCCACTCCTGCAGGGTGCAGCAGAGGAGTGAGCCTAGTTAGATAGAGATATGTGTGCTTTCTTTCTTTCTGCTCCACTAAATGCTATTTCTTTGTTTGTTCCAGAATGCAGCTCTCAGGTGACTTCCTTCTTTTGCCCTGCCTAGGGTTGCCAAGTCCAATTCAAGAAATACCTGGGGACTTTGGGGGTGGAGCCAGGAGACCTTGGGGTGGAGCCAGGAGACATTGGGGGCGGAGCCAGGATCAAGGGTGTGACAAGCAGAATTGAACTCCAAGGGAGTTCTTGTCATCACATTTAAAGGGACAGCACACCTTTTAAAATGCCTTCCTTCCATAGAAAATAATGAAGGATAGGGGCACCTTCTTTTGGGGCTCATAGAATTGGACCCCCTGCTCCAATCCTTTTGAAACTTGGGAGGTATTTTCGGGAGAGGCACTAGATGCTATACTGAAAATGTGGCACCTCTAGCTCAAAAAACAGCCCCCCCCCCAGAGCTCCCGATACCCACGGATCAATTCCCCATCATTCCCTATGGGAATCGTTCATGGAGGTGCATAATGGCTGTGGGGGAGGGGCTTCCCCCGCCGGCCAGCTGGCTGGGGGAGGGGGGAAGCCTGTAAAACCGGGGGATCCCCCGCTGGGACCTGGAGATTGGGAAGCCTAGCCCTGCCCCTTCCTGTCAGCCATGTAGCTAGAATCTTAAAACTCTTTTTTTTTCTCCATCCAATAATATAACTTTCTAAATAGTTTCTGCTCTCTGTAACTGGGAATGCCTCACTTTGTGATTTTTCATGAAAAAAAGAGAAGACTGCAGATTTATACCCTGCTCTTCTCTCTGAATCAGAGACTCAGAGCAGCTTACAATCTCCTATATCTTCTCCCCCCACAACAGACACCCTGTGAGGTGGGTGGGGCTGAGAGGGCTCTCACAGCAGCTGCCCTTTCAAGGACAACCGCTGCCAGAGCTATGGCTGACCCAGGGTCATTCCAGCAGGTGCAAGTGGAGTAGTGGGGAATCAAACCTGGTTCTCCCAGATAAGAGTCCGCACACTTAACCACTACACCAAGAGGGCTTCAATTGGCCAACATCTATATCATACAAACAGAACTGATTACTCACTTGGAGCCTCCGTGTGAAATGAAACCTCTATGGAGGCAATCGAAGTGCATTTTAATCTACTTAAAAAAAAAAATCCTAGTATTTAAGTGTATTAAATTTCACTCTATCCTTTAGAAATGCCATTTAAGCTGTCCCACCAGAACCAATTCATTTTACAAAGTCCTTCCTTATGTGCCCCATGTGGTTACTACAAAGACTTTCAATCAGGTGTGCAGTGGAAATTCCATGCTTGGAACTTAATTCCCTTCCCAGGCATAAATGTGCTTGATTGGGATTGAGACTATGGTGTGCAGGAAGAACTCCCCAGTGCTCCTTTTCTCCAGCCTGGAACAGTCCCAGGGATCTGCTCTTTCCCTGTTGGGAAAACTTACATGTAGCCATCAGTTCATGTAAGATTCCCCAAGACAGCAAACAGCAGCCCCCCAGGGCTATTTTAGGTGAGGAAAATGGCACCAGAGAAAGGCATGAACTCCCCTCCCTCACATGCAGCGTTGCCAGCTCCAATTTAGGGAATTCCTGGATATTTTGGAGGGGGAGCCTGACGAGGTTGGAGTTTGGGGAGGGGAGAGACTTCAATCTTCAATGGGACATAATGCCATAGAATCACCTTCCAAAGTGACCATTTTCTGCAGGTGAGCTGATCTCTGTTGCCTGGAGATAAACTGTAATCTCAGGAGATCTCCAGCTGCCATGTGGAGGCTGGCAGCCCTGGAGACAGGCCTGTGCTCCCTTAAGACATCATTTCTAAGCACAAACCATATCTGTTGGCTGAATATAGAGGGGGAGGGATGAAGATTTTGTAAAGTGACTTGACTCTAAATCAGCTTCAATTCTAATTTCCAGAGATGCTTTATTTTGCTCTTTGTTTCTGGGGAAAGGGTGGGGTTGCCAACCACTGGGTTGGGTTTGGAGAACTCCCTGAATTAAAATTGAACTTCAGTGATCAGCTTTCCAGAATGAATCATAAACTCTAGGAGAAATAGAAATCCTAGAGAGGCTACAGAGAGTGGATGCTCTAAGACTTGCATTTCTCTTGGAAGCTCAGAAAAACTGAGTGATAGCTGCCTGTAAAGACATTAAAGGCTAGAGGATGGTGATCAAGACAGTGATGGGGCTGCTGGTGGCCCCTCTGGGTTTTCAGATTGGATTAATGTCTCTTTAACCTTGAGAAAAACCTGAAGTTAACTAGGAAGTATTTTTCAGGTTGAGTAATACAAGGCAGAACATTTACACAGCAAGGGGAGGGTTGGAGGAGCTGACCTTTGACCTGCTTGTGACAGCACATGCCTGCTGAGCTCCCTCCCCTCCCCAAACTTCACCCCCTGAAGGCACCACCCCCAAACCTCCAGGAATTTCCCAAGCCAGAGCTGACAACCTTAGAGTGGAAATTCAACTGACACCATTTGAGCGCAATGAAGGTTGTTGGTATCTCTCTAAAGCCATGATCCAGGTGTGTTACAGCTGCTGCACCTCCAGAAGACTAGCACTGAATAAGATCTTAGGTTACCCTACATGTGGACATATTTATGTAAACCTGCCTTGAAGCTGGCAGCCTAAGCAACAGCTGTTTTATTCAGTAGTTATGTTTCTTTGCTTTTTGGTGTGTCCCACCTGTCCTTTGGCTAACCGTACAGTAGGTCACACAGCAAGAACAGAAGTACTGAATCTCAAGAACAATTTCCTTATCTCCCTATACCAGCAGGCTTTTGTCCTTTAAGCAGTGCCTTTTCTCAGTCTTTGATTCATTTGAGGCTTTATTTGAGAAACTTACCCTTTCCATAGTCAGACCATAGGCCTATTTGGTTTGAGTGAAAGGAGCTCTTTCCCAGTGCTTGCTGTCTATGACCCAGTGAGGTGTAGTGGTTAAAACTGTTGGACCAGTATCTGGGAGGCCCTGGCTCAAATCTCCACCCCTGTCAGGGAAGCTGCCTGGGTAACCTTGGGCCAGTCACACTCTTTCCACCTAACCTATTTCACAGGATTGTTCAGATAAAATGGAGGAGAGGAGAATGATGTAAGCAGCCTTGGTCCCCATTGGTGGGAAATGTACGGTAAGAATGAATTAAATAAATACATAGATCATACCAGGGATTGAACACAGGGCTTTCTGCATACAAAGTATATACTTTACAAATGAGCCATAGCCCCTCTCTTTATCTATATGTCTGACTGCTGTTAAAACCACAGCAGAAGGTCATAATGGAACCTTAAGCTTAGCCCCTTCATAGGGATGGGTACAAACCAGAAAAGTGCGGTTGGTGTCAGTTCATGGCTGAACCATAAACCGAACCCAGAGGTTCATTCACAAAATGAACCAGTTTGTGGTTTATGGCCCCACAAACCCCAATGAAAGGAACTGCAGTCCCTTTAAACAGAGTTTGCAGAAAGTCTGAAAAACATCTGAGCGGCAGGGAGCAGTTTGCTCCACACCACTCAGCTATTGGGCTGTTTTGTGCAGTCCCTTTAAAGGGACTGCACAAGAAAGCCCAAAAAACAGCTGAACAGTGGAAAGTTTAAAGGGACTGCACAAGACAGCCTGACACAGCTGAGCAGCAGGTAGCAGACTGCTCCCCACCACTTAGCTGTTTTTGTGCCTTTTTCAAGGAACAGAAAGCAGGGGTTTAAAGGGACTCTGAGGGACTTTCTGCTCTGTCCACAAACTAGAAGTTTGTGACAATAGACCCATCACAAACTTCAGTTTGCGAACCATGAACAGGGCAAAATCCATCATGAATTTTGCTTTGTAGTTTGGTTGGCGCCCATCCCTCGCCCTTGCTCTTTCTTGTTCTATATTCACATCTGATACTTCAACATTACATCCCAAGAACCAAGACAATATCTTTTCATTCTGACCTGAACAGATTGCATTAGCTGGCCGCTAGGACTCTCAATAGCTTCACTAACATTGTTTTACCTTTGTTTGCTCAGCCTTTTTTTCTTTTTTTAACAAACAGCCCTGTGTTGTTCTTGGCATGAGCATGAATTTGTTTCACTTTGATGGATGAGCAGGCACCTGAGCTAGTTTAGGTATTTGCATACAATGCCCTTCTGCTCTGCTAGAGCAATCTCTAAATGACTGCCAGCCAAGCCAAATCAAATGTCTACTATTGCAATGCCATGTTGGACAAGGAAGAAAACCGGAAAGATAAAAGGCTTCCATTTTCAAAAGCCTTGAGTTGACAACTCGGGGGGAAGCAGTAGTATATAAATTAGTGATTGGCTGATTCTTTGTGTCTGGTAAGGCCTTCGTTGGAAAGAGAATGACCATCTATATTAATGGGAACACGTCCCTACTCAGTCTGAGGATTTTTTAAAAAATGAGAATTTCCTTGAAGCATACATAGGGGTGCCAATGAAGGTGGAGGAAAATGTCCTGGCCCTTTAATAGAAGTTTCATATGTGGGAATCGACAGCCAAAGCTTTTTCATAACAACAACAACAACAATAATAATCTCATTAAGCCATTGTAATTCTAGAAGAATCTGAAGGCTGGAAACCCTTGCCAGTGGCGCAAATATTAGCTCCCTGGGGCCATTCCAGGTTGGAAAAATTGTGCAGGGGAAGTCTTAAATTTCTGATCCTCTTGCACCACAGTTTCGGTACCAGCTGGGCCCCTGTATGCCTGATTTGAAGAGGGAAACCTTTTCCCATGTGGAGCTCTATCCACAGAACTCCCAGCATCACATCTTTTTGAGCCCTGAGTCTTGTAAAACACAAACAGGCTTTTACTATGCAACACAACTGTTCCTATTTATGGAGTAAGATTCTATTTTTACAGTAGAAAAATCTGAGACACTCCCCCCCCCCCCTCTCTTACCACTATAATTGTGAGCATGGCAAATTGTTTTAAAGACACACAGGGTGACGTAAACAGGCATAGTGAACTGCAGCTGTCCCAGGGTTGGGAGCTATCTGGCCAAGTTTTATATATTGGTTAGGGAAGGGACGCTCTGGCCCTAAGGTTGCTAGGTCCCCCTGGCCACTGGTGGGGGATGGGGAGAAGGGTTGCCAGCTCCAGATTGGAGAACTCCTAGAGATTTGGGGGTGGAGTCTGAGAATGACAGGGACCTCAGCGGGGTACAGTGCCATAGAGTCCACCCTCCAAAGCATCCATGTTCTCCAGGGGAACTGATCTCTAGTCTGGAGATGAGCTGTAATTCTGAGGAATTCCCAGGTCCCGTGAGAAGGATGACATCCCTATCTGGCTCTACCTGGAGATACTGCCATCTTGCCTAGTCAGGAAAGCTAGCAGTGGTCCAAGGGATGTAAACAGATATGTAGATTACTCAGAGCCACCAGAGTACCAATTAGTTTCTCAGTATCTGTACAGAGGTTTGTTGGAGGTAGGTCTATATAAAAAAAAATGGGTCAGATAGCCCAAACTAGTCCAATCTCTTCAGCTCTGGAAGCAAAGAGGGATCAGCCCTGGTTAGTATTTGGATGGGAGACCCCCAAGGAAGCCTAGGTTTGATACACAGAGGTAGGCAATGGCAAATCTCCTCTGAGCATCTCTTGCCTTTTAAACTTACTGTGAGCTGTCCTCAGCCCTGCTTGCAGGGAAGGACCGGATATAAGTCCAAGTAGTAAATAAATATATAAAAACTCTATGGGGGTATAAGCTTTCAAGAGTCAAAGTTGTCTTCATCAGAGAGCTTTGACTGTCTCAGACAGATTCATCTATTTGAATCTAGGTCTCCTACAACAGGGGTGGAATTCTATCAGGAGCTCCTTTGCATATTAGGCCATACGCCCCTGATGCAGCCAATCTTCCAAGAGCTTACAAGACTCTTTTTTGTAAGCTCTTGGAGGATTGGCTGCATCAGGAGGGTGTGTCCTAATATGCAAAGAAGCTCCTGCTAGAATTCCACCCCTGCCTAATGCAGACCAACATGGCGACCCACCATAAACTATTTCCAAGGATTTTGCACTATTTATCTTTTCCCCTCCTGCATGCTGTCAGCCTCCCTCCCAACAGGAAACAATGGCTGCATCATGGAAGTCAGTGCAACTCCTTGTGACACCCTCCCCCTTGACAGGAAACTCAATTCAAAGCAATCCCCCAAAGCAGTTACACTCCTTGGAAAGGAAAAGGAAAGGTCCCCTGTGCAAGCATCAGTCGTTTCTGACTCTGGGGTGATGTTGCTTTCACAACATTTTCACGGCAGACTTTTTGCAGGTTGATTTGCCATTGCTTTCCCCAGTCTTTTACACTTTCCCCCCCAGCAAACTGGATACTCATTTTACCAACCTCGGAAGGATGGAAGGCTGAGTTAACCTTGGGCCGGAATCCAGCTTCCGCTGGAATCGAACTCAGAGAGCAGAGAGTTCAGACCACAGTACTGCATTATTGCTGCTTTACCACAATAAAAAAAAAAATGAATTTGGATTCTATCAAATATCCTTTTCTACACTCTTTGAATTAAAAAAAAACCCTCTTGACACTCAATTCTGAAACCTGGTTCTGATTATTTTTCCTTTTTCCTTTTTTTTTTTGTTCTGTGCAGGTGTTAAGGATCTGGGATATTCAGCATCAGCTTTGCCTTCAGAGGATTGCCGGTTCCTTCCCCAAAAGCCTAGACTTCCATTCTCTGCTTTACTTTGATGAACCTCGTGGGCGTCTGTTCATCTCATTTAACAACCAATTGACTTTACTGGAAATGGAGCCAGAGACAGGCAAGAGCAGAGTGGCGAGTCACAGGAAAGCTGTTACGTGTGTTCTTTACAATTCGGTTTTTGAGCAGGTAAAAAAAAAGAGAGAGAGGAAAACCTTTTTTGCATTAGTCAGATAAGCTGTTTGAGTATCCGATTCACTTTAATGGGATTTCGGCAAGCACTGAATTGGGATGAGAAATGATTTTGTACTGATGTATACTCATTATTGGCTTTCTGCGCACTTGCTGGAAAGAAGTGGGAGCTTTGTGGATTCCCGAGAGTTTTATTTCCCTGGCAAATGTCAGTGAATTCAATATATCTCTGGTCAATTGACTTCAGCTCAGATCAAGACACTTGATGTATGACACAGATAAAGCCAAAAATGCAAGAAAGAAGGACCACGAGCCCTTCCCTCCCCAAATGGGAGAGGTAGCAGGTGGTTGTGTTTACTCTTCCATAGCTTCCTCATCATTAACAGAGAGACAGTGCAATCCTATGCAGAGTTACATCCTTCCAAGTCCATTAAAATCAATGAGCTTAGGTGCGTGTAACTCTACTGAGGACTGCACAGGATATACTTTGCAATGTAAACCAACACATATTTGACAGCAATTTGTTCAGATTCATAAATCAGTCTTTCTGGTGTACAGTTTACTTGGTGTATAATTCAGACAGAGCAATAGTAGTATGTTGCTTCTATATAGTATTTGCAGTGTTTCAGAAATCTTTACAACAACCCTATAAAGTAAGTTAGTATCACAACCCCCATACCACCAGGGCTGGCCCTAGACTGTCTGGCACCCTAGCCAAGGCTAACTTCTGCCCCTCCACACTGATAATGTCACCGAGTCACATGGGGGGATGCCCAATTTGGCACCCCCAGAAGGCCAGTGCTCTAGGCAATTGCCTAGTTTGTCTAGTGGAAGACTTGGCCCTGCATACCACAGACGGGGATGTCTGAAGCTTGCCCAAGGTATGTGTTGCAGGAGTGAGATTTGAACTTGTGCTCTCCTATATAGAGCAGCTTATGGCTGCTACGCTACACCTGATGATATTATGTAGCCCAGATGCTCATTGGGAAATGTGTGTGCTTGTGTTGTGGTTATAGTGTCAGACTGGACACCGGGAGGTTGATGTTGGTTGAATCCCCACTCTCCCCTGGAGGCTGGGTGACCTAGGGCCAGTTTTCATGCTGAGCCTCACCTGCCTGCCTCACACCATGGCTGATGTAAGGATAACATTGGAGAAGGAAGCCACATTGGGTCCCTTTGGCTTATAAATGAAGTAGATACATAAACTACCACCCTGGCTCTTGTTATAGCTGATATTTTCCCTCAGTGCCTGGGTTGCCAGCTCCAACTTGGGAAGTTCCTAGATAGCTGGGGGTAGCGATGGGGGAGGACAGGGTTTGGTGAGGGGAGGGCACTCTGTGGGGTATAATGCCATACAGCCTGCCTTCCAAGGCATGCATTTTCTCCAGGGGAAGATCTCCGCTGTCTGGAGATCAGTTGTAATTCTGGAGATCTCCAGGCCCCACCTGGAGGTTGGTAACCATCAGGACTTTTCATAGCAGGAACTCCTTTGCTTATTAGGCCACACCCCTGATATAGCCAATCCTCCAAGAGCTTGCAGGGCTCTTAGTACAGGGCCTACTGTAAGCTCCAGGAGGATTGGCTACATCAGGGGGTATGTGGCCTAATATGCAAAGGTGTTCCTATTACAAAAAAAAAAAAAGCCCTGGTAACCATAGTGCAGGTTTGTAACTCTTTACAATTCTATGATTAAACCTGTGCCCCCCCCACCCCCAAGTTCTAATGAAAGGATCACCTTGATTCTCACTTACAGGTTCAAATGAACCTGGCTTTGGAAACTATCTGAGAAGCCACCTGATGACACTTGTCTGGATATAGTTGGAAAATAGGCATGCAGCATAACTAGGCCAGAGCCTCCTTTTTTGCAGGCACCTTTTCCCTAAAGTGACTTTGCAGCATGGTGGCCAAGGATCACTATGACTTATTTTTATAATAAAACATGTTGGTTAAATGCAACGCCACTTGGTATGCAAGTGGAGTGCTGTTTGTCTGCGCAGCACTATGGCCTATGCGATCGGAGCATTACCTGAATCTCAATGAAGAGCCACCCTCGATAGACAGGGAAAGGCTTGTGTGATTGATTTCTTCCCTCCCCACCCCCCACACCACTTCTCCTTTAGCTGTGCCCAAGTAGCATCTTTTAATCTCCGGATTGAGATTCCGTCAAAGCAGATGTCTTTCGTAACACACACTGCAAGGCAAGATGGAAGATCATCAACTTTTTCTAAACAAAAACACACAGAACCCTGTAATCTTTTATTTGGTACGGATGAGTGCAGAAATCTTGAAGCCAGTCGGACCACAGTAATAGATTCATCGCATGCTGTCAAGGAAACAGCTCTACAGATTAATAAATGAAGCCCTAGCTTTGGCTACGGTCCTGTGTACGGTCAGTCGGGAATAAGTGCCATTGAACTGAGTGAGAATTAAGGTTGAATAACACATAACGGAATTCCAAGGGTTGTGTCTAGATTCCCCCAAACTTACTTTTAGTTAGTCACATGTAGGCTTGCCAGGGCTCCCACTATGACAAGTCCCCTCCCATCAGCAAGCACTCCAAAGAGGAAAATTAGAAAACATTCCCCCCCCCACACACACAAGCAATGGCACTAATTTTGTTACATCATTTCTGGGTGGGACCTGAAAGTGACATAGGATAGCTTTAAAATTGCTGGAAACTCTGTAGTTTTCCATAGGATAAGAACAGAAGAAGAAGAAGAAGAAGATGATATTGGATTTATATCCTGCTCTCCACTCCAAATCTCAGAGCTGCTCACAATCTCCTTTATCTTCCTCCCCTACACCCTGTGAGGTGAGTGGGGCTGAGATGACTCTCACAGCAGCTGCCCTTTCAAGGACAACCTCCACCAGAGCTATGGCTGACCCAAGGCCATTCTAGGAGGTGCAAGTGGAGGAGTGAGGAATCAAACCTGGTTCTCCCAGATAAGAGTCCACACTTAACCACTACACCAAACATGGCTCATCATAAACCATGTTGGATTAGGCCAATGGTCCATCGAGTCCAACACTCTGTGTCACACAATGGCCAAAAAAACCCAGGTGCCCTCAGGAGCTCCATCAGTGGGGCTTGGACACTAGAAGCCCTCCCACTGTTGCCCCCTCAAAGCATCAAGAATACAGAGTATCACTGCCCCAGACAAAGAATTCCATTAATACCCTGTGGCTAATAGCCACTGATGAACCTCTGCTCCATATGTTTATCCAGCAATCCTTAGAGCTACCCATTGTCACTTCTGGGTTTTATTTATTTATTTATTTATTATTTCACATTTCTATCCCACCCTTCCCAAAAGGGCTGAAAGTGAAAGTGATGTAGCAATGCTGAAGATGTTGTGTGCACTCCCATGTCCTGGTCCCCGGCTTTTCTGTCAGTTGCCAGGCAACCCTAGACATGTCACCTGGAAACTCAATTTCAACTAAATTTGGGACCCAGTTTGGATCAGGACCATGACATATGGGGAGAAGGAGCTCCTGCCTTCCTGTAGGCACCACTGTATAGATGTGATATTGCCTGGAGTTGCTATGCGACACATGGGTTCTAGGTATAGCTCATCAGTACACAAGCAGACTCCTAACAGGATGAGGGTTGAACAAGGAAGGAATGAAGGGCCACACCAATAGGAGCAAAGAGACAAAGAAAAAATACTATAGACTCCACCCTCTGAACTGGCCATTTTTCCAAAGGAAACTGATCTCTGCTGTCTGGAGATCAGTTGCAATTCTGGAGATCTCCAGGCCCCACAAGGAGGTTGGTAACCATCAGGACTTTTCATAGCAGGAACTCCTTTGCTTATTAGGCCACACCCCTGATATAGCCAATCCTCCAAGAGCTTGCAGGGCTCTTAGTACAGGGCCTACTGTAAGCTCCAGGAGGATTGGCTACATCAGGGGGTATGTGGCCTTATATGCAAAGGTGTTCCTATTACAAAAAGGGCCACACCAATAGGAGCAAAGAGACAAAGAAAAAAATACTATAGAGTCCACCCTCCAAACTGGCCATTTTTCCAAAGGGAACCGATCTCTGTTGTCTGGAGATCAGTTGAAATTCCAGGAGATCTTCAGCCCACACCTGGAGGTTAGGTAACCAATAGAGAATCGTGGAAAAAATGGAGCAGGAAACAAGGTACAAACCTCCGTGAAAAACCAGCCTCAAATATATATATATATATATATATATATATATACACAAATGTTTTATAAATACCCAGAAAATAGAAACAAGTTATATAAAGTGAAATTAATCATGAAATGAACAAAGACTGCATTCACACTCAAGTCTCTTAATGAGCGAATTAACGCCCAAAAGATAAGCAGTTCAAGTCGTGGCAAACGTAGGTTCTTCTAGGGAGTCCAACACTCCAAGACGTCTTCATGGATTTTTAGATGAAATAATCCAGTGCAGCAGGGCACAAGAAATGTGACAGGGTCATACTTGGTCCCCTGTTTCACTAACAAGCTTCTACAAGCTTTGGAAAACCGTCACACATTTTACAATAGAGCAAAACTTCAGAATATATATATATTTGAGGCTGGTTTTTCGCGGAGGTTTGTACCTTGTTTCCTGCTGCACACCTGGAGGCTGGCAATCTTAAATGTATAGCACCTCTGGAACCATTTCAATTTGGGACAATGAGGGAGGCTGAAGACCCTGCATACCACAGCCCTGATCTGAATTGGGCCCCTGCACATTTTGGGAATTGAGTTCTCTGTGGGAAACTCCCACCTGACCTCTGACAGAGGACTTTGGGGCAGATCTAGGAGGAGTTTGGCGTAGTGGTTAAGTGTGCGGACTCTTATCTGGGAGAACCGAGTTTGATTCCTCACTCCTCCACTTACAGCTTCTGGAATGGCCTTGGGTTAGCCATAGCTATCACAGCAGTTGTCCTTAAAAGGGCAGCTGCTGTGAGAGCCTTCTCAGCCCCACCCACCTCACAGGGACGGGGAGGGACGGTGGCTCAGTGGTAGAGAAGCAGAAGGTCCCAGGTTCAATCCCTGGCATCTCCAAAAAAGGGTCCAGGCAAATAGGTGTGAAAAACCTGAGCTGGAGACCCTGGAGAGCCGCTGCCAGTCTGAGAAGACAATACTGACTTTGATGGGCCCAGGGTCTGATTCAGTATAAGGCACCTTCATATGTTCATATGTTCACAGGGTGTCTGTTGTGAGGAGAGAAGATATAGGAGATTGTAAGCTGCTCTGAGTCTCTGATTCAGAGAGAAGGGCAGGCTATAAATCTGCAGTCATCATTATCTTCTTCTTCTTAGAATCATAGACTCATAGAATCTATTCCAACCCCCTGCACAATGCAGGAAACTCACAAACACTTCCCCCTAAATTCACAGGATCTTCATTGCTGTCAGGTGGCCCTCTAGCCTCTGTTTAAAAACCTCCAAGGAAGGAGAGCCCACCACCTCCCGAGGAAGCCTGTTCTACTGAGGAATCGGTCTAACCGTCAAGTTCTTCCTAATGTTGAGCCGGAAACTCTTTTGATTTAATTTCTACCCATTGGTTTTGGTCCTACCTTCCGGGACCGCAGAACAGAATTCCACACCATCCTCTATATGACAGCCCTTCAAGTACGTCTTCTTCTTCTAAAACTTAACATATAGTTAGGTCTTTTAATGGAAAAATGAAGCAAGTTTTTCCACCCTGATTGACAACTTTTGCTGTGGGAAAACACAGATTATGATCCTTTTGATCCTCCTGAACCTCCATAGGCTTTGGTGACAAACGGCCAGCTACAGCCATTGGTGGTGAGTTGTGCTGCCCATAGCTATTTTGGCTTTTTAAAAGGTGTGACAAGGAGCAGAAAGAGCTCTCAACTGTGGGCCAGTACTGTGTGCAGTTCTGGTTGCCGCACCTCAAAAAGGATATTATAGCATTGGAAAAAGTCCAGAGAAGGGCAACTAGAATGATTAAAGGGCTGGAGCACTTTCCCTATGAAGAAAGATTGAAACGCTTGGGACTCTTTAACTTGGAGAAACGTCCACTGTGGGGTGACATGATAGAGGTTTACAAGATAATGCATGGGATGGAGAAAGCAGAGAAAGAAGTCCTTTTCTCCGTTTCTCACAATACAAGAACTCGTGGGCATTCGATGAAATTCCTGAGCAGACAGGTTAAAACGGATAAAAGGAAGTACTTCTTCACCCAAAGGGTGATTAACATGTGGAATTCACTGCCACAGGAGGTGGTGGTGGCCACAAGTATAGCCACCTTCAAGAGGGGTTTAGATAAAAATATGGAGCACAGGTCCACCAGTGGCTATTAGCCACAGTGTGTGTGTATATATACAATTTTTTTGCCACTGTGTGACACAGAGTGTTGGACTGGATGGGCCGTTGGCCTGATCCAACATGGCTTCTCTTAAGTTCTTATGTGGGCCCAATCCTTTAACCACTTTAACATGGTGATGGCAAATTTGTGGCAGCCACAATGTCTCTGTCACGTTTAGTTTGGTTCTAAGAGCCACCATTCTGTTCCTGAACTTTTTGTAGTAGTTAGTTCTGTGATTTATGCTGATACAGTTCTTTTTATTGGATTCTATGCTGCTGCTTTATTTGGGATGATAATTTTATTGGCATATTGCTATTTTAGTGCTTCAGAAAGCCCTCTTGCAGACTGTCTCTTAAGTGGTTCGATATCTTAAAGATAAGAAGAGATTCTCCTTAAGGATCAAGTTATACACCAACCAGGAGGTCTGTTATTAGGATCCCCTGCAGTTTTTTTAAGGGACTAAAAGCAGTCACAGAAGAAAGGAGGGGCTGATCTCGATTGAGAGCACAGCATGGGGTGTGTGTGTGTAATTATCCCTCCCTCCTCAGCCTCAATCTCATCGTCCTTGAGTTACAATTTACCTTGCCTGGAAAAGCATACAGGTGTACATTGGCCCCATAAAGCTTTAAAGATCAATAATGGCACTTTGAATTGAGTCAGGAAGGAGATGGTAGGCAGCTGAGCTAGAATGGAAGCAACGTGTTCTTTGCATCTCAACCCAGTGAGAAAATGGGCTGCAGTATTCTTCACCGGTTTCCCAACAGTCTTCAGAATCAACCATACACAGTCTGCTTTTGCAAGAGCCGAAGCAGAAAGCCTAATCTTCTCGCAAGCATTAAGTAGTTAATGGAATCTCTTGAAGAAATGTTGCTTAACTTAGCCGTCTTTCTCTGCTTAGCTTTGTCTCCACTTATCTGTTTCTGCCTATTTATCTCGGGGCCTTTCAGCGGCAGAGTATTTCCCCTTCCTGCTGCATACTGACGCTGTGAGATCCCCCACCTCCCAAGTCCTGTTGTTTGTTTCCACTACAAGTGGTGCCTTCATTTTTGTTGAAGAGGGGAGGGGGGGGGACCAGCTCTTCTTTATATTCCAGTTTTGTGAAAATCCCCTGAGGATTCTTCTAGATGGAAAGATCGAGGTGCGATTGATTTTATATACCAATCAAACCTACCGTAGCACAAGCTGTTTTTGCAGCCTGCTTGTGGCCAGTGAAACCAGAAGAGAAAGGAGAATCCCAAGGTGCGAGTTATTGTCTCTGATAGAGATACCAGAGAAGCCCTGAGGGAGTCCTCCGTGAAGGAATCAATGGAGGGAGGTAGACAGAAAACCTTATGCAGAGTCCACAAGGGAGGAACAGACCAAGATTAACCCAGGAAATGTAAGGACCAAGCAAGCTGGTAATGAAGACATTTTACGAGGGCCCTGTGTGCATTAAGTGCACATTTCTTTTTGCGCAATGACAGAGAATGGGCTTATTCCGTGTCCCTTGTTACAGTACACACTGCAGGCACCAAGGGCTTTGACTGTTCTGGAAAGACCCCATTTTCCAAGACTAATTGGACTTGCAGGACTTAGAGGCATTAAATAGGGAGAGCATGCATGGTTGGCCCTGATGCTTTGGATAGCAAAGGAGGCACAGCCAGGGAGGATTTCCCCAGTGGATTCTCTGCTCTGCGCTCTTAGTGAGTCATGAAAGGAGGAGAAGAAACCAAATGTTGTGTTAAACCTCTTCTGTTCCAAGACTGATAAACTCCAGCAACTGCATCAGTGCTTGACAGTGGTTCCTGGATAGTCATTCAGCCAAGGTGGATGGAAATTTATCAATACATGGAGGAGATAAGACAAGATTCTCCTTAAGGATCAAGTTATATGCCAACCAGGAGATCCGTGATTAGGATCCCCTGCAGTTTTTTTAAAGGGACTAAAAGACATCACAGAAGAAAGGAGATGCTGCTCTGGATTGAGAGCACAGCGGGGGTGGGGGGTGGGGGTGGGATTCATCTCTTCCTCCCCAACCTTAATCTCCTTGTCCTTGAGTTACAATTTATCTTGCCTGAAAAAGCATACAGGTATACCTTGGCCCCATAAAGCATTAAAGATCAATAATGGCACTTTGAATTGGGTCAGGAAGGAGGTAGGCAGCTGAGCCTACACAATGCCACAGAAGGAAGACAGCATCAGGGGTCCAGCCAATTGTAGATGAGTCACATGTATCTAAATCACAAATACGTTATTGTGTTAAAATCCTCAGCGGTTAGGGCAAAGGATGTATGAGATGTATGCACAGAGAAGAACTCTATGGCTCATTTCAATCATCACAATGAGCCATGGTTAATGAGGCTTGGTGTGATATCTGGGTTTGTTTGTTTTGCCATCATGTCGCAACTGACTTATGGTGACTTCATGGAGTTTTCAAGGCAAGAGACTTTCAGAGGTGGTTTGCCTTTGCCTGCCTCTGTGTCATGAGCAATGTTCCTTCTAAGCTTGTGAGCAAAAAATCTACTTTGTGAGCTACTGGCATTAAAGTTGTGAGCTACTGCATAAATTAGGGCCATTTTTCCTGAGCTGAGACAAAAATGTGTGAGCTGGCTGCTAAAAAATGGTGAGCTAGGTCACACTAGCTCAGCTTAGAGGGAACACTGGTCATGTCCCTGATATTCCTTGGTGGTCTTCCTTCCAAATTCTATCTGAAACTAATCCTGAGTTGCTTCCAAGATCTGACAAGATCAGGCAAGTCTAGGCATCCAGGTCAGGCTGTCTGGTGTTATAAGCCACAGGTTATAATTGTCTAGCAAGCCACATTTTTTTTAAAAAAATCTTTGTACATCTTCTTTGTACATTGCCCAGAGCCCTACATTAGCAGGGATTGGGTAAAATGATGATGATGATAACGGTGGCGGCAACAACAACCACAACAATAATAGACTTGGAACCATAGGTTACTGTGATGTCTAAATTGACAACCATTATGATGGCCCTTACTCCACATCCAAAGACTTCTAGCTCCCAGAGAGTGGAGTAAATTTTGGAACTTACGAAGCCAAGTGCTGGAAAGTTGGGGAAAAAAGCAGAAAAGCAACTCTGTAGTGAGTATGTGAGGCTCAAATAATGGGCTGAGATCTAAAACACAAGATTTTATCCTAGCACTCGCCAGCACAATGAGGTTCTTTCTTGCACTCTTATTCTTCCAGGAGCAGCTATTGATGCCTGAAAAAAGGTCTTGCTAGAGTTTGAAAGACCCACAGGACAAAAGCCACTTGCATTCAAGGCTACAATAAGGAAGAAGTATTGAATGCAACTGTTCCTTCCAGCCAATAGAACCTAAAAAATCCAGTGATACAGGAGAGAGCAAGTACTCCCAACATCCCTTCTTCACACTCCAGCCTTGAACTTGCATGACTTTTTGTTAATGGGTACACAGAAACTCTTAAAGTTGCCTTATACAATTGATCTGTCTCTTTAGTTCATTCTCAGTTTGTTTGACTTATAGAGGGTAGGCCCAATACAAATGTTCAGTAATGTGCGATACATAGCTAAATACAATTCAGAACCTAAAAGTTCACATAATAAAAGGACAGTTACATTGGAGTCCGGTAGCCTTAGAGACCCGTAAGATATTTCAAGGCATAAGTTTTCTAGAATCAAAGATCTCTTTGACAGATGCAGGCAGCTACTTCTGTCTGAGGAAGGGAGTTTTGACATCTGAAAACTTGCACCCTGAAAATCTTGTAGGTGTCTACAGGGCTATAGCTTAGCTCTTCTGCTGAAGACTGGCATGACTACCTCCTGAAATAATAAAAGGACAGAATTAATACATTTAAAAAATTACCTGATATATCAGAATGTCTACTATCATGCTTAGTATTGCCTATTCTGATGGCAGCTCTCCAGGTTCTCAGCTGGAGGTCTTTCACATCTCTTATTACCTGATTCTTTTAACTAAAGATGCTGGGGATTGAAGGTGGAATGCTGTGTATGCCAAGCAGATTATCACTGAGCCACCATAGCATCTCCGCTCTCTCCCATAGCAATTGGTAAAATACAACTGATGGTAGGACAAGCCTGGGCTTTTTTTTAGCAGGAATGCACAGGAACACAGTTCCAGCTGGCTTAGTATTAGGGGGTGTGGCCTAACATGCAAATAAGTTCCTGCTGGACTTTTTCTACACAAAAAGGCCCTGAGTGAAACAATGGTGATGTCAAGGGATGTGGTGTAATATGCAAATGAGTTCCTGCTGGGCTTTTTCAACAAAAAAGACCTTGGGACAAGCCATAGTTTGACATGATGTTTGAACTGAGTCTCTGCCTTTTGAACCACCCTGAGTTCATATAAGGTAGAAAGCCAGCTAATAAATGTCTTAATTTTTTTAAAGTAAAAATATACCATATCATAAAAGCAAGGAGTTCTATGATGGAATAAATTCTGTCACATATGGTTAGTAAAAATGTATATCAGATATGGGCAAATGCTATACATCATTTTTCTAGGCTTAGCATGCTCTTTTGATTTTTCCAGGCAGAGAGAGAATTTATAGCTTCCTACAAGCAGATGGAATACTAAAGAAATACATTCCACTAATAAAAGAAATGGAATCTGGAATGGATCTCCTGCTTCATTACGCACAATGTCCAAGTGGTCCAAAAATTAAATGCGGAAATCGATTTTAGACAAAGATCAGTTTAGGGGCCAATGTTATTCAATTATGTAATTGGCAAAATAGCTTGGAAGTCGATAAGAGAATTGGACAACCAGTTGGAGATGTGTCCAAACTGGATAGATATAGCATATATTGCAGAAATAGCAGATACTGAATTGTAGCGCTGGCATGGGGCCTTCTGGAGCAACAAAGTGCTGTAAATTCAATGGTCGTTTTCGCACTTAGCGTTTGCTCCCCTTATTCCGCGGCGCAATTATGTCCGGATCATTTTTCTCGTTTTCGCACATTGCCTCTTTAGTGGAGTCGCTTTCCATGAAGCCCCGGCTCAAATCGTTTTCGCACTAGCATCGACTTGAGTTCGATGCCCTGTCAATCATTTTTTTTTAAGCGCAAGTCTGGTTGCGTAAATACGTAACAACGTAACAAGAGCGTCACGTGTGCCGCTTCTGCTTATGGATTGGCTGCAGCTGTAGCATCCTCCACAGCCCTTTATGTGTTAACAGAAGCATTCACAGTGGAGAATCTGGATGTCAACTTCCCGCCACTGATGGTGATTGGCGGGTGCTCAGCGCGCTCCGCGGAGTCGTCTGGGTGTCCCCAGTCGCCTCCGCTGGCTGCGTGGACTAACGCTATTTCATTATAACGAAATGGTTGCGCCATAACGAAATGGTTATGGCGACACACTACACATTGTTCAAACTGGAGAAAGCTTTTACATTTAAGCCTCCCAGCACTAGTGTGTGTGTGTGTGGCAGGTTCTTCCCTTCCCAGCCTCGCTCCCTCCCGGGTGGCGAAGCTGGGATTTCCTCTGCGCTCTGCCCTTTCCCCGGCTGACGCTTGCAGCTGCAACGGCGACCTAACGAACTAATGAAATGGTTGCACCATAATGAAATGGTTGTGTTATAACGAAATGGTTATGGCGACACACTACACGTTGTTCAAACTGGAGAAAGCTTTTACGTTTAAGCCTCCCAGCACTAGTGTGTGTGTGTTTGGCAGGTTCTTCCCTTCCCAGCCTCGCTCCCTCCCGGGTGGCGAAGCTGGGATTTCCTCCGCGCTCTGCCCTTTCCCCGGCTGGCGCTTGCAGCTGCAACGGCGACCTAACGAACTAACGAAATGGTTGCGCCATAATGAAATGGTTGCGTTATAACGAAATGGTTATGGCGACACACTACACGTTGTTCAAACTGGAGAAAGCTTTTACATTTAAGCCTCCCAGCACTAGTGTGTGTGTGTTTGGCAGGTTCTTCCCTTCCCAGCCTCGCTCCCTCCCGGGTGGCGAAGCTGGGATTTCCTCCGCGCTCTGCCCTTTCCCCGGCTGGCGCTTGCAGCTGCAACGGCGACCTAATGAACTAACGAAATGGTTGCGCCATAATGAAATGGTTGCGTTATAACGAAATGGTTATGGCGACACACTACACGTTGTTCAAACTGGAGAAAGCTTTTACATTTAAGCCTCCCAGCACTAGTGTGTGTGTGTGTGGCAGGTTCTTCCCTTCCCAGCCTCGCTCCCTCCCGGGTGGCGAAGCTGGGATTTCCTCCGCGCTCTTCCCCCTCCCCAGCTGGCGCTTGCAGCTGCAATGGGGACCTAACGAACTAACGAAATAACGCAACAGCGGAAAAGCAATAATATCGCTATTACGCAAGAAATATGAAGTTAAAAAAAAAATGGCCGTGCGGGCACTTTTGGGAAGCGCCGCGAAGGGCTGATGATTGGCCAAGGGGGTGGATGGGGTGGGAGGACGGAAAGGGAGAGGGTGACGCCCACAAAGCAGTCGATCCGGCGTGGATGGATTTCCCACAGCAAACTCCGCGGAGTGGATCCGGAGGTTTTCAAAAACTCCGGAAACAGGTGGATCAAGATACTCCGGCGTGAAACCCCTGCAGCACCGGAGCAAACCACAGCGCTGGAGCAACAGGTGCGAAAACCAGGAAAAGATCCGGAGGTAAATGGGGTGCTACGCCGGAGTAAACGCTAGTGCGAAAACGGCCAATATGAAATTATGGTGTGAGTTTGGGCTTTTTGTCCATGTGAGATTAGGTCAGGTGGGTTTTTGTCCACATGAGTCTCACAAAATCTAGCACCATGATTTCAGGAATCAGAAAGGGCTTCTAGGCGAAGAGCGTGCAGGGAAAGTCCTCACTGTACTTGTAGTTGCTAGGGAAAAAAAACTTATTATGTAGATCGCTTGAGCGTCATATGCAAACCATGTTTTACAGTCCCTCGTCTGCTTGCATTTTCCATGCATTCTACATCAATTAAGAAGTGTTGTGGAATGGTGTAGTAAGCTAAGCAGTACTTGCATGGCAGACCACCAAGGAAGACTTCGGAGACGAAGGCAACGGCAAACCACCTCTATTTAATAACTTTCCTTGAAAATCTCTTGCTGGGGTCACCATAAATCAGTTGTGACTTAACAGGGCTTTACAGACACATAAATTAAGAAATCTGACATGCTTCCTCCAACTCCCTCTTCAAAATGGCAGTATAATAAAACCAGTGCCAGGTGCGTGTGTGTGAAATTCCATATAACAGTTCATCCTGTATACTTGTGTGCATCAAGCACCTGGCATCTGAATAAGTATGACAGCAAAAGATGAAATGAAGCTGCAGATTCTTAGGCAAAAAGTTTGCTTGCTGCTGGCAGGATAACATTTTCTAAAATGCAAAAACAAAAACCACCCAGGTATTTTTATGAGTGTGCCTAAAGATAAAAGCCAGGGGCCACTTCACATGTTATGTGTACACCTATGATGTTTTAAATATAGACTGAAACATGTGAAATGTGCCAAATACAGGGGTCGTTTGTAGAAAAATAGGTGGTGGAGCTCATCCAGGGATTGTTATGCAGCTGCACCTACTATTCAATGGACAAGGGAGGAAGGAGGAGGTAGAACTCTCAGAAAGGTTCAGGAACTGCGCTCCTGTGAGCTCCTGCTGAATCCAAGGCCTGGTCAAATATTTGCAAACATGCACTTTACATACATTCTGAGAGGTGTGATTTGCCACAGCTCCTTGCTGAGCTCATGCTCTGTGCTATACTTGGTTTTGCCTCTGCTTAATGTGCAAAGAGCCACCAACTCACTGGCAAAAAGGACATTTAAAGGTGATCAAATGTTTTTCGGGTGTACCAGTGGTTGGCTGATGCAGTCAGTCTCAGTGAATGAGCCGTCTTTCAACTGGAAGCATTAAAGAAGCAACAGCGGAACAGGATGGAAACAATGAAGGAAGAAGAGAAGTAGGAAATGTACAGCAGTCAAAAGGGTCATGGCTCTAAAAAGCACAAATGCCATAAACTGGAAATAGAAGCAATGAGTGTCGGGGGTTGGCTATATAAGGGAGGAAGTGTATATGGCCAAAATAGAGAGAGTATGTACGTACAATAGATGTGTGCCTTGTATAGGTCAAAAGTTCTCCATGAGAAGAGGAAGGCAAAGAAGCAGGAAAAAACAATGTCCTCTCAAGTAATTTCCATGTGCTTTCTGTATTTAGGTATCAATCCTGTCCCATCTCAAATGGCTCAGAGATGGTAACAAATCCAAAATGATTGTAGTGGAATAAGATTTCACTGTATTAAATGAAATGTCTCCCCCCTTTTTCCAACTCATCCTTGAACTGTAAAGTTTATCCAAATGCTCATAATACTTCTGAAAATTGCTTAGGCTTGGGCATTGGTGAGTCTATAATGGAGTGTATAGGGGTGCTATAAAATAGGAAACAACTCCAAGAAGTCCTTATACTTCCCACAAAGGAAAGCATAATTCCCATGACACTAAAACCTCTTCCTCTCCTTTAAAGAAAAGTTTGATCATGAGCAAGATTTGAATTCAGGAGAACCTTAAAAACCAACAAAAATTACCAGGTTATATGCTTTCAAGAGTCAAAGCTCTACCTATCTGACTAACAGAGCTTTGATTCTTGTAAGCTTATACCCTGGAAAACCTGTTAGTCTTTAAAGTGCAACTGTAATTGTTAACTGTAAAATCTTGTTAACTGTAAAGTCCAATTGGAGAGTCAGTT
The DNA here is from genome assembly GCF_032191835.1 of Heteronotia binoei. Lineage (NCBI taxonomy): Eukaryota > Metazoa > Chordata > Lepidosauria > Squamata > Gekkonidae > Heteronotia > Heteronotia binoei. The sequence goes on along the minus strand of NC_083228.1, from coordinate 120,466,311 downwards.
TGGTGTAGTGGTTATTATTAAGGGCACGGACTCCAATCTGGGAGAATCGGGTTTGATTTCGCACTCCTTCACATGCAACTGCTGGTGTGACCTTGAGTCAATTGCAAGTTCTCCCAGAGCCATTCTCTCAAGAGCAGTTCTCGAAAGAGCTCTCTCAGTCCCACATACCTCACAAAGTGTCTATTGTGGGGAGGGGAGGGGAAAGGAGATTGTAAGCTGCTCTAAGACTCAAGTGAAGGGTGGGCTATAAATCTAATTTCTTCCTCTTCTGCACTTGATTCTGCTCTTCTGCTAATGACCAACATGGGTACCCACCTGATACAATTGTAAGGACAGACAGTCCTATCATAAAATACAATTCAGACTTGGTGAGCAGGGGTGGAATTCTAGCAAGAGCTCCTTTGCATATTAGGCCAAACACCCCTGATATAGCCAATCCTCCAAGAGCTTATAAGGCTCTTTTTTGTAAGCTCTTGGAGAATTGGCCACATCAGGAGTGTGTGGCCTAATATACAAAGGAGCTCCTGCTAGAATTCCACCCCTGTTGGTGAGCATACTGTCTACTGGGCCTTCTTTAACCAACGCACACTGAATGCTGAGATATTCTCTGGCTTTCCAAACTACCATTGTCTATTTCTCCCAAGCTCCCCGTCCCCATCTATTAAAAAAAGTGGTGCTGTCTCCCTTCCACTTTAAATATCCAGACAGAAAAAGAAGAAAGAAGGCTTCTAAAAACAAAAGGAACAAGCCCTTCATGCTGGGCCTGAGCAGACACATAGTGAAGGGTACCCTTTGGTACAAGTTTCAGGTTGGTCCTTTTCAGTCATTTAAAAGAGCAAAACACAGGTAGTCTAATTTCAGCTACCGCGATGCAACAGCATACACTTCCATCGCAGTCTCCTTACACTTTTGAAGGAGAGTCTATAACAGAAGAGACCACTGGTAATACTTCTATTATTTAAAGCACTTCGAGTTGCAATTAAAATTCTACTTGGGCACCATTTGTAATGATGTTTTTAGGGCTTGAGAGGAGCACAGCTAATTTAACACAATAAGTATGCAGTGTATCGCTGCTTAGCAAGGCAGATTCATTTAATTACCCAAGTTGAAGGGCAGCTGACCCCCTTTCCTTATCTTGCCATAGTTTCTTTATAGTTTTACATTCAGGTGATATCTGTTGGCTTTAGAGCACAAGGTTGTAAAAAATCAAAGCACTCAAATGCAACCTGCCAACTTGCTTCTGGAGCAGCGGGTTGGATCCAAGGCAGCTACTCCACCAGAGGTGGCACATTTCCCCTGCGCAAGGAATTTTTGCCTGACAAGAGGCTTATAAAGAACCTTTTGCATCAGTGGAATGTTCTTTGCACTGGAGGAAAATGTCATCTCTAGCAGAATGAATCTATGAGGTTCAACCCAATATTAGAATGGTCTGGATCAACTAGATTTTCAGCATGTAAAAAAAGGAAGAAGGGTGTCCCTTCTTACAACATAAAAGGGGGGAAAGGGGAAAGAAACAACCCTATGCTGGGGATCATGACACCAGCATAGACAAAGCCATGTCCGTAGAGAGGGGAACTGGGTGTGATCGAGTGGAAAAAAAAGTCTGGATTCAACCCAATATGGTAAGTATAGATAGCATAGGTACCATATAAGATAGCACAGATATTGTGCAGTCACCCTGACCTGGGTGTCCTAGGTTACCCCAATCTCAGCAGATCTCACAAGCCAAGCAGGGTCAGCCCCGAACTGGTTAGTACTTGCATGGGAGTACTTGGATGGGATGCAGAGGCAGGCAATGGCAAATGTTCTGTCTTACCTTGAAAACCCCATGGGGTTGCCATAAGTTGGTTGCAACTTGATGACATTTTCCACCACCATTGTGTGGGTCAGAACTCTTGTTATGATGACAAGCAGTTTCTATACACTTGCCACTGTTTTGGAAGGAAGGGCACTTGACCTGTGATGTCCAAATTTATTTCAAAATGTATGCTTCTCCAAGACGGAGCGGTTTGCCACAATTCCATTAAATTAAACAAAGCATTGCTGCATCATAAAAAAAACCCTCAAAGCCCATAAAACACCATCAAAGCCCAAAGTAACACAAGTTCCATTAAAAGTACAGTTTTGGATGCCATCTAGAATAATGAGAGAGCATTCCAGACGTCTGGAAGGACATTCTACAATGCTGGAATAACAATGGAGAAAGATCAGGCTCTCCCTGAAGGAACCACCAACAAAGTTTTATGAGCTGATCTAAACAAGCAAGAGCTGCAACTGGGGTAGCCCAAGCTATCATATCTCAGAAGCTAAGGAAGGTCAGCCCTGGTTAGTATTTGGATGGGAGACCAACAGGGAAGACCAGGGTTGCTCTACAGAGGCAAGCAATGGCAAACCATTTCTGAATGTCTCTTGACTAGAAAGCCCTATGGGATCAATGTACATTTCTGAATGTCTCTTGACTAGAAAGCCCTATGGGATCAATGTACATCAGCTGCAACGGAAACAAAACAAAACAAAACCCTAGCAAGAAGGTACTGCTCTTCCAATACATTGATTCTAGGTCAAAACCAGCACCTTGAATGGAGCTCAGAAATATTAAAGTAGTCAAGCTCTTTTAACTCTGGCGTAATGTGCTCACAACATGAAATGCTTGACAAAAAGTAGCCTGCCGCCTTTTGTACTAATTGAATTTTCTGTAATAATTTCAACAGAAGCACCACAGTAGTCTAGCTGAAGAGTTTAGAGATGCATGAATCACTGTGGCAAAATTGGCAGAGAAACATTTTAAGGACCATTTATGAGTGGCCAATGTCACTTCTGGCCACTGCACCACCTTGAATCTCCAACGATCTGGCAAAGTCATGATGCATCCCATAACTCATAACAGGCTCTGACAAGGATAACTTTACTCCACCTATAAGGACAGATCTAACCTAATGACTCTTCCTTCCCTATTAGTATAATCTCTGTATTAATGGGATTCAATTTCAGCTTGTTCGCTCTCAGCCATAGTAGCTGGGACACTGATGTAGAATACAGGCAACCACATCAGGAGGTCTTGACTCAGGCCCGGTGCTAGGGATTCCTGAGCCCCATGCCGAATGCCGCTCCTTCGCCCCCCCCCCACCAGTGTTTGATTTGTGTGCGCAAAGCGAGCATGCCCCGATGATGTCATCAACCCCCCCAACCTTCGCAGAGGCTTCTTGAGCCTCAGAAGGCCTTGGCAATGTCCAGAAGGCTCTGAGCGTGCTTGCTGCCACACCCCCTGACTTCACTGAGGGCGTGCGGAGAGGGGGTGCCTTATGGTGCCCCTAAGTCAGGTGGCACACTAGGTGGCCGCCTACTTGGCCTACGCGCCAGCCCTGAGTCTTGTTAAAGAAACCTAGAGCTGCCCTGACCTGGATAGCCCAGGCAAGCCCAATCTTGTCAGATCTCGGAAGCTAAGCAGAGGTGACTCTGGCAAGTACTTGGATGGGAGACCTCCTTGAAATACCAGAGCTGGGGGCAGGCTTTATTCAGCCACCTCTCTGAATATTTTTCATGCCCCCAGTTGGGGTCAATCACCCATGGTCGCCATGACTTCCAGGTGCAGACAGACACATACACATACATTTTAAAAAATACAAAAATACCAAAAAAAGAAACATACAGCTGAATATCATCTTGTAAGACATAAGCTCAAAGGTTTATTTTAAGGTGGTTGAGAATGCCTTTGCAAAAGCTGAAGGAAGGTTCTGATAGAATCTGAATCGAACCCTCAAATATCTTTGAAAAATGTAAAAATAGCCTTCAGTGAATAGGAGCCCTTATCTCTGACCTAGTTAAATGGACCAAGAAAGAAGTCTATTAATTTAAGAATGGAAGACTCTTTTTTAAAACACCATGGATGCCCTTAAAACCGCTTTCCCATTCTTGTCCTGAAACATCAGTAAAGAGGAACTTATACACACTGAACTATGATGTGGTTCTTTATGTATATTAGCAGAATGGCACAGACCCTACCACATGGAAGCAGCATTCTTGCAACTGTGCCAGTGTCCAAGTCAGTCCTTACAGATTATATAGTTCTTGTCTGTGCTAGTGTAAACTACTTTGGGGGCTTTTTTTCCCAGGAATATAATGTTTGAATAAATAATTATCAGATATGGCTGGTGGGAATTGATTGCACCATAATAAATCATGCAAGACATGGCAAGAAGGGAATGTGCTTTCATGAGCAACAAAACATGCCATAGACATCAGCAGGGACACTGCGTAATCTGTCCAGATGGTCTTCTTGCCAACTTATAGTATCTGACTACACGAGTAAAATCCAAATTGAAACTAATGGATTCTGAGGCATTCCCTAGATCATCTTTTAAGATCCATTACTCAATGGATCGATTTGCTAAGATAAGTGGGGATGGCTTATCTCGCCACAGGCTGCAGAGCTGTTTGTCTAGCACACCCTCCAAAGACCTGTTGGAAAGGCACTGCATTCTCAATGCGAAGGGCACTTTGTTCCCCTCTGAATCCCAATTATTATCTTTTGAGGGACCAAGGCTCTCCTCTGTTGAATGATAACAGAAGTGAAAACATTACTCTTTCGTTAAATGGCGCTCGCTGTGAAGGCAGGTATTTAAAGATGGGATAAGAACGAGCCCATAAACTTTAATAGGGAAAGAAGATAAATCTTCTAATGAGTTGAAAGAAAGAAGATGAGAAAATCAATGTCCATCCTCCCTCCCGCTCCTGGTTTGGATTTGCATTTCAGCTGTGGGCAATTATATAAGTGAAGTGCACATACATCTGTGGTTGTAATGAAGGAATGAGAAGTAAATGGGACTTCAATTTATTTTTTTATTTCACTAATACCTTGCCTTTCTCTCAGATCCTAATCTGAATCTCCAACCACTATGCCAAATCGGCTCGCTAGCAACTTTTATGTATATGTGTGTGTTTGCTTTTTCTTAGGTAATCACCTCCGATACGGGGTCAACTGTTATTTTCTGGCTGATTGATACCGGGCAGAAAACCAAAGAGTTTACACGTTGCCATGGGAATGCTGAAATTAGCACCATGGCTCTGGATGAGAGTGAGACAAGACTCTTCACTGGGAGCACTGATGGGACAGTGAAGGTATGGAAAAGAGCCATTTCAGAGCACCAGAGGCGCCGTGTTGCACAACAGATATGTGTCAAGCACCGATATTTCTCAATAAGCAGTCTTTTGTTTTAAATCAAAGCTGTTTGATTTAAACAGAAGTGAAAACATTACCCTTTCGTTAAATGGCACTCACTCGCTTGGGTCGGGGTCTTGTTCCTCCTCCTCATCTGGGATCGGACTGGAGCATAGCTCTTCCCGACCATCTCCCCCACTCACCTCCGAGGTTCCCTGGTCACTGTCATCTCCCATTCATGTGTGTGGCGGGGGCAGCTCCAAGATTGCCTCTCTTAGAGCGGTTGCTTCATCCATTAGGCTGATGAACCTCCTGGGGTCCCAATCTGTCAGGGTGAAAAACAGTCGCTGTATGTGCAGCGGAGACCCTCACCCTGCCAGCCTCCTGGCGTCGAGTACGTGACATGAAGGTTGTTTCGGGGCTGTGTCGGGTCCTTGATCTTTGCCAAGTGGTTGTTCTGGGTTTTTGGGGGCTTCTTTGTTATCTGAAGCTCTCTCTGCCATTTGGGTAGAAAGTTTCCAATTCGGTTACGTCCCCAAGTGAGATTACTCCCAAAATGTCAAGCGCTGATATTTCTCAATAAGCAGTCTTTTGTTTTAAATCAAAGCTATTTTATTGTTAGAATCTCAGAAACTGTACTAAGGACACAAGCCTTGGTAGTAATGACGTATACAGGGTTACACAGTTGCTATATAGGATATCTTCAAAGGTTACATTACAGATGCATACTTGAGTCACGGGTTCAAAGATTGCTAAACACTATCTTTTTTATTACTAAGGAATTTAGGCTATTAAAAACATCTCCCTTTCTCACACTTCTATAGCAGAAGGTAAGAGTTGTCTATGTGAACCTGTGGGAGAGGCGACTTGAAAGTGGTACTGTCGCACCCTGGGCGCCCCTTCCGGTCTCCTGGTGCAGCTGCCATCCCTCTATCCTGGGCAGCCCCCCTCGGGTACTTTGTGGGTGTTCCCTGGAGGTCTCAGAAACAGGGGTGGGAGCCAGGTTACTTCACCACAGGCCCCCATTCCCCTTCTGGCTCCTGTCCCTCTCTCTCTGGAGGCAGCCTCAATAAGCACAGGCCAGCTTCCTTCCCGACCTCCTGACTCCCTCCCTTTTATCCTCCCGTCCCAGTCCTTCCTCCCTCCTGGCTTCCACCCCTCCCTGGCTTCACCCCCCTTCAAAGCCCCGGATGCCCGGGAGAGGCGTGCCGGGGCTGGGCTGCCTGGGCGTGCCTTGGGCATCCTGGGCCTCTGCAGTGTGCTGGGGTGTGGCGTCTCTCGCAGCTGCGGGTCAGGCGGCTCTCCTCCTCTTTGCCCGGTGCTGGGCTTGGCTTCTCCCTCCTGCTCCCCAATGTCTCACTCTCGCCACGCTCCTCGGTCCCAGAGACGAGCACGTTGGCTGTGGGGCGTTGCTCGGGCCGCCGTCTGGGCTCCATCGGCCCAGGTGAGCAGCGCAGCCGCCGCGGTGGCTTGGAAAGGTGTGGGAAGCTCTCGGGGCGGCGATGGGGGGGAATGGCTAGTGAGCATAGGGGGGTCTCCCTCGTGCAGTACTCGCCCGGGCCGGGCAGGACAGGTACCAGCTAGGCTGTAGCATAAACATCCTTGGGCCAGATGGATTTATTACTTGCCCAATGGTTGTAAATAAGGAGGGTGCAGTCGAGAGCTGGTCAGTATCTAAGAAACAATCATGTTACAGAAATAAGCGCAACCATGTTACATAAATAAGCGCGCTTGACAATGTGTTCACAGTGGGAAGCGTATCTGCCACAGGAGTGGCACGGAAGGTATTGTGGTTTGGCTCCTATCCTCTTTTTTGGTTGCAGAAAGCACCTCTGCCTGCTGAAGGGAGGAGAGCGATTATCAGCAGTTTCCTCTTCCAATGTGTGGCTCCACCCCTCATACTATTCTTGAGGGTCTACTGACCATAGAAGATATGATTTTGATGGGGGTACATCAGGCTGCTGTGGGGGGCAGGGGGTTTCCCCTTCAGTAAAGTCAAGAGCAACCAGGTGCTGGCATTGCAAAACTGTGGGAAAAGGACAAACTGTGCTTGGTATTATGATTAAAGTGATAGACTAGGATCTAGGAAACCCAGGTTCGAATCCCCACTCTGCCATGGAAGCTTGCTGGGTGACCTTTGGTGGGTCATTTTCTTTCATCTAACCAAATTTACAGGGTTGTGAGGATAAACTGGAGGAGGGGGGAATAATGTAAGCTACATTGGTGCACCATGGGGGGGGGGGGCGGAAAGCAGGATATAAATAAACTGTTATTGATAGCCAGCATGGTGTAGTGCTCAGTGTCGAACAAAGATCGGGGGGCAGGTTCTGATCCCTGCTCTACCATGAAAACATGCTTTGGGCTAGTCACTCTCATGAATCTTAACATACCTCACATACCTAACATACCTCACAGGGCTGTAAGGATAAAATGGAGGATAAGAGAATGATGTTAACGGCTTGAGGGGAGGAAAGTGGTGTATAAATGAAGGACATAGATAATGAACCAATCTACAGAGTACATAAAATGCATGGCAGCACCTTCTGAGACTGTCAGAATGCCACAGGGGATTATGTTCCTGAAGGCCACCATTTTAAGAAGAAGAAGAAGAAGATAGAAGATATTGGATTTATATCCCGCCCTCCACTCCGAAGAGTCTCAGAGCGGCTCACAATCTCCTTTACCTTCCTCCCCCACAAGAGACACCCTGTGAGGTGGGTGGGGCTGAAGAGGGCTCTCACAGCAGCTGCCCTTTCAAGGACAACCTCTGCCAGAGCTATGGCTGACCCAAGGCCATGCTAGCAGGTGCAAGTGGAGGAGTGGGGAATCAAACCCGGTTCTCCCAGATAAGAGTCCGCATACTTAACCACTACACCAAACTGGCTCTCCCTGCATGAAGAGAGTTGACTCATCAGAGGGAATTTTACATTTTTTAAGCTTGATCTTCCTCTCAGGAACTCAAGCTGGCATATGTGGTTCACCCCTCCTCCATGTCCTTTCAGAAGAGGCTAGACCAAGAGAAAATGACTGCCCCCACATCTCCCAGTAAGTTCGATAGAAAGCAGGAATTTGAATCTGGGCATCCCCAGCTCTTGGGCACCCCCAACTCTCTCTGCTACACCAAACTGGTTACTCCAAGTTGCAATTTTCACCCAAGATGCTTATTATCCACAAATAGCAATGGGTTTGGGTTTTTATTTTTTTGCTATGGAGGTGTATTCAGTCCTGCAGCCAACCACCTGCATCCCCAAAAGGTAGTGTTTTCTTGTCTTATGTTTTTTGACCTCTGGTTCACAGTGCCTTAAAAGCTATGCAGATGCACAACTGCAGTTCAAGCATTTGGATAAGCTTTGCTTAATACAGCACTTAATTCCATCGGATGCTCAGAAACCTTTTCCAGCTTTAATTGGATGCAATTAGAAAGACCTCGGGGTTCCAGTGCTCAAACAGGTTTATGTATGGGATGTAATTTCATGCACCCTCTTAGCAAAGGACCAAAAAAAGAAATCTAAACAAACGATAAATGCCAGTTATTTATTTCTAGATTGTCAGCTACTCTAGCAGGCAATTACAAGTTGTAATGTTGCAACCCCCCCCCTCCCCCAGGATTTATTGGAATGAAGAAGATAAAATATGCCCCAAACTCATGGTAGTTTTTACACAAGTCATATTTTGAAGGCAGGAGTGTAGTGTTGTTAATTCTAGTTTTCTGTTTATGGATATATTGTTAAAAAGGTCACCAATGTCCATGTGGGGCCTGGAGATCTCCCAGAATTACAACTGATCATCTGATGATAGAAATCACTTCCCTGGTGAAAATGCTTTGGAGAGTTCGCTGTATGGCATTATACCCCGTTGAGGTCCCTCCTCTCCCCTTCCCTACCCTGTCCAGGCTCTATCCCCAGATTCTTCAGGAATTTGCCAACCTAGAGTTGGCAACCCAACATTTTGTGTCATTTTTTTTCCCTGGGATGTTTTTCATGTTTCCCATTTCTTTACTCATGCTATCTCTGTTCTCATTGTCCTTTAATCTGATTGACTGTTGAACCCTAGATGATTTTGCTGATGATATCACAGAGCTAATTTGATGTGATATCAAGTATGCCTGTAAATAAAAGATGTTGAGTCTAGAGGTGAGATATTTCATGAACCAGCAACAAACAAATGAAAAAACAACTATAGGTTCACAATAACAGGATTATCAAGAGTTTCCCCAGGACAGATTGGAGTCATGGTATTCAGTCTTAAAATCCAACTGGCTTCTTTCCCCCACCCCTGATAGAGCTTTGTCTTAAATTTGTTTTATTTGCTTCATTTATACTCCTTATTCTCCCAAGCAGCTTACATCATTCACTTCTTTATTTTTTAAAAATTACATATTTACCTACAACAGAAAAAAATTAAGTTTCTATGGAATTTGCCCACTCAAAGTTTTATTACTGGTAATTCTACATTTTGATGTTGACCAATATGTTTCCTACTTCTTATTTTTAGATGACTACTTGTTGTTCCTACAGACACTGTTTTGCATGGACACTGTGGAGCATAAAGTTCAAACACAGTGTCACACAAAGTAGCCTGAATCCTGTGACATCATTCTCCTCACATTTCTCTTGTGGAGGCTGCCTGAGAACTCACATTCTTTGTTATAAGCATTTTTGCATGAACAAAGCTGAATTAAAAAAGCATTGACCTTGTGCAGAAGAAGCCAGCCCCACAGCAGAAGACATCCTCCACAGTGGACAGAGAAAGGATGAGGGGAACAATACCATAGGTCCACTATTCTGGGTTAGGATTACTGGCATTGAATGAAAATGCCACAAATCCAGTTAAAATTAGTTCTGACTGTCATGCATCAAGAAATAGTTATTAAGTCAGACATGACTACTAATCCGTTCCATTGATTTCTGAACAGGACTTAGTCTTGATTAATTTTATCTGAACTGGGTCCTGTAAATATACTCTTTTCTAATCCTGTCATTTCATACCTGCCTTAAATGAAATTAATCTGTTTTCTGTCAGTGGTTTACATCCAAGCTTTCATGAATGGAGTGAGTTCGTAGAAATGGTTTGTACTGGTTTCCCCTCCCTGCTTTATTCTCTCTAAATCTACCCCTGAAAAGTCCAGGAACCTACCAGAACTATGCTATGTGCCAAAGTGCTGTAGAAAAAAAACAAGGCTAACTCTTGCATTAGAGCAACAAGTCAGGGGTAGAATTCTAACTCAAGAAGAAGATTTGGCTTCCACAGATAATATGAAACCATTAGTCTCAACCTGTCATAATTTAGACTACTACAATATGGCACAAGAACTAGAAATGTGTGGATAATAACAGTAGTATTGTTAACAATGTGTGTGTGTGTTTGTATTTTAGGGTTGGCAGCTCCAGGTTGGGGAAATTCCTTGAGATTTGGGGGTGGAATCTGATAAGGGCCCTCAGCAGGGTATAATACCAGAGAGTCCACCCTCCAAAGCAGCCATTTGTTTCCAGGGGAACTGATCTCTGGATATCTCAGATATCTCCACCCCCATCCCCTGGAGGCTGATAACCCTACCGCATCTGTCTACCTATTAATTTTTTTTTTTTAAAAAATGAAACTTAATTTTTTAAATCTGTGTATTGGTTTCTGTAAACTTGTTGTAAATTAAAGGTTAAAATCTGCAAATTTAAAATGTCAAAGATTAAATGAGACTTCAAGATATTAATAACTAGGTAAGACTGGCCTAGCTATTATTACTGATTTTTAAAATTTGAATTACAGATTTGGGACTTTAATGGACACTGTCACCATCAACTTAATGCTGGAAGAGACCGAGCCGTTGAAATTTCCCAGATCTTGGTTCTAAGCCGAACAATATTGGTTGTAGGCTGGGACAGGTACTGTAAATGTTATACTGCAGTCTACAGAAGTTTGTAAGTTATGAAAGCGTGTTCCTTGCTTCCATTTCCTGGAGATAAAATCTTTTAATGCTTATCTTTCCAAGCTGTCGGACTAATTCAAGAGCTGTTTGATAACCGAATCTAAGAAAAGATTTAGTAATGGTGGGATGTCCCTCAAGGAAGGATGTGCTATTCAAAGGTGCAGCGTAGCAAGAAAGGATCTCATCTGTCTTGATCAGGGCCACCATTTTAGAATGCAGTATAGAGGGCAGAAGGATTATTTGCAAGATGTAATAGATTCAAGATTAAATTGTAAAAATAGAAGAGTTATATTTTATGAGCATATAGTAGGGCTATATGTTACAGTTGCTGTTTTGTACTTTATCATCACTGAAGTGGTGCTACCAACTGAGCTTGAAATGTATATGTCATGACTTTTTGTCTGAAAATACTGGGTAAAAATGAGGAGACAGTCAGTGAAGGGGTTGGTACAAAGGAGTACTATGAACAGAACAATAAGCAGAAAATATAAATGAATTGTGTCTTCAGCTTTGGTATATTGCCCCCCCCCCCCCCACTGAAAGATGGCCTCATCCTAATATTACTATGACACACATTTCATTTATCTTATTCAGATCATTTCAATTTACTTCAAGTTTTGTAGACATCTCTCCCTTGAATGGGACCCTCCAAATTCACCTCATGTTTCACTGTGGCTAAAATTTGACAGCAGTTCTGAAAAGGCAAAAAAGCTCTCCTGAGTGACATCATTCATCATATCAAGTTTCTTTTGCCTTCCCTTGAAACTCCTCACATTCTTTGTCTGGAAAGGACCCTACACATTTGTCTTGAATTTCTCTTGAGATGAAATTTAGTGGCAAATCTAAAGGTCAAACAGGATATCTTTCCAATTATGCAGGTAGATAAACCACATTTAATGCTTCTCTCCTCTGTTAATTGGCCAGAATTATGTGGTTTGTGAATCTGATTAGGACAGAGGTTTTAAAGTGAAACCACATGATGATTAACTTGCCCAGGCATAGCTACTCAACTGCTCATGAAGCCTCTTTGTTTCAAGTGTCCACTAAATTCAGTCCTTTGGTTTACAGCTTCCAGATCCTCCCCTGTGATACCTGTGATGTCTGTCTGAAGATGGGGTCTAGAAAGGGGAAGCATCACTGATGCACTGACATCACTTTTGGGTGAAGACCTAGAAGTGACATCACTGTTCCCCACAATGTTCTAGGAATACTCCAATATGGTAAATCTCTATGGAAAATAGAGTTCCTATAGTATTGAGGGGTACTCCTTGGACTGTGCTTTTCTAAAATGGCTGTCTAGCTATAGTCTTATAAACTGTGGCCAAAGCAATTCCAGTTGCTCCTTGACATTACTCCCAATGTTACACTATCCAAAGTGGAGTTTTAACTGTTGATTGTCTTTTTCTTTGATGTTACTTGCCCTGAGCCATTCTACAGGAAGGGTTTTTAATCTCACCCTACCCCACAAGCAGGCTCAGGGCAGCTTACTTCATGTCATAAAAACACTATATAAATTCCATAGGAATAATCCATTAAAACATCAATATAGAATTATATTCTAACATAAGTAAAATTAAAATAACTAATCTAAATTACCTAATAATGTCGGTGATTTCAATCCAACACACAGTAAATTCATGCCAGGAAAGGGGTGGCAAATCATTCTGATGGAAGCTTGTGTTGCTGCTGGCACCCAAGATGTAAATAGTGCCATAGGGCACTTAAAACAAGGGAGGCTGATGTTATTTGACATCCGCCACCTCAACCAAAGGCTATTGGAAGCTGAAAAATCATTAAAAACATTAGAGATTCTGTAAAGAAGGACTTGTATTTTCTACACCGAGATGCTTTGCAGATGCTGAGGAAGAAATTATAGCAGACTTAATTAGAAATCCTTCTGTCCATAAATTTGAAAATGTAGACAACACACAGAAATAGCTTCCTCTATAGAGGTAATTTTCATTGCCTGTTGTTCACTGTAAAATTATGCTGAGGAGTTGGAAATTAGGATGGAATAAATTGCTTTTGTGTGTTTCCCTCTCCTTTGAAACTCCTGAATGCTTTTTTTTTTTACAGAACAAGAACTGCTGTAATAAAAAAAACCCTCATTAATTATAGCAGATAATGCTATTTACATAACCAAAATTTTGGAACAATGTAGTTTAAAATGTCAAGGTTGCCTCGTGAAATTTGATGAGGTAGTAATTATCAGAAACACTTAGAGCTTACTTTTATGCATTATCTTATTCACATGATAATTGTAGATATCTTTTGATAAACAGGATGTGTGAACCTTCTACTACCAGTTACTATGGATCATTACCTCTTATTGTACCGTGTGATTATTTTACAATAGGTGCCAAACTGGTGATAAGATTATCAAGTGCATTCTATCGCCTCTGCTTAAATGGAAGATGTAAGCTCATCCTTCAAACTTGTATCTGCTAAAGGATACTGTCTCCATTTAATAAAGCTGTATTCACAGCAGCTAGCTTGATATAGGCTGTGTTAAGCATTTATCAAGTGGTGGTTACAGTTATCATATGACAAACATGGGAATTGGCTCTTAATCAAAATAAAATAAGACTATCAACTATTAAGAGATTAAGGAGCCATTTGATATTTTAGAAACACAACTGCAGGACGGGGAGGGAAAGGAGATTGTAAACTGCTTTGAGACTCCTCCAGGTTGTTATGTATGTGGACTCAATTGAAGACTAATGAGTGTTCCTGCCTGGCTCATTGGAGCCATATGGACTGAGCCTGGGGACTTGGGAACAATGGGCAGCAGGATCCAAATCTCTGCTGCCCTGCACCAATCACAAGTCCCTGCCAGTTTGAATGATCCAATAACGTGCTTGCACGGAAACCTGGAGTTGTATATAAGTTTTGCCCCATTGGCCCAATTCTCAGTCTTTACTGTGCAGCCATGTACAATGCTTTACCAAATAAAGAGCTGTTATTCACTACCACCTCACCTCTTCAATGCCTAAGAACTCGCTATATTATAAGGTAGTAAAAGGTGGGGTATAAATCCAATCTTCTCCTCCTCCTCTTCTTGCTCCCCCTGCTCCTCCTCCTCTTCTTCTTTTCTTTGAAGCTGCCATTTTCTTCAAGGGAGCTCATCTCTGTTGGCTGGAGATCAGTTGTGATCCCAGGAGATCTTCAGCCCTGACCTGGATGTTGGCAAGCCTGAGGCTGAGGATACCATTCTTGAAATTTTTGAGCATTAGAATCAGGGTTAAATCAGGGTTAAACAGTGACACTAACCATATAGAAGTTAATGTTTCCTTCCATCAGGCCTATTTCTGCCTGATTTTGCCCATCTGCTACCACCAATGCTTCGTCTTTTATGTTTGAACAAATTTCATTGGCACAAGAAATAGAAAATCAGTGTAAATACATGAATGTCCCTGTACTGGATACTACACAAAGCCTGCTTTAGCCAGGATAAATGTTGCAGTTTATAAACTATAGATTAGATAGGCCTGAAGGACTTCAGTCTCTCTTTTGGAAATTTCTGTTCTCTCAGAAGGCTGATAAAAATTCTTCTCTTCAAAGTAAGGTTCTTTTTTCTCTAAGTTTTATTTTTCAGAAAGACATATTCAGGGCTCATTTTGGATATAACAAACTCAGGGTAAATAGGCAAGAGACATGCATTCAGATTTTACAGGAAGGATTTGCAGTTAGGGTTGCCAGCTTTGGGTCGGCCAATTCTTGGAGATTTGAGGGCTGAGCCTGGGGAGGGCTGGGTTTCAGGAGGAGAGGGAGCTCAGCAAAATTTAATGCCATACAGGCCACCTTGAATAGCCCAGGCAAGCCCATTCTCATCAGATCTTGGAAGCTAAGCAGGGTTGATTCTGGTAAAAACATAAGAGAAGCCATGTGTCAAGCATGCGGTTTCAATGAGTCAGGTTTGATACAAAACTGCGTTTATTGATAGACCGATACTTTCAGTGTAACAGATTCTTGAGAGTGATGCTAAAGATACATTGATACAATACTTTTAAGGCATACTTCAAAAGGATTCCAAAAGGTGGGGGCGAGGGATGCGCTCTCACACATAAACTATCATAAATGTCTACATTCTCATGGCGTTATCAGAACTTCATCCTTGCTTTCCCTAGATGTGCCACACTCCCTAACAGGAATGTATGGGAAGGTTCTGATTACTCTTTCTCAAGCTAGTTTCATTTCTCTCTACTTCTGCTTTGCAAGCAATAAAGTAAGAACGGGGAGGGGGAAAGAATAACAGAGTTAACAGACTTTGGTCCTCCGTGATATTTCACAGACCAGCTTTATGGGGGACCCTAAAACAATCAATTACCAATACTGCCCCCCTTAACATCAACATCGGGGTATTTGAGGGAATGCTTTATAAAACTTATTTACCAAATCAGGGGCTAAGACATTTTGTTCTGCTACCCATTCATTTTGGCTGGCAGGGAAATGTTTCCACTTAATCAGATAATACAACACTCCACGTTTCACTTTAGCATCTAAAATTTCTTCTACTTCATGATGACTCTGATTCCCAATCTGGATAGGTTGTGGAGCTGGTGGTTGAGGGTGCCAAGGAGTATCACCTGGGTCTCTTCGCAAAAGACTGCAATGAAAGACAGGGTGTATTTTACTAAACATCTTGGGTAACTCCAGTCCTACTGTCACTTTATTGATTACCCTTTTGATTTTGAATGGACCCAAAAATCTATAAGCCAGCTTCTTTGAAGGCTGATTCAGCGGAAGGGTTTTTGTTGACACAAACACAGAATCACCCACTTTATTGTTTTTTATAAGCTTCCTTGGCCAATTCTAGATTCTCTTGGATCCCCTTCCAGCTGCCCTCCAATTTGCCCCACCATTGCTCGAAAGAGTTGGGGTCCCGGGCTCGCTCTCCCCCCGGCAACAACGGGATAGGCTTGCCTTTGTATCCATTTACAATCTGAAATGGAGAAGCTTTGGTTGAGCAATGCACACTGTTGTTGTAACCATATTCGGCAAACGGCAAGAGGTCCACCCAATTAGATTGTTGGTGGTTCACATAACACCATAAATACTGTTCTAAAAGTGCGTTCATCCGTTCTGTTTGTCCGTCCATCTGTGGATGGTACGCTGAGCTCAACCCCTGTTCTATACCCATCAGTCTACAAAACTCCCACCAGAAGTTAGCAACGAACTGTGGGCCTCTGTCACTAATGATCTTATCGGGGAATGAGTGGAGTTTCACAATATGGTGGAAAAACAAATAAGCTAGCCTCTTAGCGGACGGCAATTGCGCACAAGGAATGAAGTGCGCCTATTTGGAAAAGGAGTCCCCACCTTTTGGAATCCTTTTGAAGTATGCCTTAAAAGTATTGTATCAATGTATCTTTAGCATCACTCTCAAAATGTCAAGCATGTGGTTCCAATGACAAGTCAGGTTTGATACAAAACTACGTTTATTGATAGACCGATACTTTCAGTGTAACAGATTCTTGAGAGTGATGCTAAAGATACATTGATACAATACTTTTAAGGCATACTTCAAAAGGATTCCAAAAGGTGGGGGCGAGGGATGCACTCTCACACATAAACTATCATAAATGTCTACCTTCTCATGGTGTTATCAGGATTCTGTCCTTGCTTTCCCCAGATGTGGCACACTCCCTAACAGGAATGTATGGGAAGGTACTGATTACTCTTTCTCAAGCTAGTTTCGTTTCTCTCTACTTCTACTTTGCAAGCAATAAAGTAAGAAGGGGGAGGGGGAAAGAATAACAGAGTTAACAGACCTTGGTCCTCCATGATATTTCACAGACCAGCTTTATGGGGGACCTAAAACAATCAATTACCAATGGAATTCTACCATGCTTGACACCATGTTGGATCAGGCCAGTAGCCTATCCAGTCCAACACTCTGTGTCACATAGTGGCCAAAACAACAACAACAACATCAGGAGGTCCACCAGTAGGGCCAGAACACTAGAAGCCCTTGCAGTGTCCCCCCCCCCAAAAAAAAAACCCCATCAAGAATACAGAGCATCACTGCCCCAGACAGAAAATTCCATCTATACCCTATGGCTAATAGCCACTGATGGATGGGAAACATCTTTGAAATATCCAGTTGGGGGATGGGGGCAGGCTCTGTTCAGCCACCTCTCTGAATATCCTCCAAGCCCCCAGCAGGGGTCAGTCACCAGGGGTTGACATGACTGCTAAGTGCAGACACACACACACACATATATACAGGCCACTCTCCAAAGCAGGTGTTTTCTCCCTGGAAAAATCCTCAGAAAGCTAGGAGATCTCCAGACTCCGCCTGAAGGTTGGTAACCCTACCTTCAATTCATGCTCTCTCAGGGTTGTTGTTAGGACAAAAGAGGGACAAGACATCAAGTACACTACCCTGAAGAGAAAGTTTGGGATGAAAACATGAGAAATCCAATAACCGAGATCCAACGGGGGGCGGGGTGGTGGTGGAAATCTTTAAGCAGCTGCTAGTGATTACAGATAGTTCATTAAGTTAGAGATAATGTACCACTAATTGCAACTTCCCTTTACCTTTTCTCTAGGGGACTTCCATTGAGTAAATACCACAAGAATCCAGCATATGCATAAATCCAGGGCATTTGTCATTTTCAAACTTATGCCAGTGGGGTGTTAAAAACCTTCTATTTATCCCAGTATATAACTTGGGTTGTTGAAGTATCTCACATTTTAAAATCTGGGTTTTTCTTTTAAAAAAAATATGCTGTTGTTTTTCTAAAAAATCACCTACACAACTCATCATAACACCACTGCGAGGAGAAGAGTGTAGTAATTATCCCCCTCATTTTCTAGGATGGCAGGAAACAAAGTGTGCTGCGACAGAGACAGTTGCCATTATGTTTTGGCAGCGAAGAAGTACAATGGAACAATGGGTGATGAAAAAGTCCCAGAATGATACTTGCAATATAGACTGTGTAAAAAAAAAAAATCAATAAAGAAAGGAAAAAAGAACAAGAGTGAACCTTAAAACGTTTCCCTTCATATTGCAAATACTCCTATTAGTAACAGTGGGCTGGATCTGGCAATATGCTACTGGCAACATTTTCATGTTGTGTGATAAGCCTTCCTCTGCTTCAGGTATATCAGGGAATGACCCTTTTGCAGTGTAGGAAAGAAGAAGAAGAAGAGATTTGATTTATACCCTGCCTTTTGCTGCCCAAACGAGTCTCAGAGCACCTTACAAATCTCCTTTCCCTTCCCCTCCCCACAACAGACACCCTGTGAGATAGGTGGGGCTGAGAGAGCTCTCCCAGAACTGCTCTTGAGCAGAACAGCCCTGAGAGAACTTGTGGCTGAGCCAAGGTCACATCAGCAGGTGTATGTGGAGGAGTGGGGGATCAAACCTGGTTCTTCCAGATAAGAGTCTGTGCACTTAACCACTACACCAAAATGGCTCTCACACCAAACCGACTACTAGTGGAACAGATCCAAGGGAACCCACCCCCCAAGTCTTGAACATTATTCCTTTTCTTGCCCTTTGGGGTTTCATATTTATTTATTTATTTATTTATTTATTTATTTATTTATTTATTTATTTATTTTATGACTTCTATCCCGCCCTTCCCAACAAGTGGCTCAGGGCAGCTTACAACACAGGAATCTAACATAAATAGGCGTTAAACATAAAGCATTTAAATTTAAACATTAACCATTTAAAACATTTAAAACATTTAAAGCATTTAAAACATTGAAAAAAACATTAGGGGCAGCAGACATCCAGTATAACTACGCTCAGTTTCTTGTACCAGCTAGTCATAGGCCAGCCGGAAGAGGGTTGTCTTACAGGCCCTGTGGAACTGGGTGAGGTCCCGCAGGGCCCTCACCTCTTCCGGCAGCTGGTTCCACCAGGAGGGGGCTATAATAGAAAAGGCCCGGTCCCTTGTCAATTTTAAGCGGGCTTCCTTTGGCCCGGGGATAACTAGGAGATTTTGAGTTCCCGATCTCAGTACTCTCTGGGGAACATGCGGGGAGAGACGGTCCTTCAGGGAGGCAGGTCCTAGGCCATATAGGGCTTTAAAGGTAATAACCAGCACCTTGTACCGGACTCGGTAAGCTATCGGCAGCCAGTGCAGGTCCCAGAGCCCCGGCCGGATGTGCTCCCTTCCTGGGAGCCCTAACAACAGCCGGGCCGCGGCATTCTGCACTAGCTGCAGCTTTCGGGTTCGGCACAAAGGCAGCCCCATGTAGAGAGCATTGCAGTAGTCCAACCTCGAGGTGACCGTGGCATGGATCACTGTTGCTAGATCGTCACGTTCCAGGAAGGGGGCCAACTGCCTTGCCCGCCTAAGGTGAAAAAATGCGGACTTGGCAGTGGCTGCTATCTGAGCCTCCATCGTTAAGGAGGGCTCCAATAGTACCCCCAGGCTTTTGACCTTGTCCGCCGCTATCAGCGGCGCACCCTCAAAAGCTGGTAGGGGGATTTCCCTCCCTGGGCCCCGACGACCCAAGCAGAGGACCTCTGTCTTCGCTGGATTTAGCCTCAGCCCGCTCAGTCTGAGCCACCCAGCCACTTCCTGTAATGCCCGGTCTAGATTTTCTGGGGCGGAGACTGGTCGGCCGTCCATAAGTAGATAGAGCTGGGTGTCATCAGCATACTGGTGACAACCCAGCCCGTACCTTCGAGCAATCTGGGCAAGGGGATGCATATAGATGTTGAATAACATCGGGGAGAGAACCGCCCCCTGAGGCACTCTGCAATCAAGCGTTCGCCTCTGGGATAGCTCACCCCCAATCGTGACCCTTTGTCCCTGACCTTCGAGGAAATAGGAAAGCCACTGTAAAGCCAACCCCTGAATCCCCACGTTGGCGAGGCGGCAGGTCAGTAACCGATGGTCGACCGTGTCGAATGCAGCTGACAGGTCCAACAACATCAGCACCGCCGAGCCGCCCCGATCCAGATGCCGTTGGAGGTCATCCACCAGGGCGACCAACACCGTCTCCGTCCTGTGACCCAGGCGAAAGCCGGACTGGAGTGGGTCGAGGATGGAAGCATCCTCCAGGAAAGTCTGTAACTGCATCGCCACTGCTCTCTCAATAAGCTTGCCCAAAAAGGGCAAGTTTGAGACCGGCCGATAGTGCGCCATTTGGGCCGGGTCTAAAGTTGGTTTTTTTAAGAGGGGGTGGACCACTGCCTCTTTGAGCGGCATTGGAAAATGCCCTTCCATCAGGGATCTATTTATGATATCCCGTATAGGATATCTAAGCTCCCTCTGGCAAGATTTAATAAGCCAGGAGGGGCAAGGGTCCAGATTACAGGTTGTTGGGCGTGCAGATGAGAGAATCCTGTCAACTTCCTCCAGGCTGTATTTTATATTGCATTGGGGTTTCCTTGCTTTGGGGTTTCATACATATTGCATTATTTTGACAAAGAGGCTATGCCCAGAAAAGGCCAGAGGACAAGTAGGCTGGGAATAACAGCCAGGATTAGGCATGGTCTGCTGTTTCATGCAAAAAAGAAATGGGACTAGAATTTGGCAAATCCCAATTGTTGTGTTTTTTCTTTTCTTTTTACAAACAACAGTATGGTCTGCTTCCTTCCCGACTTTCTCTTCACACCCATCCATGAAGTCCTTCATTACTCTCTGTATGTGACATTGGACAGATTTACAAGATCTCTCCGTAGGGTTGCCAAGTCCCCTGTACCATAGAGTTTTCCCTCCCAAATCGCTAGAGGGGCCGGTGAGTGATGTCACCGGCATGATGACGTCACTTCCAGGTGACGTCATCGTGCCGGCATCAGAGGAGGAGGTTCCCCAGTGTGGGCCGGTTCCCCAATGTTTTGGGAATGTCCAGGGTGGGAGAACCCCTGCCCCCCCCGGGGGCTTGGCAGCCCTATCTCTCCATACGAGAGCCAGCATGGTGTAGCGGTTAAAGAACTGGACCAGGACCTGGGAGATTTGGTTTTGAATCCCCACTTGTGCCATGGAAGCTTTTGGGTGACCTTGGGCCAGTCACACACTCTCAGACTAACCTATCTCACAGGATTGTTGTGAGGATAAAATGGAGGACAGAAGAATGATGTAAGCTGCTTTGGGTCCCCATTGGAATGAAAGGTGGGATATAAATAAAGTAAGCAAATAAATCAGTAAATAAATTAATCAGTTTGTGGTGTGCTGGGGTGGTCCAAGGGGAGGGTCCAGCTGCTGGCTCTAGACGGGGTGCCATTGATACTGGCCCTTAGGTCAAGAGCTTGGGCATGCTCCTTGAGTCCTCCCTTACAATGGAGGCCCAGGTAGCAGCTACTATTAGATCCGCTTTTTTCCCTCTTCGGCGGGTGCGGCAGCTGGCTCCTTTTCTGGAGCAGAATGACTTAGCAATGGTGATCTATGCTACGGTCACCTCAAGAATAGATCACTGTAATGCTCTCTACATGGGGCTACCCTTGACACTGACTCGGAAACTACAGCTAGTGCAGAACGCTGTAGCATGGCTGTTCATGAGGCTCCCTCGATGGGAGCACATTCAGCCAGTGCTGAAAGAGCTGCACTGGCTACCTATTGTGTTCCGAATCTGTTTCAAGGTGTTGGTATTGACCTTTAAAGCCCTTTATGGTCAGGGATCTGTTTATTTGTGGAACCGCATTTTCCCATATATCCCCCAGAGAGCACTGCGTTCAGGGATAAAAAATCTGCTGTCCACCCCTGGACCAAAGGAGGCCAGGTTGCGTTTGACACGAGCCAGGGCCTTTTCGGTGGCAGCACCAGAGTTATGGAATGCTCTCCCAGAGGCCATAAGGGCCCTGTGGGACCTTCTTACATTCCGCAGGGCCTATAGGACCAAATTGTTTCGACAGGCCTTCGATGCTTAAATTGAGCGAGAGCTGCCACCTGACATCAGCTAGAGTTCCCGGTGACCAACCATCTGAAAAGCAGAACCGCCAACATAGTAATGGTACAGCACTGTGGAATAGTTTTTAAAGTTTAATTGTATTAATGTTTTATAGATTTTATTGACTTATTGTTTTAAATCGTGTAAATGACTGTTGTAAGCCGCCCTGAGTCTGCTTGCAGAGAGGGCGGGATAAAAGTCTAATGTAAATACATACATACATACATACATACATACATACATACATAAGAGGCTCAAATGGGCAATATGTGCACTGAACAAAGGTGCAAGGCTGAATAAATAACATGCTCTAGGGGAGTCTTCATGTGAGTGAGGACTGAATACTCTGTAGAGAAGCTGCAATAGTTAATGTGTTAGACCTGGAATCAGAGTCCCACATGGTCTGTGACTTGTGCAAGGAATTCTGCCTTGGTCTAACCTAACAAGGTTGTTATGGGCGGTGAGGGGGGGGGGAGGATTTTCCAATGTTACTCTTGGCTTTTTGGAAAAAGAATGGCATGCACATGCACAAACTGTGAACATGTGGGTTGGTTCGTGATTTGAGGTTTGTGATGTGCCTGGTTTGCAAACCACCAGGAACTTTCAGTCACCAAATTAACCAGTTCAGTTCATGAGGTTTGTGACACAGTAGAACACCCTCTCCAGCATGCCAGAGACACCAAACTCACAGGGGATCTCCAGATGACTCTCCTCTACCTGCCCTCCAAATTTGATGAGGATTGGATGTATGGGCTCTGTGTTACAGCACTCCAAAGAAACTGCCCCCAGGAAAGTACTTTCTGGGGAAATGACAGTGGCAGGTTCAAGAGGTTAAGGGGTGTATAGAACAGATCCTCTGCAAGCTAGAGATACCAACCTTGCAGGGGACCTCCCCTGGATACACCTCAACATGCCCTCCAAGTCCTGCCCCCTTGTTCCTTTGAATTTTGCTATACATTTAGATTGAGTAGAGACAGTCTGTCTGGAAATGTATCCATTCATGAACCATCACAAACAGCTTGAAAGTTCACGGAAACTTGAACCTCACTTCACGAACCACAAACGTCCAAAATGAATAATGAACTTTTCCGCAGGACCTGCAAGACGTAATTGTTTAGGCTGGCATTTAACATCTAATGGGGAGGTGATCACTACTCCACCATCCCACAGCATTGGTATTTGAACCCATCCCATTATAAATGTAGAGTGCTAAACAACACCTAACATCATTATTACATGTGGTGCTCAATAAGAACTAACCACACCATCTTGGACTCTAGGGAATGAAGCTGAAATTGGAAGGATTGTTTTAAATTGTACAAGATTATATGAAATGTTTAATGATTTTATTGTGATTTTATTTTAGCACTATATTGTTTTTATTATTGCTAGCTGCCCTGAGCCTGTCAGGGGAGGGTGGGATACAAATGTAATAAATAAATAAACAAAAAAACTTTCGTTTGTGAGCTGGTTCATGCCCATCCCTAATATACATATAAGAAATGAATGCTTGAATTGGGGGGAGGGGGGTGCTGAAGTGCTTTGTCCCCTTTCCCTATGGGCAGGCAAATTTGTTCTGTTTGAGTAATATGTACAGGTCACAGGACTCAGTTTTCTTTGGTTCTGAGCTCTGATGGAATGCCAGTTTTGTTGACAATATCCATGGCAGAAGATGCTCTATTATTGTGTACATGCAATACAGAAGGACAGCTTCTCGTGACTTAGTGCTTCTCATGACTTTACAGGCTATTAATTCAAGAGTGTGCAGAGTTGATGGAGCTCTTTTGGCATGCAAACTGCTAGTCTTATGCTGGCCTTGCCAAAAATGCCACCTGTAATATGGGATACAGATGGACAGATATGCACATGTGCACCTATTCCTCCTTCCAAACAAACATGTACATGCTGAGAATAAAGTTCTGAAATGCAGAGGTGGTAGGATTGGGTTAGATCCTATTTCCACTGACTAGCAGTTAAACCTGATCTAGCCAAATCTCACTGTCTATGCACTTCAAAACGTTTTTCTCAATGCAGTTGAGGGCTAAAAACCTCACTTTTATTCAATTACATTTTAAAGATTCATATACGAATATATGAAGCTGCTTTATACTGAATCAGACCCTCGGTCCATCAAAGTCACTATTGTCTACTCAGACTGGCAGCAGCTCTCCAGGGTCTCAAACTGAAATTTTTCATGCCTATTTGCCTGGATCCTTTTTTAGTTGGAGATACCAGGGACTGAACCTGGCACCTTCTGCTTACTGAGAAGATGCTCTAGCACTGAGCCACCATCCCTCCTCAAAAGTATTCCCAGAAGTACATCTTGACCTTCGGAGATCTGAATCTGAGATATATAGAATATATAGACCACAGGTTTGATAAAGCATTGTCTGCAAAGGGAGTCAGAAATGACAGGAGATTCCTATTGTGTTTGTGCTTGTCTCTCTTCTTAGGATGATTACTGTCTTCCACCTGAGCAGCTTGACACAGAATCTTGTTCAGCCCTCAGACTGGAAAGGAGGAGTTCAGCACCAGGATGACATCTTATGTGCAGCATTTTTACCTCCACAAACTCTAGTTACAGGTGGGCGGAGGACATTTATTGCCTACTGCATCATCCTGAGATTGGAAGTAGAGCCTTCATTATCTATATACATGGTTTGGTCTACTGCTGCCTGGGCAGGCTTAGCTAATACGGTCTTGGAAGAGCTGAATTAGTTACAAGACATGGACAAATTAGGGTTTCTTAAGGAGACAAAAGAAAGATTGCGATAGGAATGAGAGTTATAAAACTATGGGCTTGATTCTTCTCTCAAGCATGGGAGCTTCCTGGTGGAACTACGATTACTAGCTCTGGGTTGAGAAATATCTAGTGATTTGGGGGTGGAACCTCAGGAGGGGGGTGGGACATCAGAAAGGTATAATGCCTCTAAAGATCAGTTATACTTCCAGGCAATCTCCCAGGTTCACTTTGAGGTTGGCCAACCTTTAGGGCACTTGACTTAGAATAGGGAAAGTTCAAGAGAGCCAATGTTTCTTCATACAAGTATTATTAAAGCTGGTGTCAAGAGTCAGCATGGCTGATCATAAATGTTTAGCCTATCCAGTTCTACCAGAAATGGTAGTTCTCCATTTTTTGCTGGAAGAGATAGCTGGAGGGAGCCTACCCTGAATTTAAGCCCTGGGTGTGGGTGCCCAGGTTGTATCTTTCAGCTGCATCTGTTCAACTATACTTAAAGTTTATGTAATCCCAAACCCTGCAGCTGGCAAGCTGACATAGTGCTTTGCTCTAGGGTTGACTCTCTGAGAGGCCATTGCATGTACTTTTTCTTTCTCTTTCTTATTAACCTTACTGACAGCTTCAGGATGTACCCCCGAAAGCCAATGAGATTTGAGATTGGTTTTGAAGGTGAAAAACTGAGTGAATGTCTCCTACCATGTGAAGTGGCACAGCACATTCTGGTTAAGTTACTGAGTCAATTAACCTGTTTTTATTGCAGAATCTGTTTGTGAATTAACAAGAAGTTGATTGATATTCAGTGGCTGAATCTGTATTTGCTGCCTAGGGGGAGTAGGCTTCTGGTAGACGTGAAGTTTGGAGATGGTGTGGAGGGGGGGAGAGGAACAACACAGGCAGTAAGTTTTGTAGAAACTGTGATGTGTGACTTAAGTTCTCTTCTAATTTCCAGGATAGACTTTTTTTGTTACATCTGAGGTTGGTTTTTATAGCTGTTCGAGCAGCACTGATTTGTATTCCTCTGTGGAGCTAGCAAAGCGTGTTTCAGCAACATCTTTCCCCTTGAGAAGAAAAGAAAAGAAAAGAAAATATGTAATACAAAGTCAAATGTTTGCACACAGCCCTCCTAAATAGCATGTTGACTTTTTATTTGATACAGGTAGTTCCGGTGGTGAAATCGTTGTATGGAATAACAGTACAGAAAATGCTTACATTAAACTGAATCTGAATCCAGGAAAAACTGTAACATGCAGCTCAGGTTAGTGTAAATCATCAGGGGACGTGTGTTAGAGAGCAGAGGACTCCTTTGCTTTATGGAGAAACAGGAAAAGCACCCAGACACAGGAGGATACTGAAGAATTTTCCTGGGGCGTTGGCATGTTAAAATAAGGTTGCCAAACATCAGGTGGGGCCTGGTGTTCTCCTTGGAATTACAACTGGTCTGCAGACAACAAAAGATCAGTTCCCCCAGGGCCAGCCCTAGACTATCTGGAACCCTAGGCAAGGCTAACTTCTAGAACCCCTCCCCCACACTGAAAATGTCACCAAGTCACATGGGGTGTGCCCACTTTGGTGCCCCCAGAAGGCTGGCACCCTAGGTAATTGCCTAGTTTGCCTAGTGGCAGGGCTGGGCCTGTGTTCCCCAGTGGGAAATGGCAACTTTGGAAAGTGAACTCCTTACTGAGCTCTCTCCTGCCTCCACACTGTACTCTCTGCAGACTCTAATTGGCAACCTATAAAAGGATCACACCCTAGTAGAAGGCTGCCAATAGAGTGGTGGTGGTAACATACCTCAGGCATCTCTCAAGGTTACTTAATGCTTGTTTGCAGAATTGAGCTGGTGGAGGACAGGGAGAGGCTGGAGTATGCCACTCTAGATACCTGGCTGGTATCCAAAGGGGTACCAGCTTTAACTTGAGGCAGAAGTTAGGAGAATACAGATCATATAATGGGCAAGTTGCCACACTCAGGGAGGACATAGGTAGTGCTGGAGTTCCATGATCAGAACACCGCCAGATGTGTAATTCAGCCTCAGGAAGCTGCAGGTGAGCAGTTAACTTCTTCCTATTTTCCCAATAATAAATGCTCCCTGACAGTGTCAAGACCCTGGTAAGCAAAGTAACAGGCAGTGCATGGCAACCAGCAGGGGGATGCAAGAGAAAGATTTCAAAAAAATCAGCTTTGTGCACTTACCAGATGTTCACACAGGAGAGGACAAATTCTGTGGTAAACTATAGTGTTTTCAGCAATTCCTAGAGCTACCCCAGAAGGTAGCTCTAGGAATCACCCAACACTTTATGGTACATCCACAGAGTTTTGGGTGGTTCTAGAGCTACCCTTGTCACTTCCTGTATCTTCTTCTAAGTATATGAATGAAGGTTCTTTTTTTAAAAAAAAAAAAATCCCCACTGCCACTTGGAGTGGTGGTATACAACAGGATCTGGAGCCAGGGATTCCTCACCAGGAACCTGGCAGCCCTATTGGTGTGTGTGGTAGGGAACAACTATAGCATCTGGAGAGCATTTCCAATTTGAGAAGAAAGCTGGAAAGAATTAGGACCTCACTCTTCAAGAACTGCAGATCTGAGCCACATTTTCCTTTTCCTACAACTGCATTAGGGAGCCACAATACACCTCTGCATTTCTAATAATGAAATCCCAGCATCACATGTATTTTAGCACACACACACACACACACACCCCATGGGGCTTTTTATTTGCACAAGGAGCTGACTGCCTGCAGTGTTTGCCCACAGAGTGAGGCTAATTTTAGCGTATCAGAAATCCAGGGGAGCAAAGGGGAGGGAGGGGTCACGTGGGTGGACATCTCCAGACCACTAGCGCCTTAGGCAGTTCTAAAGCCCCCTTGCCAGTAAAAGTCTCTGCATGGTGATTGGCTGTTTGCTATCCCGAGCAGCTCCTTCTGTCTCTCATTCTGTGGGATCAACGAGGCTAGGGAAACTTTGATCTATGAAATTACTAATAATGAGTTTCCAGCTAGGGGGTTGTTTATGCCTTTCCCTTGTCAGAGTGACAAAGGGCCAGTGGGGGTATCAGTCTTCCTTGATAATCTTCCCTTGCTCTCAAGGCTATTGCTTCTGTTTATTGTCCCGGATGCGCATCAGCATTTTTAAAAATATATTATTACCTTCAGCAGGGAGCATTCCCTTAATTTTTGCCTTGTTTTGGCGCAGAGTGATAAATAATGGCAGGCAGCCCTCCTACCACTGAGCCTCCTCTCGAGGCCGTTCATAACCTGAAAAATTTCATTTGGTTGAGAGTCTTCACACACTAATGGTTATCATATATTAAGCACCACGCCGGCAGGCAATTCGTAATTGTTCCCTACTCTACAAACTGCCGCTTCCATTACGGAAGAAATACTGGTGTGTATAAGGTGGGGAGGGGAGAAAGGGTATATTATGGCAAGGGGGGGAAAAACATAACTTAATATATTCGCAGAAGGGCTTGGCAAGCTGGTTTTATGTTTCTTAGGGAGCTTGCTTGAGGCTTTCCCCCAAGATAAGTTTTAAAGGGACCATATATTTAATCTTCTGGAATCCTGCTATCTAGAATGTCTATAAAACAGGAGGCAGAAAGAGAAGAAAAAGGGGTATTTTGATCTACTGCTTGCGCACCAGCCCAGGGAAGGGAGATTTTTTTTTTTTAAGTCACAAATTGGAGGGTGACTAATTTTCACTGGATAAATAACCCCTAGATTTAGATGTGCTCAAAAAAGCTTCTAATGGGCATGACTGAGATGCTGTGCAGAGATTTCTGAAAGTGGAAAGGACTAAAATTCAAAGTATAATGCTGTGGAGAACAGGGGCGGGGAAATCTCTCTGTCGCATTGTTATACTGCCCTTTCTCCAAGGAGCTTAGCAATGTATGTGGTTCTCCCCTTCTCTATTTTATCCTCATAACAATCCAGTGAAAAAGGTTAGACTGGGGATGTCAACACCCAGGTGGTGGCTAGAAATTTCCTGGTATTACAACTGATCTCTAAGTGACAGAGATCATTATATCCCACTAAGGTCTCACCTCTCCTCAAGCTCCATCCTCCCCAGGCTCCACTCCCCCAAATCTCCAGGTATTTCCCAGCCCAGAGGTGGCAACCATGGCTTCAGTTGGTAGCTCTTCTGGTGACTGGGGATCTCCTGGGATTACAAGTGATTCCCAGGTAACAGAGAGCAGTTCCTGTGGACAAAATGGCAGCTTTGGAAAGTGGGCTTTATGGCATTATATCCCACTGAGGCTCCTCCCCTCCCCAAACCCTTCCTTCATCAGGCTCCACCCCAAAATCTCCAGGCATTTTCCAACCTGGGCCTAGCAACCCTAGGTCAGGGAGAGAGAGATTAGGCTGAGATCAACTAGTAGCTATGATCTGAACTGAATCTAGAAGTATCTCAAACTCTAGTCTGAGAAATTTACCACTATACCACAACTAGGATTGCTACTGATGGGGGATGGTGGAGGGGTAGGGTTGCCAGCTCTAGGTTGGAAAACTCCTGGGGAAGATAGGGACCCCAGTGAGGTATAATCAAGGCTTTTTTCTTAGAAAAAGCCCAGCAGGAGCTCATTTGCATATTAGGCCACACACCCCTGACACCAGGGTTGGTGAATGGGAGTAGGCTGGGTTGGCGGCTGCCTAGGGTGCTACCCGCCTTACTCCCCTTGCCCCTTCCCCAGAAGGTGCTGCTTGGTCATTGCACTATTCAGAGGCTTCCTTTGCAGTGTTTTCCCCATGAAGGAGCCGCTTGGCTGCTTTTAACCCAAAAGCGGCCAGGTGCTGCTAAAACACCACGCTATTCGGAGGCTTCCAAAGAAGCCTCCAAAAAGCATGGGGGCCGCTTTTGGCTTGAAAGCAGCCAGGAGGCACAGGAGGCTCTTGTACGCTGCCTGTTGCTCTCTCCCCCCACTTGCCGCCCTGCACGATGATGTCACTAGTGACCTGTCTTAAGGTAGTTTGGGGGGCGGTGCTGGGGGGTGCAGCAGAATCCCTAGCAGAATCCCTAGCACCGGGCCTGCCTAACACCAAGCCAGCCAGAACTGTGTTCCTGTGCATTCCTGCTCAAAAAAAGCCCTGGGTATAATGCCATAGAGAAGGGGTGGCCAACGGTAGCTCTCCGGATGTTTTTTGCCTACAACTCCCATCAGCCCCAGCCATTGGCCATACTGGCTGGGGCTGATGGGAATTGTAGGCAAAAAAACATTTGGAGATCTACCATTGGCCACCCCTGCCATAGAGTCTACCCTCCAAACCATCTGTTTTCTCCAGGGGAACTGATCTGTGTAGTGTGGAGATGAGCTGCAATTCCGGGAGGTCCCCATGCTCCACCTGGCTTGCTACCTTCCCTACCAACAAGGTAAGAAAGGGAGTGACAGAGAGGTCACACTTGGCAGGAATCCTCTACTCTCACTATGGAATATGGGACCAGCAAGATTAACTATCCTACTCCCATTGTGCCTCATTTTGGATTAATTTCCTTGGTGGCTTTCAGAATTTTGAATTCAAATGTTATGCTTCAACAGATTTAGGAAATTCATCTTTTTAATCTTTTTAAAGCCGGTCTCATCTTTGCTCCTTCTGTTTATTTGCTTATAAGCAAGAAATCTCAAAAGGCTTCCTTCTTCTTCCTTTCTCACTCAGGCTGTGTATTAATTAGCACTCTGCATCATCCAAACGATGACAGCGTGTTTACTTGTGGGGCTGGTAATCCTCACTGGCTGGAGTCCAAAGAACCGGGCAAGTATTCGTGCCACCAAAGAGAGCTGGGGGGCATGCGTTTTGCAAACTGCTCCCCTCCCCTTCTGCATAGCCAACCATTTTTGAAATGGAGGCTTCTGGGCACGGGAGTCTGCTGTTCAGTTTTCAGTTTGCTTGTTTGTAAAAGGATTTCACCAGGTGCACCCAAGCCCTTGGAAGTGCTGAAAGGCACTCTTTAAATCCTGGCCGTAACATGAAATGCACATGCAAGCGCATGTGGCAGAATATGGTCCTCAGTCAAATTGCTGCAGATAGAATCCAAGCATCTCCTGCTACTAAACAGTAGAAGTCAAAGGCTTAAAAGTAAAAAAGAAAAGAGAAGCCATTTGTTATTTCTGGGAGGCATGTGCATGCAAAATTCATGGATTTGTCTGAGAGATTCCTTTTCAGAAGAGGCCTCCTAAAGAATCCTAAACAAACTTGCCTCCTTAAAAAAAAAAAAGGCTGAAGAGCTGGCGGTTTAATTTGTCTTCTAACAAGGCCATGTTTCATAAGCTTTTATCCTGATTCATGAGGCAGTGGCAATCATAAAATTTATTGGTTTGACCCATAAGCCGCAATGGAACTGACTGAACAGATGAAAACAGAATTCTGCACAAGCAACTGGAACCACAACTGAAATATCTAAGCAACATGCAAATGATTAAAACCAAAATCATGTTTTGCAATGTAGATTTCTTTTCAGCTGCAGTCTTTGGCTGTCATTGCAAGCTGCCATGAAGCCAGGATGTGCATGAATTTGGCTTGTTGCCAGGTGTGTGCATGCACCTTACTCCTCCCCACTCAAAGTGTGAGGAGGAAATCCTGTCGGGGGGGAGGGCAGGGGGGGTGAAGGCAGCAAAGCTAATTCCAGTTAACCTGTGTGCCAGCATTCATACAGTGTTGCTACAATGGTTGTCTCTTGTGGACTAGTACTCACTTTATCAATATTTGCATATCTAGAGAAGAATAGATGCTTTTGAGATGTGGTGCTGGAGAAGAATCTTGAGAGTCCATTGGTCTGCAAGAATATCAAATCAGTCAGTCCTAAGGGAAATCAACCCAGACAGTTCCCTGGAAGGTCAGATGCTGAAGCTGAAGCTGAAATACTTTGGCCACCAAATGAGAAGGGAGCACTCCCTGGAGAAGATCCTGATGCTGGGAAAGACAGAAGGCAAAAGAAGAAGGGGACAGCAAAAGTTGAGATGTCTGGACAGCGTTACTGATGTAACAAACACGGATTTGAGCAGGCTTCGGAGGATGGTGGAAGACAGGAGGGCCTGGCGTGACTTTGACCATGGGGTAACAAAGAGTCAGACTTGACTGTGCAACTGAACACCAAAAAAACTGTTGGTGGTGACAGAACGTGGCATCAAGTCACAGCTGACAATCAGGAACCCCATGAGGTTTTCAAGGCAAGAAATGTTCAGAGGTGGTTTGCCATTGCCTGGATCTGCAACATGACTCTGGTATTCCATGAAGGTCTCCCATCCAAATTCTAGCCAGGGCTGACTCTGCTTTCCTCTCTTCAGAGCTACCTCTCTGTTTGGACTGGGTAGAGAAATTCCTTCTCTCCCTAGAAGATCTGTCCCCTTTCCTTGGCCCAAACAGGAGTCTTTGCCTAATCATCCACTCTTACTTGCCAGATTTCTTGAAGCAGCCTGTCACTCAAGGCTCTCCGTTTCTGTGAAGAATTAACCCTTAACAGTCCTATATCTGTTTATACAACATTTAGCCTGGCCGTCCTTCCTTTCACTCCCCTTAGGGTAAGGATAAATTTGGTTTTAGACTCCATCTGGAATGGTTACTGTATTTGTTTTACTGTTTTTAACTTTTAAAATCTTTTTATGATTGTATTTTTGAATGTGGTACACCACCATGAGCCCCAAATAGGGGGAGGGAGGTTTAGAAATAGAATAAACAAACAAACAAATAAATGCTTCTAAGCTTTTAAAAGTGTAGTCTCTCACATGCCCCACACTTTGAGTTCATTGCTTCAGGGGAGATTCTCACAAGCCATGGGTGAAGCACATGGGTGCATGTTACCTTTTTGTTTAGTTTATACACCATCATATAAAATGCTTTTAACAATCTGTTTTAACAACCTACAACCTTAGGTGATTCTGGAGTGTGCATCTGAAATGACATTCTCCTTCCTTTTTCATGTGTGCTATGTCAAAATTGAACTCCATTTTAGCAGTTTACTGTTTGTACTCTTCACTGTGGCTTAATGGTCAGTGCACAAGGTGAATTTCCTCCCCCATAGGTATGGTTTCAGCTTACCTATGACCCACACTCCTGCCAAACATTCCCTCTCAGACAGGTGTTGCTCTCTGTCCATCACCTTTCTACTAAAGTAAAGGATAGGATGTTGATTTCTGTCCTCCCCACTCTGACTTAACATGGTCCCTATCCAAATAATAGATGCATTGTTGTAAGGTAAAGGGTTTCATGAAGTCAAGAGCTTCCGAGACATAATGCAGTCAGGCTAGCCTGTGCCATCCAGATCAGTGCAATGTAACTAGGGGTTAGTTTTAAACCAGGCTTCCTTCCTCAGGATCTGCAGGAAAAGTCAGGAGAAGTGAAATGGATTCCTGGGCACAGCTGAGTTAATGCACATCTTTCTTTGCTCTCTAAATGGAGCTTGTGTTGAGAATACTGACAAAAACTAGCTTTATATTTTTAAATACATCCTCCCTGTTTGTCTGTCTATGTTGAAATAGACACTAGTTTCCTCAGAGGGATGAAGGTGAGTTGAAAGAATTGCCAGATGCAGGCTGGGAAATTCCTGGAGATTTGGGGGTGGACTTTGGAGACAGCAGGGTTTGGAGACAGGAAGGACCTCAGAGGGGTTTAATGCCTAAGATTCCATCCTCTGAAGCAGCCATTTTTTCTAGAGCAACTGATATCTGTTGTCAGGAGATCACTTGGAACTCTGGGGGATCTCCAGGTCCCACCTGGAGGTTGGCCACCCTAGTTGGAGCAGCTGATGTTTGTGTTACATATTTGCCCCATTTTTTCTGTGGTAAGCAAGGGTGGGGGGTTTTTTGGGAGGGGGGTGTTATATCAAAGATCTGTTTGACCAGAAATAACAGTAGGGCAGGAAATGTTTGCACAGCAGGGGAAGCAATGCCTCTCTCAAACCAGTTTCAGCATTTTTAAACTATCATCAGCCAAGAGCCAAAAAACATTCCCGTGTCTCTCAGAAAGAAAATTCAAGATCTTGGCCAAATCATGTGCCCCTTTACACTAGCTAATAGTCCTTTTGACTGTTTAACGCCAAGCATGCCTTGATTTCTGTCACTTTGTATGTACAGTTTATGAAAGATTCTGAGAGCTTGTGCATTATGTGAACTAAATGTGCTTCACATTTCACGTTGTTCCTCTTTGAAAATTTTATTTGTAGATAGACACTGCTATAAAAACAGATGCCTTGCATAAACCACTAATCTCAATTTGTGTTTAGATTTTTGAATAATTCTTTATATATTTTTTCAAGGTCAAATGGTTTGTGCATAAAATTTCCATATTTCTCAAAAATGCACATATTGGGTCCATCAAAGGTTATGCTAGAATAAAACTGTGTTATTCTTTAGAATGTCACAAGACTCATTTTGGTTTATGCAATGATTGGAATACTTTCCACTAGGGTTGCCAATCCCCAGGTGGGGGCAGGGGATCCCCCGGGTTGGAGGCCCTCCCCCCGCTTCAGGGTCGTCAGAAAGCAGCGGGAGGGGAGGGAAATGTCTGCTGGGAACTCTATTATTCCCTATGGAGATTTATTCTCATAGAAAATCATGGAGAATTGATCTGCGGGTATCTGGGGCTCTGGGGGAGCTGTTTTTTGGGGTAGAGGCACCAAATTTTCAGTATAGCATCTAGTGCCTCTCCCCAAAATACCCCCCAAGTTTCAAAAAGATTGGACTAGGGGGTCCAATTCTATGAGCCCCAAAAGAAGATGCCCCTATCCTTCATTATTTCCTATGGAAGGAAGGAATTGAAAAGGTATGCCGTCCCTTTAAATGTGACGGCCAGAACTCCCTTTGGAGTTCAATGATGCTTGTCACTGCCTTGATCTTGGCTCCACCCCTAATGTCTCCTGGCTCCACCCCCAAAGTCTCCTGGCTCCATCCCCAAAGTCCCCAGATATTTCTTGACTTGGACTTGGCAACCCTACTTTCCACTGATTTTGCTCCCCAAGCTATTTGAGTTTATCCCTGACTCGTGGGTTTTTAGCTCCCTATTTCCTCTGTTTAACTGATCCTCACCAAAGAAGAGCTTTCATGCTGGCCAGATTTAATGCACTACCATCGGCCATCCTCTCCGGAAGATACCACAGAATCCCCGGCAATCTTAGACGATGCCCTTGTAGCCAAGGAGTCATCGAAACAGTCTCTCATGTTCTTTTGGACTGCCCTTTCTATAGCAGTCCACGAGCAAGATAGTTAGATGCTCTGCTCTTTGACCATCAAGGCCTCTCTGTCAATGCTAAAGTTCGCTTTTTACTCCACGGGAAACACAACTTTGTCACCACTCACGTGGCTTGCTTTTTACAGGTTGCAATCCAAATCAGAGAGGCTTTTACTCATGCATAGCCCTCAGCTATTTTTATGTCATTTAACTTTTGCTGGTTTTTCTAAGGTTTTACTATATTTTATAGTGTTACTGTCAGTTTTAAAGTATACTGTACTCTTATATCAATGCCAATAAAGGTCTACTACTACTACAATAATAAGCCTCAAGCATTTTCATTTAGAACAACATATTCAGTGCATATCTTTTTTTTTTTTAAATCTAGCTCTTGAAGGTCTTAGATTCCATTACAAACTGTGCAAGTCCCCAGTCCTCATGGCTGTATTTATTTGCCTTTGAGGGAAGGAATTGACTGAAAAGGAAATTGCCAGTGGCACACATATGTTTTTCTCCCCAGGGTTTTCCATTCAGTATGCTAACCTCTCTGAACAGGTTTTTCAATGCAGAGGAGCACAAAAGCTTATTTGGGCCTCTGGGGAAGCGGCTGCTGAAAGAGAAGCTTGCATATCCTTATAGATTGTAGGCATTGTTGGCATAATGAAAAAAAGTGTATTTCTTTTCCAGGCTCTAATCATGAATTTCCTCTGTAGATTCAAAGAAAGGGAGTTCTACTGGCTGGCTGTCCTCTAGAAGACGCGCCTTATCTGCCTCCTGGTACTCCACCTCTGGCTCAGAGAACTGCTGCACTGTTACCAGGCTCTTCTTTCTGAAGGCCCGGGAGAATATGTCAGTAACAGGTATGGGATAGTTTCAGGTGGGCAGTCATATTGATCTGTGTTAAAAGAGCAAGTTTTGAGTCCAGTAGCACCTTAGAGACCAACAAGTTTTCCAGGGTATGAGCTTTTGAGAGTCTCTTGCTGCAGTCACACACAATAAATAATGCACTTCCAATGCACTTTCCAACTAGATTTTGCCAGTTCAAAAACAGCAAAATCCAGTTGGAAAGTGCATTGAAAGTGGATTGAAAGTGCATTATGTGGTGTCTGTGATCGCACCTCTGACAGAAGGAGTTTGGCTCCTGAAAGCTTACATCCTGGAAATCTGGTTGGTCTTTAAGGTGCTCCTCGAACCTTGCTCAGATATGGGTAATATTCTTTAGCTTCAGGGCTGCCAAGCCACCACGGGCCTCTGGACAAAGATTCCCCATATGACCCTGAACCAAATCATGCATCTAAATTTGTAATGTTATATTTGTATACACATATACATGTGTACCAATACAGGACTCACTTCTAACATCTGCTGAAGTGGGCTGCAGTTCACAAAAAAGTTAATAACACAAATCTTTAGTAAGCAAATCAGTTAGAATAAGTTTACTTTTTATATATTTTCCTAACACAAAAGCAAGGGCAAATTAATTATGTAGCGGTGCTGGCTGAGAAGTACTGGGATCATTGGGGACTGACTTTACTAACACATTTTCTAAAAAGATTGTCATTTATCCTATAACATGAAGCTTAGTGTCTACAGTAGCAAAGTAGCATTTACCAAGGGATATTAAAGTAGCATTTACAAAGGGATATGAGAGACAGTTTGGTGTAGTGTTTAAGAGCGTGAACTCTAATCTGGGAGAACCAGATTTGATTCCTCACTCCTCCACTTGTAGGAGCTGGCATGACCTTAGGTCAGTCACAGGTATTATTTTTATCAAATGGGGTTTCTTAAACTGGTAAGTCCCATTATGTCATTGCTGAAGTGGTTTAGTCTGGCCATATTGGATCCATATGTTTTGGGAGATCCAAAGCTTCTGCTTGGGCAGTAAAATAGATAAATTCTAGATAGCTTCACCTTCCAGCAACTTTGATTTAGCCCAGAGCAATCTTTGTATGGATTTCAGGCACCTACAGTCATGGGTCCAAATCAGGGTATCTCTTGCCGCTGTAGGTCTCCTTTTTCACATCTTCTATGCAATTTTAGCTAGGTGCAAACAGCACTTTGGAACAACTAAAGTTTGCCAGGCTAAATGGTGGTTGGGGTTATGGGAAGCCTGCCATTGCATGCTCAAGGTTAATATGGGTTGGTATCCTCTCTTGGGATTCCAGCAATAAATCTGTGCATGTGTATGCTTTGATATTGGTTGTCAACCCATGTGACTGGTATGCTGGAGGGAACCCCCACTTAATGGACAACAAAAGCAAAGGTAAAATAAATGCATCTGAGCTTCTGCAATTTGCTTTCCTTGCGTGCTGGTAGCTGAGATCTTTTTCAACAGGGGGAAAAAATCCAGGCTCTGTAGAGACATTTAAGATGTATGACCTGTAGCAAATAAGAGCCCTTTCTTATTTTGGGCAGGATTGAGTTGAATTTGTCCGATATTGACAGCGAGTTCCAATAACCCAAATGAACAAGACTGTAGTGGAAGGCTGCTTACATGCAGAAAGCCAAACAGAGTATTGATTTATATCCAGGGCGAGCTAGCAAGGCACTGCGGGATGTTAAGTCATGGTGAAATTTTGTTCAGCTGGGGAGTTTCACAGCTGCTAATCCTGAGTGTATAAAATCATTTATCAGCTGCTTTTTCCAGATGTTTTTCTGAAAGAAATTATTGCCTCCTCCAAGGCAAATTGGAATCTTTCTGCAGATATATCTTCTAGGTTTTGGGAAATCTGTTGCCCTGAAGGGTTTATTCAGGATTGTTTGTTGTTTATAAAGTGCATACAATTGACGCAGATGTTGGGTTTGCCAGGTATTTGCATAATGATTTACAGTCTCATAAATCCCCCGGTTCCCATGAACCACTTTCTTATTTCTAGAACTTTGGTAAGTTTGGTGACTTCATGGACTGAATCATGTTTTACTCCATTGGAAAGATTCAGTATGGACTCTAAAGTTAAATAAAGAAATGCACTATCTCATGAGTTCGCACATAGTGGGAAATCACTTCTGATTCTCTTAGAACCATTGCAAGATGAGCTAAGGAAAGAGCGCAAATTGTACCACACATGTGTAGGACATGCTACAAGATTCAGGATTAAGGCTGCAGTCTTTTGTGAATTTACATGGGAACAAGTCCTGTTGAATACAGTGAATTCCAAGTCAACATGTGTAGGATTGGGCACATTAGAATGGAAGTTCATGATTCCATCATCTCTAGGACATGTGGAGCTGATCGTTTTTGCTACTAGGCGACCTGACACCTGCCAACCAATGTTCCCTCTAAGCTGCAGAGCCTTTTGAGCAAAACTTCTACTTTGTGAGCTACTGGCATTAAAGTTGTGAGCTACTGCATAAATTATTGTGCTCTGGGGTCATCCTTCCTGAGCTAAGACAAAAATGTGTGAGCTGGAGGTTAAAAATCTGTGAGCTAGCTCACGCAAACTCAGCTTAGAGGGAACACTGCTGCCAACCACATGTATCCCAAACTGATTCTTTCATCCCTGCAGGATGTCAAAATGATGTGGGTTTACCCCACACTATCTTCTTTGTCCCACTAGATTATGGGTTATGCTACATACAAATTGCATTTTGCACTGCAGAATGGAAGCATGCTGCATTTCTGTGAGGACACAAGCCAATGCTTATTCTGCATTGAAGGATCCCAGGCCCTGGGTAAAGTGCCTTCCTTTCACCTCAGAGAGGGATGGGAGCACCACTCTATTCCGCATCCCCTCCTCTGGCTCTACTCCCATTTGAGCTGGGAGCCAGGGCTGGTCTGTCCTCACCAGCCTCCTCCCTCCAGCCTTTTCAAGGCCCTAGCCAGGCCTGGGGCATGCCCAGTGGCCTCCCTCTATGCAGAACCCCTTTAGGGGCATGGCCAAGCCTGTGAGGGATCTTCTGAGAAGTTCTTGCCCTGTCACTCTCCTTCCCCAACCCCAGTGGGGAGCTTCCCAGCAGCTGATTGTCAGGCAGCTCACTGGCAAAAGGCCAAGTCTCAGTTGCCGCCTAACTCTTAAAGGGCCAGCCAGCATGGATCTGTTGGCTGGTGTGAGAATCTGTATAAGGCACATCTGTGACCCCACTGGGACTGATGGATGCAATGTGGGGAGCCAAGAAGCAGAGGGGGTCTCCACACCAAAGAAGAGGAGTAGGAGTTCGAGTAGATTTATACCCTGCTCTTCACCCCTAGTCTCAGAGTGGTTTACAATCTCTTTCCCTTCCTCTCCTCACAACAGGCACCCTGTGAGGTAGGTGGGGTTGAGAGAGCTCTGAGAGAACTGCTCTTGAGAGAACAGCTCAGAGAGAATAATGACTGACCCAGAGTCACCCAGCTGGCTGCATGTGGAGGGAGTGGGAAACCAAATCCGATTCTGCAGTTTAGAGTCTGCTGCTCTTAACCACTGCAATAAAATGGCTCCCCAGTTCACCAGACTGGCTCACTAAACTGACATGCACGAACAGAGCTCTCTCCACATAGTCACTTCCTATCAAATATATTTACATCTCCTATTTCTGTGCTATCCTGCCTTCTAGGTGTTGAAGGAAGCATCCTAGTTTCTTGTCCTCACAACAACTGTGTGAGAATAGTGCTGCACGCACAAGCCGAGAGAGCTTCAAGTGCCCCCCTCCCAACTCTTAGGGCTAACTTAGGACATTCATGCACATCACTAACTACTACTTTATCTTTTTATCTTTCCCCTCCTCAAATGAGCTCAGAGAGGCATGTACCGTTTTTCCCAGTCCATTTTGTCCGAGCAACAACCTTCTGAGGCAAGTTAGGCTGAGAGATAGTGCCTTACCCAAGGCCATGCAATAAGCTTTAGGACTGAATAAGGAACTGAATCCACATATCCCTGATGTAAATCTATCATTATCCAAAATTACTAGAAAACTGTTCAATTTCAGAGTGCAGCTAAGTGATATCAAGAGGTAAGTGACTTGATCTTCTGTACTCTTTATAAAAATTGCTAATAATAGGTGTGTGTATGTGGATCAGATTACAGCTGTAGCACAGGGGAATGGAAGAAATTAATTCCTCTGTCACTATACATATACCATGTATGGGGGCTGTGGCTCAGTAACAGAACATCTGCTTTGCATGTGGAATGTCCTGCGTTCAGTCCATAGCATTTCCTCGTAAATGGATCAAATGATGTAAGGGGCTTCCACTTTGGACAGCCACTGCAAGGCAGAGAAGACAATGCTGATCCTGCTAAACTGATGATGGGCTGACAGTATAAAGCAGCTTAATGTGTCTTCATGCCTTTAGAATTAAGGGAGAGGAAGGGAGTTAGAGCCAGTTTGGTGTAGTGGTTAAGTGTGTGAACTCTTATCTTGGAACTGGGTTTGATTCCCCACTTTTCCACATACACCTGCTGAGTGACCTTGAGTCTGCCACATGTTCTCTCAGAACTGTTCTGCTCAAGAGTAGTTATGGGAGGGCTGTCTCAGCTCCATGTAACTCACAGAGTGTCTGTTGTGGGGAGGGGAAGGGAATGAAGATTGTAAGCTGCTTTGAGACTCCTTCAGGTAGTAAAGGGCAAGATATAAATCCAATCTCCTCTTCCTCCTCTCCTCCTCTTCTTCTTCCCAGTCTATGCCAACTGAACAGCAGTTGACCAGCAGACCCTGATCAATCCTCTCTACATTCCCTTGCATTCTGTAATGCTAAACTTTGTAGCCAGTTACCTTCTGCATTTGTCTTAAGGGTAGTGGGAAAGTTAGAGAGTGTCCTACTGATTTTAATTTGATCCCATCCCCTGCAGTTTTAGATTAAATGTCTCTGGAAGTCACCCAAACTAATTCACCTTTCTTTTCTTAGGAGGAGCAAATTTAGTGTCTTGTGGAGCTGCTGGTTATGTTAGGTTTTGGAATATACAGAAAAGCCAACTTCTGGGAGAGTTTGAAGCTCATGGTGGAATGGGAACTATTATTATGACAATTGATAAAACAAGCAGATACCTGATAACAGGGGATCTGGCTGGATGGGTGAAAGTGTGGAACATAGAGGTAAGTGGATATATTTGAAAAGAGATAAAGCAGAGATTCAAATAATGGCCCAACAGTGAGCGTTTGGTTTCATACTAATACTCAGGGGTGGAATTCTAGCAGGAACTCTTTTGCATATTAGGCCACACACCCCTGATGTAGCCAATCCTCCAAGAGCTTACAAAAAAGAGCCTTGTAAGCTCTTGGAGGAATGGCTACATCAGAGGGTGTGTGGCCTAATATGCTAAGGAGCTTCTGCTAGAATTCTACCCCTGCTAATACTCATGTTGAAATGCTGCTGGGGGAAAAAATGGAGGAGCCAGAGCTGGTGTATATGCAAAAGATTCAAGGTTTAAACCTTCAGAGATTTCCAATTAATGAGTTGTAGGTAGCAGATCTAGGAAAATTCTGTTCTCAGTCAATTCCAGTCACTAGCAGTAATGGGGTTGGATCCCGAAATCCTTTTTGTTTAGTCCAGTTCCATTCCCCTTACTATTACTGTTTCTGTCTTCCATGGCTTTTGCCTACACCAGTCGCATGATTTCCAGCATATCCTTTGCTAGTGGGCAAAAAGGGAACCCTCTTTCCTTTTTTCATCAGCAGAAAAGCTGGTTGGATCCAATGCATGGTACAGATGATGGGTGTGCAACCTTTTCAGCCAGTGAGCGCCTTTGGAATTCTGACATGGCTGCCACTAGTGGCAGATTGAACCACAAAATGTCTGTCACAAGAGGCAGAGTCACCCATAAAATCTCAGAGAAGGAAGTCAGGCATAGTGCTAAAAGTAACTTCTCAACATTTATTATTTATTTATTTATTTATTTATATTGGGATTTATACCCCGCCCTTCGCACCGAAGTGTCTCAGGGCGGCTTACAACATGATAATTCAAATACTACAATTTAAAACACTTACAAGTAAAATTAAAACCATAAATTAATAAAAGCAAGATAGATAAAAACCAGAAGCTCTGTTTAACACAATCCTTTTAAAAATGATATTGTTTATTAATATTTTCTTGAATACACACAGCTTATCTGAACAGCTGAGATCTTCAGTGGCCAGTCAGAAGCCCCGCTGGACAAAAGCCTCACCAGCCCCCACCCACTTTCTAAAAATACTTGGTGGGCAGCAAGAAAGATGTTGATGGGCACCGTGGCAGAGCCCACTAGTCTAGATGAACCAGAATAATTCGGTCTCTCAGGTTCAGGATTTGCATGATACATGGTGATGGCCGTGTGTGTAAATGTCGTTCAAAGGTGATACTTCCTGTTCAGTGAGGACAATAAAACAGAAATCTAGTGACATCTTTAAGACTAACAACATTTACTCCATTATAAACTCAGTGGTGTTTATACTCATTACTCAGTGGTGAATCATACCTTTTCTTCAGATGCATTTCTTTGAAGAAAAGAACTCTAAATCCCAAAAGCTGATGCTGGAATAAATGTTGTTAGCCTTTAAGGTGCCACAAGACTTCTGTTTTATGCTGATGTAACAGACTGGCATGACTCCTTTTCTGAAATGATAGTCATCGAGGATAGCTTGTCAACGGCTCTTGGTTATGAGGCTTCCTTTGAACAATCAGCCTCTGAATTGCTGTTGGATTAAAAATAGGAGAAGTCAGTTGTCTTTGTGCCTTATTTGTGGGCTTCCTGGAAGCATCTTGCTTGCCTCTGAGGGAAACAGGATGGATCTCTGTGTGATCCAGCAGAGCTCTTCTTGTATATCATGTCATGTGTGGGTGGGGTTGATAACCCAGGTCTTTTCCATTCACTTTCTCATTGTGAAGGCAGTATTTGAATAGGAAAGAGCAATCTAAGTGACCTTGCCCTCATAATTTGCACACACACTGCAGACTTGTCAGACAACAGGGGAGTGTAGCTATGGATATATGCAATGGAGATTATCAGGGTTTTTTTGGTAGAAAAATTCCAGCAGGAGCTCATTTGCATATTAGGTCACACCCTCTGACACCAAGCCAGCTGTAACTGTGTTCCTGTGCATTCCTGCTTTTAAAAAAGCTCTGGAGATTATAGTGCATGGAGACTAGGGAGGGTGGAGTGTGGGGATGGGAGAGACCTCAGTGGTGTATAATACCATGCAGCCCACCTTCCAAAAGCTCCCATTTCTCCAGGGGATCTGAACTTTGTTTTCTGGAGGTTGGTTGCAATTTCAGGATGAGCTTGTGCCTAATGTGAATTACATGAAGATGTCTTAGCTTGACATCAGTTGATTGATATTACAGAACAGAATGGCTCTATGAAAAATCACTTCTGTGTGAAATGTGATCCATTGGTCGACAGGCATGTAAGGAGAAGAAAGAAGCCTTTGGAGCCTGTATTTTAAGGGAACTGGAAAAGACTGTTACTGTATGTTTCAAATGAAATTTTCTACATAGGAATTGGAATATCTTTAAGAGAATTGGATGAAAATACCCATACTCTGGAACCTACTTCCTTTGGAAATGGATTTTGTACTGTGTATGAGGTATCATTGAAGAACAAACAGAGACTTTTCTATATTGGTTTATAAATTCTTTATTGGTTGTATACACAGTTGTTGCTTTTTCTCCTACCCGGAGGTTGGCACTGCTAATTGGTATAGGCTGTTTCCACTGTATGTGTGTTTCTGTGTTTGGCTGTTTCCCTCTGTGTGTGACTCACCAGCCTGCTTTAGAGTGGCAACATGGCTCCTAGACACATACAAAAAAAAAATGGTTCCCAACTCTCATTCTTTCCCCTGATAACTTTAGGACTTATCTCTTTTGCACTCCAGGACTATTGCCTTTCTTCTACTGAAAACATGGTAACAACCCAGTTGCCACCTGTCATAAGATCATTCCAGCCCCATGAAGACTGTATCACTTATTTGGAAACCTGCACGCGAAACGGTTGCCTTTTCATCCTGTCATCCTCGACGGACTGCAGCGTTGTTTTGAGTGACATTTCTGGTGTACCTTTAGGGACATTTGGACAGGTATGAAGGCTGCTGTTGTGTCCTGTTTATTTGCATTCCTTTTCTCATCATAATTTAAGAATAACCTTTTGTCATGGCTGTCCTTCAGCAATTTTTCACCAGGGGAGAAATATGATTACAAGGTGCCATGTCCTTTGTCCATAAATGTGTGTGTGACTACCCTCATATCCTCCCTTTGAATGTGCTGGAGGCATCATTCAAAATCACAGAGAGGTACAATCTTTCCTCAAAGCACAGACATACAGCTCAAAGAAATAATATTGTGAAGACCATAATTTGTCTAAGTAAACAGACTTGCAAAACTTGAATCCAAAATGGGTGTTCGCATGTGTATATAGTGCTGTCAACTAGCAGCTGGCCCATAGGGCGGGGTATAAATCTGCAGTCTTCTTCTTCTTCAAGGCAAGAGACAAAAATGAGGTACTTTTGCCACTGCCTGCCTCTGCATAGCAACCCAGAACTTCCTTGGTGGTCTCCCATCTGAGGGATGACCCTGCTTAGCTTTTGAGATTGGATGGAATCAGGCCAGCCTGGGTCATCCAGGTCAAGGTGAAAGTGAAATACTGCTGATCTAATATCTGCCTCTTTGACCTTATGCATATCTTGGCTGAGCAGAGGCAGCAATTATTATTGCTATTCAGTGCCGTGACCTGGATAGCCCAGAGACTAACCTGGCTTGTCAGCTCTCAGAAGCATTGGTTGATTGGTTAGTATTTGGATGGAAGGCCACCAGGGAAGTTCAGGGTTGCTACACAGAGGCAGGCAGTGGCAAAACACCTCTCAATGCCTCTTGCATCTCTTGCTTTTAAATTGGCTGTGACACACACACAATTCACATTGTTATATATAAGGGCCTCATAGACCAATTTGGAGCGGCTGTATTATGAGTTTGTTACCAAAGACATTTCTTTTACAGAAGCTTACTATGTCAGCAGATTTGAAGTGTCCTCCTATGCAATAGAAGAGAAATATGTGTCCTATTTGAACTTATTAACAGTCCCCACTCCTATACTTAGCTTTGACAAATGAGTTTCACATGGAGATTATGTTGATTCTGTCTCTGGTGGTGACTCCACATTCCCACCTTTTGCTCTGTGCTCCTTTTTTGCATTTATCTCCATGAGGAATTACAAC
This sequence comes from Heteronotia binoei, assembly GCF_032191835.1. Taxonomy (NCBI): domain Eukaryota; kingdom Metazoa; phylum Chordata; class Lepidosauria; order Squamata; family Gekkonidae; genus Heteronotia; species Heteronotia binoei. The sequence continues at coordinate 120,421,383 of NC_083228.1, read as the reverse complement.
GGACCCACACATCAGTGGATGTGGCATCACTGAAATCATTCACCTCCCAGACTTTCCTCTTCATGGGGATGGGAGTCTGTTCTGATCACAAGAAAGTCACTGATGGCAGCCTCAGTGCTGTGTAGTGGTCAGACTGTTAGACTAGGAGAAATCCTCCCTCAGCTATGAAGCTCCTTGTGGAACTTGGACCAATCACTTTCTCTGTTTCCCAGTGTAACGTAACTCACAGAGTTTTGGTGAGGACACAACAGAGGAAGAAAGAACTACACCTACCGCTCTAAGATCCTTAGAGGAAGGGTGGGGTAAAAATATACTAGATAGGCACATTCAGGACATGTACTAACAGTTATAAAACATGTCAAGCATACAGAGCACAGAAATAACCTCATTCTTAACTGCAGCTACTTTAATTCCTACAAACGTTACGTCGCTTTGGAGGAAGAAATCCTGAATCACAGCTACTATCCATTCCATGCATGCTTCCTAGTCTTATCTAAAGTATGGAGAACATCTGTAGCATCTAAAACATGAAGAAGCTCCTACTGGTTTCTTCATTGACTTTTTAGGTAACAATGTGAGCTATTTGGATTGCAGAAAGCAGGCAACCAAAAGCCACAGTTCTGTTGATACTGAAGCATGAGTTGAACAGCACACAACTGTACCAGCTCTGTTCTCCAAACAGCCATCAAGGGCTGCCCCACAGAGAATACACAAGAGCAACTAAATGGCTTTTAATTATGTTTCAGAATAATGTGAGGAATACTGTGCCAAGCCCTACCCTTAGGCTTTCCAAACACTGACACTAGAATGATGTAGCCAAGAAATATTTATGTGGAAAAGTATATGATACCAAACACATTGTACTGGCTTGCAAGCTCCAAGTATCAGGTGCCAGAAATCTTTCAGTCCAAAGTCAAGGGTACAGAAGTTAGGCGAGTCCGTGGCATAGTGTCTATTGTACATCCATGCTTAACAGCATCTCTTGGCTGATTTTATAGCCCCATGCCTAAGGGTCATGCTTGCAACCAGTTACTCGGAAGTAATCCTGCAACTATTCATTATTAGGAAACAGCTGACATCAGATCAGGATGCATGCACTTTGCTGTCTTGTCCGTAGCTCTATTTCAGCCTTAGTCTGTGGTGCTCTAAGAATGTAGGTGATACTGGTGGGCTGGGAATGGCCAACAGACATTCACCTGCTGAATCAGGGCTGGAGGGTGTTGGTGGCTCTGTATCAGCTGTTGGCTGTGAATCCTGACCAGCCTGTAGCTCATTTTCCTGCTGGTCAGCTTCTGTTAACTCAAGATGGGCTACAATGGGACTCCTAAGGTGTCCTCCTCTCCTGAAGAGTCCTCACTGCTGCTGAATCCTGGCTGATTCATGACACAAATGAAAGTAACAGGTCAACTAAAAAGGGAAGAGGGGAAGGAGGCAACAATTAATATAGAGATAATTGTACAGCTTGCCTTTGATACATTAAAGATCCCTGAGGAATGAAAAGAGAAAGAACATGATATATTGCACTGCAGCTTCTTGGGGGAAGATGGTAGCATGGGTGAGGTGAGGGCAGTGGCATAGAAGGAAACTGCTTCCCCAAATTTGCCAATGCATGCCTCTGTCTCCTCTTGCTTTCCCCTAGAGCACCTGCTCTACAGTACCTATTACCCTGCCTCTTACAGCTACTAATAAGCTCCCTTGGTTCCCTAGGTTATGCTTTGTATATTGCATATTGCAATATCATGAAATGTTTCTATTTATTTGATTTCCCCCCCTGAAATGTATCAGTCCCTCCTTTTTTTTTTGCTCAGGACAAGGTAATAAAATATGTCTACAACGCTGAAACAAAAAGGATGACTAATAGTACTCTATTGGTACATAGTATAAAATGTTCTTTTTGTCTAACAACTGTTTGGCACTCTAATTCTGGTGAGCCTCTTTGCTGTCCTAGCTTGGCAATAGCAATCATCTGCTTGCCATTCTGTGGGCCTCTGACTCTGACTTTGGTTTTACCATAGAGTTTTCAGCAATTTCTAGAGCTACCCAATGTTATTTCTGGGTTTCCCCTGGAAGTGATGTCATGGCACATGTGATGCCACCATTAAAAAAATTCTTCCACAGCTCCTTGTAGCAGTGGTAGGCACACACATGGCCAGAGAGAGGCCAGAGAGGGAAGGTGTGGATATAATTATAGTATTTAGCAATTTTATGGCCTTCTAAGTGCAGTTTGCACACATTATCACAGCAGTCCTGACAACAGCCCTGTAAGGGAGGCTTGTCCTATTCCAGTTTTACTGATGGGTGACTGACAGTGCCATTCTAAGCATCCTTATAAGTCCAATGACTTTGATGGATTCAAGATGGTGCAACTCTGCTTAGGATGGAACTGCTTATTGAACACATAAAGTTGTCTTTTATGGAATCAGACTCTTGGTCTATCAAAGTATTGTCTACTCAGGCTGGCAGCCGCTCTCCAGGGTCTCAGACAGGGGTCTTTCACATCCACTACTGCCAGATTTTTTAAACTGGAGATGCCAGGGACTGAACCTGGAACCTTCTGTGTTCCAAGCAGATGCTCTTCCACTGAGCCACAGCCCCTCCCCAAACATAATAGCCTCAGTTTAGGGTGGTGTGTGGGGGGGTTGCTTCTAGGGAGAGTTCTGACTTGATTTGACTTTCAAAAGTCTACAGTCTCTATAAAACTCTTCTCCAGCATCCCATTTGAGCGGAATCAGTTTTGTTCCAGTCAGCTTCCTTCACTGTCAAATTTTCACACCCTTCACCTCCTATCTGATCGTTTTAAGTGGAGATGGTGGGTATTGAACCTGGGACCTTCTGCATGCCAAGCAGAAGCTCTACCATTAAGCCACTGTGGCCAGACCCTAATGATACTGTGTCAGAAAAAACTGAAATCAGGACTTTCTGGATTACAACTCATTCTCTTACCTCAAGGGTACATGACACTGCAACATATAGGCTTTATACTCTGTTCCTTTTAAGGAAGGACACTGGAGGATTGGAAATTATGTCCCATCCTTCCCCAAAGGTGAAAACAAGGACCAGGCAGAAGAGAAGAATGACATAAAAGAGAACAGCTCTGTCTCTGTGCCTTTTGTGGAGGAAGAGAAACCTCCTAATATAGTGGAACAAGATGTACCTGTTACAGAGGATAAAGAAGACTTCTCACACACGTAAGTAATTTCTCTAAAAGGTGATTTACTGTGACACTTTTTGAGAGAGTAGGCCATTAAGTATGAGCCATAGTAGTGTTATTATCTTTAGCTTTCTTTCTGGGAATAATATTTTACATTTTTTTTAAAAAAAATCCTATCCTTCCTTAGGGTTGCCAACAACCTGGAGAAAAACAGTCTTGCCCTTTTAATGATGGCTTAGTGCGGTATTATTTACCAGATGATGTTATTCACCTCATGAAAAGCTTCAGTTGCCCATTTTCACACATTCAGCCTCTTTTAAGCAGGCAAGGCATTCCCCCCCCCCCCCGAGGTTGCCGGGAACCCTACTTGTCATCCACGGAGCAGGGTGTGGTTTCCCCTTCTCCACTTCCATTCTCACAGCAACCGGATGAGGTAGGGTAACTGACATAATCACCTCACGAATTTCACCACAGAATGAAATCGTGATATGTCTATTTCCAGTCCAAATCTCTAACTGCTACAACACACTGGCTTTTAAAAACTGGGACTGGCTAAGAAATGAATCTTTTGTCATGACAAAAATGCTGGCATCACTTTTTAAAGGTCCTGAATCAGAAAGCGGAAGGGAGAAAAAAAAGATGGTGGAGAAGATTTGACATGGTAGCACTGCGCTTGTCAAAGGAGGTGGTGTGCTCTTCTCTCAGCACATGTTTAGTTCATAGCTCCAGATATTTTCTTGATGGGCATTAAGGGCTTGGAGACACTTGCTTAAATTTTTACCTGTTGGCTACTTGATACTATCCACATGCTTAGATTGTTAGTTTGTTTACTTCATTTGGTGGTGGAAAGTACTGTCAAGTCATGTTGAAACTGCCCCCTCCCATGGTTTTCAGGGCAGGAGCCAAACAGAGGTGGTTTGCCATTGCCTACCTTTGAGTTGTTGTTGTCATTGTTCAGTCACACAGTCAAGTCTGACTCTTTGCGACCCCATAGACCAAGTCACACCAGGCCCTCCTGTCTTCCATCATCCTCTGAAGTCCACTCAAATTCATGTTATATCAGTAACTACCTTTGAATAGTGACCCTCAACTTCCTTACTGGTTTCCCATCCAAATATGAATCATGGCCAATCCTGATTAGCTTCCAAGGTCTGATGAGACTGGGCTAGCCTGGGCCACCCAAGTCAGAGCTTTCTTCATTTGTACTCTGCCCTTCTGCTCACTGGGAACTCAGAATAGTTTATCTCAGTCTTCTGTCCTTCATTTTAATTCTCACAACAACCCTTTGAGGTAGATTAGGCTGAGAATCTCACTGGATCAGGGTGACTCAGCAGGATTCCTTGGTTAAGTAAGAACTGGGATCTTAGTGCAACATTCCAACCACAACAACACAGGGAAACCCATCCTGCCGGTGCAGGAAACAGAACTTTTATAGCTGGGTGGCAAGCTGCATCTTTGCTTGAGATGGGAGGTGCTAATGCTTATTTGCTTAAGGAGGAACGAACTGCTGCTACCCAAATGCTTCCCTGTGCTTAGTTTGTAAATTGACAGTAGAAAAACACCAAAAGTCTCTAGTCCTCTTTCCCTATAAGAAAACAGTTCTTTAAAAATAAAGGTAAAGGTAGTCCCCCTGTGCAAGCACCAGTCATTTCTGACTCTGGGATAATGTCACATTATGATGTTTTTTATGAGGTGGTTTGCCATTGCCTTCCCCAGTCATCTACACTTTACCTCCGGCAAGTTGGGTACTTATTTTACCGACCTCAGAAGGATAGAAGGCTGAGTCAACCTTGTGCCAGCTACCTGAACCCAGAGCCTCCTTATTGCTCAAGGAAGAATATTACCTGCAAAAAGGCATCTTTCACCCCTTATGGGATGCATATGCCATCTTTAAAAAACACTGCTCCTCCCACTTTGCTTGATGTGTACCAGCTTGGTCCAGAGAAAGGCAGCCAATGAATCTTTCCTCACTGCTTGTCTTCAAGCCAGTTAAAGCTCACCTCCTAAATGTCTGTACAGCAGTGGCTGTTCAGGACAACGGAGAAGGTTCAGGGTCAAACTAGATGATACCACATCCCTGAGCCTGTTATGGGGCCATGGTACCACTTTGCAACCTTGCTAACTTTTCAAAGTGCTGCTGGGGGCTGATTCCGCCAGGGGACTGTGGCACAGGGCAATGAAAGGGTTAGGGTTGCCAAGTCCAATTCAAGAAATATCTGGGGACTTTGGGGGGCGGAGCAAGGAGAAATTAGGGGTGGAGCCAATATCAAGGCTATGACAAGCATAATTGAACTCTAAGGGAGTTCTGGCCATCACATTTAAAAGGACGGCACACCTTTTCAATTCCTTCCTTCCATAGGAAATAATGAAGGATAAGGGCACCTTCTTTTGTGGCTTATAGAATTGGACCCCCTGGTCCAATATTTTTGAAACTTGGGGGGGTATTTTGGGGAGAGGCACTAGATGCTATACTTAAAATTTGGTGCCTCTACCCCAAAAAATAGCCCCCCCCAGCGCCCCAGATACCCACGGATCAATTTTCCATGATTTTCTATGGGAATAAATCTCCACAGGGAATAATAGAGTTCCCAGCAGACATTTCCCTCCCCTCCCCCCGTTTTCTGACGACCTTGAAGCGGGGGGAGGGCCTCAAAACCGGGGGATCCCCTGCCTCCACCTGGGGATTGGCAACCCTAGAAAGGGTCCAGGGACGAGACTGGGCCCCTGTGGTGTTTAGAAAAGTTAAAAACCAGACTCTTAAATCATGCTGTGTCCCTGTGGTGGACTTGTGGACATGGTATGGTCTAATTTTGCCATCAGTTAAAAATATGACAACCCTGCTTGTAGCTGCAGCAGCCTGAATAGCCCTGATCAGCTTGCCAGGGCTTGGGAGCTATGCAGAATCGGCCACAGTTAGGACTTGGATGGGAGACCACCAAGGAAGTCCAGGGTTGCTGTGCAAAGGCAGGCAGTGGCAAATCATCCCCGTTCATCCCTTGCTTTGAAAATCCCATGAGAGCTTGCCATAAACTGGATGTGACCATCATCATCATCCTTATCCTTATCCTCATCTTCCTCCTCCTCTTCTTCTTCCTCCTCCTCTGTCCCATGGTTCCTTAACTCCATGCATTCATTGGCTTGGTGCTGACTGAGATAATGCACAGATGGAGGGGGGAGGGAACTGGGATAATTTATCTGGGATAATTTGTTGGAAATGGGATTATATCTGGTCCCCTCCACGTTTTTTTTTTTTTTTAATGGCTCATGGTTTCCAGCTATGTGAAAAGAGGTTATAAGTTCTTTAGCAATACAGCTGAAAGCTACAGGGCTGCTCATAACACAGCAGCATGATATAAATACATTTTATTACAAATTGTTCTAATTTTGCACTTCCAACACCGAGAAGTGAGAGGTGTGAGGCTGATTCTGAGTGAGCTCATATATTGCAAAATGCATAAATCTTGCATGAGTCTCTGTAATATATACTATCCCAAGCATAAAAACAGTAGAATTAAACTCTGGCTAAGTGCTTCCCCAGTTTTAAATAACTTCCTTGATGTAACATAATGAAGCTTTTGTATTATTAAACATTTTTAATAACCTTGGCCAACAGAATGTAACCTTCACACTCAGACATCACACTCATAAGGATAATCCTGATGACCCGTCTGCAGCGACTGTGGTGCAGTTAGGCAGAGCAAACATCTAGCCTGACCCGCAATGCAGGTTGGGTACCACGGGCCAGTTTCAGGAGCAGTGTTTGCTCTGGGTATTGCCCCACCCTGCCTTCCAAGATCCTAGGGACTGCTTGACACATCTGGGGGATTATTCAGAAACAATGGATTTTTCAAATCCATGTTGGTTTTGCAGCATAAGAACATAAGAGAAGCCATGTTGGATCAGGATGGTGGCCCATCCAGTCCAACACTCTGTGTCACACAGTGGCCAAAAAAATCAAGTGCCAACAGGAGGTCCACCAGTGGGGCTAGAAGCCCTCCCACTGTGCCACCCCCAAGCAGTGAGAATACAGAGCATCACTGCCCCGAACAGAGAGTTCTGACAATACGCTGTGGCTAGTAGCTACTGATGGACCTCTGCTCCATATGCTTATCCAATCCCCTCGTGAAGCTGTCTATGCTTGTAGCCACCGCCACCTCCTGTGGCAGTGAATTCCACGAGTTAATCACCCTTTGGGTGAAGAAGTACTTCCTTTTATCAGTTCTAACCTGAATCCTAGCAAATCCAAGAATGTGAGGAAGCTACTGTCAGGGTTCAGAGGAGCTGTGGGCTGCCATACCCAAATCTTGACCTCTGGGGTACGTTCTCCAAAGAGTTGCCAATTCTGGTTTGGAAATTCCTGGAGATTTGAGGGTGGTGAACATAAGAATCTGCCTTATACTGAGTCAGACCCCTGATCCATTGTGGTCAGTAAGAACATAACAGAAACCATGTTGGATCAGGCCAATGGCCCATCCAGTCCAACACTCTTTCACACAGTGGCCAAAAAACCAGGTGCCATCAGGAGGTCCACTAGAGGGGCCAGGACACTAGAAGCCCTCCCACTGCTGCCCCTCCCAAGCACCAAGAGTACAGAACATCACTGCCCCAGTCACAGAGCTGCATATATACCCTGTGTCTAATAGCCACTGATGGACCTCTGCTCCATATGTTTATCCAAACTCCTCTTGAAGCCATCTGTGCATATAGCTGCCACACTGCCTGTGACAGTGAATTCCATGTGTTACTTTGGTCTGTTCTAACCCAACTGCTTAGCAATTTCATTGAGTGTCCAAAAGTTCTTGTATTCTTGTGTTATCTACCCAGACTGGCAGTGGGTATTAGAGGCGTTTATATCACCTACTACCAGATTTTGGTGCTGGGGAGGGGGCACAGTGGGAGGGCTTCTAGAGTCCTGTCCCCACTGATGGATCTCCTGATGGCACCTGGTTCTTTTGGCCATTGTGTGACACAGAGTATGGCTTCTCTTATGTTCTTATCCTTTTAATTGGAGATGCCAGGGATTGAATTTGGAACATCCTGCATGCCAAGGATATATTCTACCACTGAGCCACTGTCCCTTTCTGGGGAGGACAGAGTTTGAGCAGGAAGCTCAGCAGAGGTATGATGCCACAGAGTCCACTTTCTGAAGCTGCCATTTCCTCCAGGGGAACTGATCCCCATAAACTGGAAGTCAGGTGTGATTCTGGGAGAACTCCAGGCCCAACCTGCAGGATGGCAACCCTAATTCTCCAGGTTAGGATCCACAAGGCCAAATATTAGCTTGAATGAGGATCAAGTACAGCAAAGAGAAGATACTGCTCTGTTGACCAGGCAAGGGCAAAAGACCTTTAAGGGTCAGATCTAACCAATTCTTCTGCCTGGGCAAATAGGATTTCCAGCCTACAGGTGGGACCTGGAGATCTCCCACTTCTGATCTCCAGGTGGCAGAGATCAGCTCCCCTGAAGAAAATGGCTACTTTGAAGAATGGACTCTATGGCATTGTACCATGCTGAGGCCCCTCCCCTCTGCAAACCCCACCCTCTTTCAGATCCACCCCCAAAGTCTCCAAGTATTTTCCAACACAGCCCTGGCAACCCTAATGATGAAGGCTCATTTTCATGAGAACATATAAAGAGCCCTGTTGGATCAGATGAAATATAATACACGGACAGCCCAGTAGTCCATCTAGGATAGGATTTTGTTTCCTACAGTGGTTAACATGATGCCCACTATGATCTGTGATCAAGAACACAAAAAGGCACAGCCTGCACCGAGCAGCTGGAATTCAGACATATTCTAGTTCTGTGGTTTCCAGTATTTGTGCAAAAACTCTATAGCAGAAGACAGCTTTTAATCAAATACCAGAGCATCACAGCAACATCTCAGTATGATGACATCACTTCCAGTGTGTTCCACATCACCGGCAAATTTGCCAGGGCTTCCCTCCCACTACCGGTAAGCCCCTCTCATCCCTTGCTGGTTGCCAGAACTGACAACCCTTATCTACTTCTGAAAATACAGGTTCTGCTTGGCCATGTCACTCACTGACATTGACAAATTTATGCTGTACCTGTTTTAAAAGGTCCCCTGTTTCATATATTTTCCATATAGTTGGCCTTGATAGAGATCGTTTTTTTCAGTTGCTATTCTCATTAGCTTTTCTCCCCACTTCTCTAAAATAAGAGCTGATCCTCAGAATATGGTGGGTACATCTGTTCGGATCTCTCTTTTTTTAAAAAAAAAATATTTAAAACTACATTTCTCTGCCCTCAAACTTCAGAGACTGGTTGAGGTGTGGATAGGAATAAATTAACGAATGGAAACCTGGCAAATATAGCTCCAGCCCCATTCCAATATGGCATGATTTTATTTTTCCTCCAACAATCTCTCTAAAGAGATATGCAAATATGTCAAATATCGTGAACAGATGAGTTGATTTTTATCTTGAGTGTAAAATAAGAAGGTACTAAATCTATTTCAAGTAAAATATATTTGTACTGTTTCACACTTGCAATATACCAGTGCTTTGCTAATGCAATTTTGGGCCAAATGAGCTCAAATGGTACAGAGTTCCATATATGGAGTGCCTGGCATTTTTTAAAACCTGTGAATAGGACCTTGGTTTGACTGGGACGAGAGTGTGGGGGAGGGGCTAATCCTTCCATCCTTCACCATTTCCCCAAACCTCAAAAATCCCAATTGGACACATATACAGATTAGGAGTGAGACATTCGCATTGCCCACCATCTCTCTGAGCTGTGGCAGGAGAAAAATGAAAAGCAAATCCTGCAGTCTCACATTCAGCACTGCATTACTTCCAGTCAGAGGTCATTTTGTAGAAAAATAGGTGGTGGAGCTTATCCAGGGATTGCTATGCAGCTGCACCTAGTATTCAATGGACAAGGTAGGTAGGTGGGGAGGAGGAGGGGGAACCCTCAGAAAGGTTCAGGAGCGGAATTCAAGGCCTGCTTCCTGTAAAAAATATAGTAATGACATAAGGTAGCTCTAGGAATTGCTGAAAAACCATCGAGCTTCTAGTTATTCCTAGAGCTACCCATGTCACTTCTGGGTGTGTGTGTGTTTTTACCAGAAGTGATGTGGTGCCACAGCCACTATCTCAATTCACAAGCCTCTTGCTGGCAACCTTAATTCGGATCCTGTTGAATGTTTGCAGGCCGATAGGGGGGCGCCGTGAGCCAACTGTTTAAAAGGGAGCTCCATATGCAGGGGTTTTTTTGAACAGGAACTCACAGGAATGCAGTTCTGGCTGGTTTGGCATCAGGGGTGTGTGGCCTAATATGCAAATAAGTTACTGCTGGGCTTTTTCTACAAAAAAAGCCTCGTTCATATGTAGAATTCTGAGTATCTTCTCTGGTTTAGTCCTGTCATTCTGCCGTCTGCTTAAATGTCTTCTCAAAGACAGTTTGGCTAGCCACATGATGATAGAATGTTTTAGTTACCGTAATTAATGCAGCACCTTTTAAATGGTTGGTTAAATGTACACCCTGAATCTATTATCAAAATCTCATGACCAGCATCTTTGCAGAGTATATAACTGTAAAGCCCAATAAATAAAAGCTACCTCTTGCTGTCAGAGTGGTAAGCCATCTTTAACATTATTTTATGATCTGGAATAAATAGAAACTTTATAGCATATGTTCTTAAACTGTACTTTTTACTCTGACCTGTGCTCCATACTCATTGACCCGTTTGAGCAAACAGCAAAGCCCGACAAATATAGAATTGTCTTCTTGTTGTCAACTCGGAACCAACTGGTAATTGAAACTGTTGCAAATTTTTTATATCTAGCGTCTAGGAGGTGTTTGCAAATTAGCATTTGATGGATTAATTGGTTCCCTGTCATGTTCGATATCATGCCAATAAAGGTTATTGTATTGTATTTATTCTTTATTTCAGTCAGCGATTAGAACCAAAATTATGCATGCGTGCCCTTAACTAGCAGGCCTGCCAATGGACAGTCGCCTTCAGAGATTAAAATTACCCCCAAGGGTTTCTGCAGTAGGGCAATGGCAGCAGTTGCCTCTACACCGGGACCATAAATTTTGTTTGCATACAGACAGCAAGTAGTCAGATGATTTGCAGTTGCAAAGCCTGTGTCCTCTTAACAATTATTTTTCTGGATGCTCATCGTCCCCTCCCCTTCCTTGATGAATGATGCAATGTTGTATATTTCATTTACTTCATTTACACCCACTTTTCTCCTCAATGGGGATCTGCCTTTCTCCATTTCATCCTAACAAACCTGCAAGGTAGGTTAGGCTGAGAGTATGTACCTGGCCTCAAATGCGCATGGTCAAGCAGTGATTCAAACCTGAGTCTCCCAGATTCTAGACAACCCTCTAACCGGTACAACACACTGGCTGTGCAAACTTATTCCATTTGAAATGGGCTTTAGATTGGAGTAATTTAGCACTGGATTGCACCACACACTACTAATGATGTCAGTTAAAGACTTCTACTTCTGCAGTTAATAATTCTGCAGTTTGATTTTCCTATATTTAATGTGAATTATGACATGATATCATACAATACTGGATGCTTCACCACTACTTCCCAAGGGTGTCTAACTAGCCCTTACGAAGTAATTCACAACAGTCAAAAGTGGTGTTCTAGAGTATTATCTTCAGTTGTTTCAGTAGATTAATTCATCTGTCTTGTTCAGCCCAGATGAATCAATTGAAGTGCATGGATAGTGAACTCCACTTCAGGGTAAATATTCCATTTGGTTTCTGAGCCTGCTGCTCTATTATCCTAGTAGCAGTAAACACAGAATGTGTGTGTGTGTTTTTTTTAAAGTTGTGATCCTTTGTACACAAGAGAAGATCTCCAACTAAAGGAAGAATCTTTCAGCAAAACCACAGAAATGTCAGCTTTCATTTTGTTTATGTCCATCTAGGGTGAATATATGGGAGAACACAATATTGGGTAAAAAGTATAAAGAGAAGCACGACCAGAAAGGAAGAAAATACACCCTCTTCAATAAAACAGCTAGGATAAAGCCAACAGGTATGCAACGGTTTCAATGTATTCAGTTATGTTTAGATTTTGTTGTTGTGGCCTAGAGCTTCACAGGTGTCCTCTTGTACACGTGGAACTCCTGAATATGTGATCGTTCTCATTCATTTCAATCAAGAGGATTCAAAGATCCTCAAAAATGAATGGAGCTGCCATAACAAGGGTACATGAGATGTCTGATACCAAGTCTGGGATGATGAAGAAGAGTTTTTATAGCCCACTTCTCTCTATGCTAAGGAATCCAAACTGACTTACACTGGTCTTCCCTTCCTCTCTCCACAACAGGCACCTTGTGAGGTAGGTGGGGCTGAGAGAATTCTGAGAACTGTGACTGGCTCAAGGTCACCCAGCAGGCTTCAAGCGGAGGAGTGGGGAATCAAACCTGGTTCTCCATACTAGAGTCTGCTGCTTTTAACCACTGCATCACAGTGTGAATCAGTGTAGTCTAGTGGTTAGAATTTCAGACTAGGATCGGAAAGACCCAAATTCGAATCCCATACCATCCGTGAAAGTTTGCTGGGTGACCTTGGATGAGTCATAACTTTGTAAACCTAACCTACCTCATAGGATTGTGAGGATAAAATAGAACATAAGAACATAAGAACATAAGAGAAGCCATGTTAGATCAGGCCAATGGCCCATCCAGTCCAACATTCTGTGTCACACAGCGGCCAAATATATATATATATATATATATATATATATATATATATATATATATATATATATATATATATATACACACACACACACACACACTGTGGCTAATAGCCACTGATGGACCTCTGCTCCATATTTTTATCTAACCCCCTCTTGAAGGTGGCCATGCTTGTGGCCGCCACCACCTCCTGTGGCAGTGAATTCCACATGTTAATCACCCTTTGGGTGAAGAAGTACTTCCTTTTATCCGTTTTAACCTGTCTGCTCAGCAATTTCATCGAATGCCCACGAGTTCTCGTATTGTGAGAAAGGGAGAAAAGTACTTCTTTCTCTACTTTCTCCATCCCATGCATTATCTTGTAAACCTCTATCATGTCACCCCTCAGTCGACGTTTCTCCAAGCTAAAGAGTCCTAAGCGTTTCAACCTTTCTTCATAGGGAAGGTGTTCCAGCCCTTTAATCATTCTAGTTGCCCTTTTCTGAACTTTCTCCAATGCTATAATATCCTTTTTGAGGTGCGGTGACCAGAACTGCACACAGTACTCCAAATGAGACCGCACCATCCATTTATACAGGGGCATTATAATAATAATAATAATAATAAATTTTATTTCTATCCCGCCCTCCCCACCTTAGCGGGCTCAGGGCGGCTAACAGCATATTACAAAACATACAGTGATATTATAAAAACATTTAAATCCAACAATATAAAACATCAACAATAAAACTACTAACATTAACATTATGATACTGGCTGATTTGTTTTCAATTCCCTTCCTAATAATTCCCAGCATGGCGTTGGCCTTTTTTATTGCAAACGCACACTGCCTTGACATTTTCAGTGAATTATCTACCACGACCCCAAGATCTCTCTCTTGGTCAGTCTCTGCCAGTTCACACCCCATCAACTTGTATTTGTAGCTGGGATTCTTGGCCCCAATGTGCATTACTTTGCACTTGGCCACATTGAACCGCATCTGCCACGTTGACGCCCACTCACCCAGCCTCAACAGATCCCTTTGGAGTTCCTCACAATCCTCTCTGGTTCTCACCACCCTGAACAATTTAGTGTCATCCGCAAATTTGGCCACTTCACTGCTCACTCCCAACTCTAAATCATTTATGAAAAATGATGATGAAGAGATGAAGAGATGAAGAGAATGCTTTAAGCTGTTTTGAGTCCCTGTTGGGGAGAAAGGGTGGGGTATAAAAATAAAGATTTCATGGGCCTCAGAAAGGGGAACATTTCTGATTTTTCTTTCCAGTTGCATTCACTTTTGAAAGCAGTTAAATGAAACTCCATTCCAGCTCCCCTTGATCTTGAGTTGGACCTGGCAACCCGCCCCATTCCAAATTCTAACCTCTCCAGGCATAATCCTCAAACCTTGAGGAATTTCCCACGCTGGAACGGGCAACCCTGAATGGCATGTTTAACTTACGTATGCAACAGGTTCTCCAACATTTCCTTGGGAAAGTTACTTTTTAATTGAAATTAAGATTTTTTTAAAAAATGCAGAGGATTGTGAGCTCTTTCCTGGGTTGTACTGAATTTTTTTTTTAAATCCAAGTGTCTCTCTGCATAGATATCTGTATTTACTCAGCTCTCTGTTTCTCAGATGCACAAATGGAATAGCATGATTAGACGAGGAAAAATTAACTCTGCTTCGGTTGCAACTGCGCTGTTATGTGAAATAATTTTCTGCATCTAAAATAATCCTCTGGTCTTGTTTTTTTTAAAAAAATCTTTTTTTTTTAAGTTGTATTTAGGTCATTAAACATTGAAGCCCTGAAGGAGATGACAGAAATGAAGAAGCTCGACTTTCTCCTGCACCCTGATAAATACTTTGGGGAAAAGTCAGTGGAGAAACGTTCGGAAGATTTAAAGCTGCCTACCCTTTCAGCAAGTAAGCAGACCTTCATTATATTCTCATTTCTCTAGCTCTTGCTATCGAGAGGCTCAAATAAAGGTTACTAGCTTATTGGTGTTAAAAGGAGGGAAAGGTAATAGGAAATGGTAGAATTTATTTCTTGGCTGCTAGCAGACCCTTTGAAAAAGTAGCAAAGCCTGAAGTTAGAAGAAGCAAGCATTCCAAAGTTGTAAACAAGGTTTGCCATGTTACATTTATAGCTTGTCACGGGCAGACAGTTAGGCCATCCAGTTGCAATGAGCTCCTACAAGCCACAAGTTCAAGAGTTCACCACAACTACAGATTAATGAAAATTAGGGATGTGCTACTTCTGACAGCAGAATTTCAGAGCAAGCTTTCCCACAGACTTGTTGGGCCACTCTTACTTTCATATGTAAGTTAGGGATGTCAGCCTCCAGGTGGGATTTGGGGATCTCCTGGAATTACAGCTCCTCTCGAGACTACAGAAATCAGTTCCCCTGAAGCTCATGGATGCTTTGGAGGGTGGATTCGAGGGCATTGTATCCCACAGAGGTATTTGTCCTCTCCAGGCTCCACCCCCAAATCTCCAGGAGTTTTCCAACCTATAGTTGGCAACTCTACCCCCCTGCCAGGGGGGATCAGGCAACTTATTTTGTCAAGTTGCAATCAACCTACCAGTGACTTCTGGGTTTTCAAGGAAAATGAGAAGTTTCCCATCCTACTTAGCTGCTGAGATATAAGATCAGGCCATACTAAGCTGTCTTCCCTTCAAGAACCTGCATTGCACTGCCTTAAAAT
Organism: Heteronotia binoei; assembly: GCF_032191835.1. Lineage (NCBI taxonomy): Eukaryota > Metazoa > Chordata > Lepidosauria > Squamata > Gekkonidae > Heteronotia > Heteronotia binoei. The sequence goes on along the minus strand of NC_083228.1, from coordinate 120,405,848 downwards.
TGAAGATATCCTTGTCCCACATCAGCATGGGATACCATGTGGATAACTAAAGTGTCATATGCTGATGTTGTTTGTCAATGATGTGGTTGATTAGCATGCTCCATTGGAGTTTTCTTTTAATAGGGGTTTCAATGGCTGCTTACATACCGCCAGCTCAGGGCAGCATCAAGCTGCCCCAGAAGTCAGCCATCCAGGAAAAGAGTGCCTGGGAGCATCCAGATGTGTGTGGCCCACCCCTGGAACAGGGACAGGCTGTGGGCGCCCTGGAGGAGTACCCAGAATGCTCATGGGCCCGTCTGCCACTCCCCAGATGCTCCTAGGGTGCTTCCCGGCTATCCAGACAGTTGGGGAGGTGCCTCGGAGCCACCTCAGAAATTTCCAAAGTGACTCCCATCTGGCTGAGGATGGGGTGAGTGCGGGACAGGGACAGCAGGCAGATGTGTGCATTTGGTTGCACTTTTTAGATCCGCTCACTTGCCATCCCTGGGGTGTCAGGTCCCACAGGGTTCCCAGTTAACAATGCACTCCAACTTGATTGAAAAGAGCTTTATTGAAATACTGAGACGCTTTAGGCAAGAGGCTTCTTGCAAAAACTGGGGTTGGCAGACAAATGCCCCTCTACGTATACCTTATGATGACCATTACAATTTCAAAGCTAAAGGTGCTAAAGCTGGCTGTACTTCCCCTCAAAGTTCATACCCAATGACCCCTGTAGCCAGGTGCAAGCATATCACTGAGAACCAGACGATTGATCTTGGTCCATCTGGTACTCAGGCAGAAGATACTTATGCATGTTGCACAGGGAGATAGCAGGCAAAAAGCAAGACGTTAGGTTACTACACAGGTCATACAGGCAGAACAATACATAATGGCAAGAGCCACTCTTGACATGGGGCAGCTTAAACTGCCGATCTGTATGCAGCCCACTTCTAATAATTGGCTAACCTGTTGAGAATATTTGAAAGTCAGGGACCCTGTTCTGGGCAATAAGGTTGCCATCTTTTAAACTGACAAAATTTGGGCAGTTGTTGTATATGTGCTCTGAATCGTGACTATTATATAGAGTCCTAGTTTGGCTCATTGGAGCCTGTAGCACTGAGCTTGGGGACTCAGGAACAATAGGCAGCAGGATCCAAATCCCTGCTGCCCTGCTCAAATCACGAGCCCCCTGCTGGTTTGAATGGTCCAGTAGCACGCTAGCGTGGGAACTTTGAGTGTATGTATAGTTGGCCCCATTGGCCCAGTCTTCAGTCTTTTGGGTGCAGTGTTGTACTATGCTGTACCTAATAAAAGAGCTATGATCACTACTACCTCGCCTCTTCATTGCGTGGAACCCACTTTATTATAGCAGTCTAACTATTGTTATATCAGGATGGCAAGACAAATGGGGGCAACAAAGAACTTAAGCCTGCAATTCTAAGAATGCTTTCCTGGGAGTAAGCCTAGCAGAATACAATGGAACTTACTTCTGAGTAGTCCTACATAAGATTGCTCCATATAGGATCTGCCTTGTTTCTGTAAACTAGCATAGGGTTCTGGATTAAAGATAGACTCCTATCTCCCTGTGTGATGATCTAGGGGGTGGATTCTGTACCCCCCACTTCGAGTTCAGTGATAATGGAGAGAAGGAAATGCTGCAAATTCCTTTTGGGAAAGAACAGGGTTGCCAGTTTTGACTCAGGAAATATCTGGGAACTTTGGGGGTGAAGCCAGAAGACTTTGTGGGTGGAGCCAGGAGCAAGGTTCTGACAAGCATGACTGAACTCCAAAGGGAGTTCTGGCCATCACATTTAAGGAGGCCACACTCCTTTTACATTCCTTCCTTCCACTGGAAATAATGGGAGGATAGGGGCACCTTCTTTTGGGGCTCTAAGAATTGGACCCCCTGATCCAATCTTTTTGAAATTTGGGGTGTTTTTTGAGGAGAGGCACCAGATGCTATGCTGAAAATTTGGTGCCTCTACCCAGGGGTCATTTTGTAGAAAAACAGGTGGTGGAGCTCATCCAGGGATTGCTATGCAGCTGCACCTACTATTCAATGAACAAGGTAGGTAGGTGGGGAGGAGGAAGGGGAAAGCCCAGAAAGGTTCAGGAGTTGTGCTCCTGTGAGCTCCTGCTGAATTCAAGGCCTGCCTCTACCTCAAAAAGCTTCCCAGAGCCCCAGATACTTACAGATCGATTCTCCCTTATACCCTATGGGAGCCAGTCTCCATAGAGTATAATGGAATGCCCAGCAGACATTCCCCCTCCTGCTTTCTGATAATCCTGTAGCAGGGGGAGGGCCTCCAAACTGGGGGATCCCCTGCTCATTACTGAGGATTTGCAACCCTTGGAAAGAGGCCCCCAAGCAAGACATTGCTCCCTAATCCAAGGGATGAATTCTGAGTATCACCCAAGGCCTGCACAAAACAAGAGACAGAAAACTAGCCAAAGATTAACTCTTGCTTTGCAGACCTGTTTCAGAGGATGTATAGGGTGAAGCAAATCTCTGTAGCCCCTTCTGTCAGTTTTTTTAAAGAAAAATAAAGAGTTTATTCAGGTGTTTTTAAATAAAAAACATGATAAAGAACTGGGGGGTCGAAATGAGCAAATTGGATTAGAAGTCAAGATAGCATGCAGATTCCACCCAAGGAAATAACCAGAAAGAAAGCCTGGGTTTGCTAAGCTGGCTTTCACCGGAGTCTCTCCCTGCAGTCCCAGCTTCCTTGGATCAATGGTGTAGCCAATGATTGAACTTGAATTCATCTTCCAAATGAAGAAGAATATCAAAAGGTGCTCTCAGCTTTCATAACTTCTTCAAATCTTGAAACCGCATTGTTATGTTGGCTTATTTTTTTCCTGCAGCTTAACTTTCTGCTGAAGATCCCCTTCTGACCCTTTCAGCTGTAGGGCAGTGAGCTGTTGTAAAGCTCATCTTGAAGAAAGAAGCAATGCCAGAGGCTGTTTGTTTCAATAATAATAGTGTGCTGGCGAGTTGTAATCAACTCATGGTGACCCCAGGACCATAGAGTTTTCAAGACAAGAGAGGTGCAGAGGTGGTTTGCTATTGCCTTCTTCTGCATGGCAACCCCAGCCTTTGGTGGTCTCCTGTAATGTACTGAGAACCGGGACGGTTTGAAGGCATCATAGTTTATTCAGTAGCACATTACAAGAGAGAGAACACACAGGCCGGGTCCCGCTTATATACAGTACCCGGAACAGCCCCCTTATCCGACCAGGCCAATCCTGGTTGGTCAAACTTCCCGCCACAGGTCTGGATGGGCGGGGCGACTGGCGAGCTCCATCCGGGGACGCAGGGGGTCGCCATCAGTAGCGATCGCCATGCGGCCAGGTAACTTATGTTCAATACATAACATCTCCCATCCAAGTACTAACCATGGCCAACCCTGCTTTGTTTTGAAGTTCTGATGAGACTGGGCTAGACAGGGCTATCAAGAACTGGGTTGATCATTTGCACCTCTGCTGTTGCCCTTCCAACTGGTTACATCCTGGGATTTTTCTGGATCTTGCCAGAGTTGACATATGTTTCAACAGCTTATACGCAGGGAAGGAATTTGGGTGGGGGGGCTTGTCTCATAGATCCCTAGATCGCCACACCTTGCAACCTTCTCCCTTGAAACCGTATCTTGTCCTCTTTGTGCAAATTGGTGCTCCACTTTCTTTGTGCCAAGGGAGATTTCCCATCCGGCATCAAGACAGCATGAGGTTGGTGGCGATGTTGTGTTGTACTGTACCAATTAAAGATGTATTATTTAAATGCAGAATACATCATCTGTGAGTCACCGTTCATGTGAAATTTATTCTTCTCCTTGGGGGATTGTGTTTCATATGAGAAAATAAGGATAAACTCCATCCATAATAAGTTTTCTGTTTATTATGGACAAACCTTCCGCAGTGCAAACAGTTCACAGAAATTATGAACAGGTGGCAACTCTACTGTGTAATGGGTTTTGGCAAGGATAGGAGTAGATAAAACAAAGCACGTGGGACACATTCAGCCTGCTTCCCCACTCCCACAAGAATGGGGAGCTTTCTCTCCCTATTCTCTTTCTCCAGTGTGCAGGTAAATCATAAGATAGGGGTGTGGATCCTATTCTACCGCCCCCCCCACCCCGGGGTTTGATTTTAGGGTCTTTCAAATTTTTGCACTAGTCTTGTTCTAAATCTGGGCAGAATCAACACATGGAAGGGGGATCAGACCTTGCATGTTGGCCCTTCTCCCGCATCTTCTCTGAAGTTGTGCATATAGAGCTGGTGCCCATAGAAGCTGTATGCATGTATGCTCTGAAATGATAGCACAGAGCCTACAAGAGTAGCATAGGCAGAGTGCAAAACTTTGGATAAGCATGTGGAAGAGCAAGGCCAATCACATCTCCATCCCTTGATTCTCCCCAAATTTAGAAGGTCCAAACTTAGATACAATTCCCCTGAGTACTATAAACTGGCTCAAATCCAAGTCTTTATTTTGCACAAGGTGATGGCATGTCAGAAGTTTAACTAAACCTATCCTAGGGTACCCCTATAGATCCAGAAGTTTAAATAAATCCATCCTAGGGTACCCCTATAGATGCAGCCCAATCCTGAGGACCATGATAGTGGTGGTAGCAATGGTGCTGGTTGGATCCCTGTGGGCTTTTCATGGGAAGACCCTCCAAAAGATGCAGACTGCATACCAAGCAAGCTGGAGTCCATAGCAACCCACCAATCAGGCAGTGGCATCCAATGATTTTTTTCTAAGTGGCATGCATAGGAGCAGCCAATCACTGTCTCTGATGCAGCAGCTGTCCCCCAACACCACACCTAGGGTTGCCAGTGGCTGGCAACCAGCAGGAATCTGGGAGGGGACATGGGGGCACCATTAGTGGAAAACCATAGAGTTCCTGGCAGTTCCTAGAGTGGCATGGTGTCACTTCCAGGTTTTCACTGGAAGTGATGTAACAGTATTGCTCCAATGAGGATTTTTTAGTTTATTTTTCTCCCACTGGCTGGCAGGATGGCAGCTTGCAGTGGGGGTGGCCAGTGGAGACCTAGCCCTTCCCTTGAGTGGAAGAGGAGAGGGATGAAAGAAGCAGTGACAGCAAATCCCCAACAGAGACCTGAGCAGTTCCGCAGGGCCTGTAAGACAGCCCTCTTCCGGCTGGCCTATAACTAACTGGCATTGGAAACTTTATAGAAGGTTGTAGTGTAGTATTCTGACAGATTGCTGTTTATTTGTTTTATTATTTTACTGTTTTAATTGTTGTAAATTGATGTATTTTTAAAACCAAAATGTTAGATCTTATGTTGTGAGCTGCCCTGAGCCGCTTCGGTGGGAAGGGCGGGATATAAACTGAAATAAACTGAAACAGCATCCCCCCAGTAGCCCACAGGGAAAATGGTAGATGGACCATTATTCTCCAGCAAGGATCTGACTGGCAGCAAAAGTGTGGGCCACACAGAACCATCCCTTCTCTTAGCCCTTTCTCTAGAAAAGTAAAGGAAAAAAGACAGAGGCTAGATTTAAACCTTTAGGCCCCACATTCAAGACCCAACAACTAACCACTGGGCAAAGAAGGCAGATGCAGTTAAGACCTGCCATCAAAGCATTAAGCACTCTGCTGCAGTTCTAATGTCAAGAAGACATGACATTAAGACATGAAGGTGAAGGACTGCTTCCTCCTCTATCAACTTTTTTCACACTTTCAGGCTCGGGACAGGTTGTGGCTCAGTGGTAGAGCATCTGCTTGGAATCCAGAAGGTCCCAGGCTTACTCCCTGACATTCCAGTGAAGGATCAGGTAGCAGGTGAAATGAAAGACAACTTGCCTGAGATACTAGAGAGCCATGGCCAGTCTGAGTAGACTATGCTGATCTTGATGGACCAAAGGGTCTGAATCAGTATAAGGCAGCTTCATGTGTTCATGAGATACTGTTGTTACCTTTGTCATCTAGCCCAAAGCCTCCCTCATGTCCTTCCAAGACTTTCTCTGTTGGTGAAGCTAGTGGTAGAAAGTGCTGTCTAGCTGTGGCTGGCTTATGGCGGCCCCTAGGGTTTTCAGGGCACAAGACCTTCCAAGGTGGTTTGTCATTGCCCACCTCTGCATAGACAGCCTGGACTTCCTTGAATATCTCCCATCGCAATCATAACCATGGCTGATCCTGCTCAGCTTCCAAGTTCTAAAGACACTGGGCTAACCCAGTAAAGCTGGTGTCACACAAAGCCATCCGCCCATCTCTCACTTGATATTCAGGCAGCCATTTCGTTTTTCTGAGCTGGATAACAAGAAGGGAACTGAGAATTAGACAGAAAACCCCTTGAGAAACAAAGAGAGAATTAAATGGGGAGCTTACGCTGATGATTCAGCATTGCCAAATGACAGCCCAACACGGCTCCAAAAGCAATTAAAAAAATTAAAATATAATCCTTTTTGAGGCCGGATCAATTCCCAGAGAGCTTTTCTGACTAGCCAGGTGCATGATCTCAGTTGGCAATAATGCCTGTTTCCTTCCCTGCCGTTAATCTTGCCAGACTGCTGGATCTCTCCTCCTTTCCCAGGAGCATTAGATATAAAATGCTATTATTAAATTTATATGAAGCACTTCAGAAATTTCTCATTAATCTTCCTGAAACTCCTATTTGGGACATTGGACAAGATATACACTAGGTAAGCTTTCATTTTAACTCTTTCCATAAGAAGTTGGCAGATGTTTAAATTTCAAAGGGCCCTTGTTTTAACAGTCAGAGAGGAATTGCATGAGACTATGCCATTTCCTCCCTGTTTAAATATATAGGTTGGGGGGTGGGGGCAATATTAATCAGGGCTTAAATGCAAGGGAAGATGGGGAGGAATAAGGTCTTCCCCTCCTCAGGCTAGTTTCCCAATGTGAAATACTCAGGGCTTTTTTTTTTTTTTTTAGCAGGAACTCCTTTGCATATTAGGCTACATATCCCTGATATAGCCAGTCCTCCTGGATCTTAAAATAAGCCCTCCGCTAAGAGCCCTGTAAGCTCTTGGAGGATTGGCTACATCAGGGGTGTGTGGCCTAATATGCAAATAAGTTCTTGCTACAAAAAAAGCCCTGGAAATAGCTAAGTAGAGCTGCTATTTTACACACTAGGGCAAACTCGCAGGTCCTGAATAAGAGCCAGTTTGGTGTAGTGGTTAAGTGTGCGGACTCTTACCTGGTAGAACCGGGTTTGATTCCCCACTCCTCCACTGGTGGAATGGCCTGGGGTTAGCCATAGCTATCACCAGGCCTCGGATTCAGTGGGAGCTCACAGGAGCACAACTCTTGAATCTTTCTGACAGTTCCACCTCCTCCTTCCCACCTTCTCTATTGAATAGTAGGGGCAGCTGCATAACAATCCCTGGATGAGCTCTACCACCCTTTTTCTCCAAAACAACCCCTGACTATCACAGGAGTTGTCCTTGAAAGGGCAGCTGCTGTGAGAGCCCTCTCAGCCCCACCTACCTCACAGGGTGTCCATTGTGGGGGGAGAAGATATAGGAGATTGCAAGCTGCTCTGAGTCTCTGATTCAGAGAGAAGGGCCGGGTATAAATCTGCAGTCTTCTTCTAATTGAGTGCTAGAGTTTCCAGGTTCCTCCTGACCACCTGCAGGGGAAATGGAGAGGGTAGGGCTTCTAGCTCCAAGATGGGAAATTAATAGGGATTTGGGGATGATGCCTGGAGAGGACAGGGGCCCCAGTGGGGTACAGTGCCGTAGAATCCACCCTCCAAACATCCAGTTTCTCCAGGTGGGACCTGGGGATCTCCAGGGGAACTGACCTCCAGTGTCTGGAGATGAGCTGCAATTCCAGGGGCTCCCCAGATCTCCACTTGGAGGCTGCCGTCCCTACCCTAGAGGGGTAAATGGGACTCCATGAGGCTCTTTCAGATAAGGGAAACTGTGCAGGAAGGGAATCTTAATCCCTCCTTTACTATGTACCTTGATCCAAAGTGGAACTGGGCACCCGCAGGTGCTAATTTTTAAAGGGGAAGAGGCGCTGGGAGCTCCCTTCATAGAACTAAGATAGTTCCAAGGACAATTCAATAACAAATGTTAGTATTATGAGATTAAGTAATAAATATTTGAGAGGCCTAACTGCAAATACCACATTGCTAATGGGATTCAAGGCACTGTGCCGAACACAGAAGTGGTTCCTGCGCTTTTGCACACTGCTGGATATTGCACAATTGTTATGCTATAGCAAACATTTGCAGCTGGCTTGGAGTGTCTGCACAGGATGATCCAGTTGTGAATGGTTGTTGTAGTGTAATGATTCTACTCAGGGGTTAGGGTTGCCAATCCCCAGGTGGGGGCAGGGGATCCCCTGGTTTAGAGACCCTCCCCCACTTCAGGGTCATCAGGAAGTGGGAGGGGGAGGGAAATGGCTGCTGGGCACTCCATTATTCCCAATGAAGACCGATTCCTATAGAGGATAATGGAGAATTGATCCACAGGTATCTGGGGCTCAGTTGGGGGGGGGGGGAAGGCTGTTTTCTGAGATAGAGGCACTAAATTTTCCGTATAGCATCCAGTGCCTCTCCCCAAAATACCCTCCAAGTTTCAAAAGGATTGGACCAGGGGGTCCAACTCTATGAGTGCCCAAAGAAGGTGCCTCCATTCTTTATTATTTCCAATGGAAGGAAGGCATTTAAAAGATGTGTGGTCCCTTTAAATGTGATGGCCAGAACTCTTTTTGGAGTTCAATTGTGCTTGTCACAACTTTGCTCTTGGCTCCACCCCCAAAGTCCCTAGATATTTCTTGAATTGGACTTGGCAACCCTATCAGGGATGGAATTCTAGCAGGAGCTCCTTTGCATATTAGGCCACACACCCCTGATGTAGCCAATCCTCCAAGAGCTTACAAGGCTCTTTTTTGTAAGCTCTTGGAGGATTGGCTTCATCAGGGGTGTGTGGCCTAATATGCAAAGGAGTTCCTGCTAGAATTCCACCCCTGAATCTACTATTTTCAGGAATGTCCAAAGGGCTTAATTGTCCAGGATAAGGAGATAGGACAAGCACTTTTAGTTTTTCCTTTTGCTTTGTGATACACCAGAGTCTGGATGGTGTTGCCTTCATTGTTGATGAGGCCATACCATGGGGCTGCCTAGCTCTTCCTCTAGCTCCACTATCTCATGCACAGATTTTTCTATCTGTGATATATTGTAACCATGGGCTTCAATATATTCTCTACATACTCTTCAAGCAGAAATGCTAGTTCTGAGTTTTAACAAAAGCATGCAATTAAATGACAGAAGGAATAAAAGCTTTTGGAAGATTTTATTGTTACTGCCAACACCTGAACAGGCATCGTTCTTGTGAATCTTTCTCAAGAGGCTTTCTGTTGTAATCGTAGATGTATGCAATTGAGCGGCATCTTTGTTTAGTTGTAAACTCAATCAGTAACAGTCTAATTGTCTTGTTTCTTGACGCAACAATTTGAGGATAAGAGCTGGTGGACTGTGAACAGAGGAAAAGGAATTAAAATGAATTAAAAGGACTGCCTTAAACGAAGCAGCAAAAACCCACACGCCTTTCGCCTTCCTCTCTTCCATTTCTTGTTATGTTGTGCTGCAGAAGGAACTGAAAGGTCTGTGGCATCTGACCTGGGGTCTTCCATGTGTTGGTTTCCCCGCAGCTATGCATGGAGAAGTGTTATTTACACACACTGTGAATATACAGAAGTCTTCCTCTCCCATTGTGCAACTAAGCAAATGTGACTATTATGTTTGCAGCAGTCCATTTATAACTTTTTGGGGGGGAGGCCAAGCATGGGGTGGGAATAGGGTTTCCAGGTCCGACTCAAGAAATAGCTGGCAATCACATTTAAAGAGGCCGCACTCATTTTAAAGGCCTTCTTTCCATTTGGAAATAATGAAGGATAGGGGCACCTTTTTGGAAGCTCATAGAATTGGACCCACTGGTCCAATATTTTTTAAATTTGGAGGATGTTTTGAGGAGAGGCACTAGATGTTATGCTGAAAATCTGGTGCCTCTACCTCAAACAACAGCCCCCCTAGAGTCCCTGATAGCCATGGATCAATTCTCCATTATACCCTATGGAAATTGGTCTCCATGGGGTATAATGGAATGCCCAGCAGACATCCCCACCACCAAGTAGGGATTGGTAACCCTAGTGTAGTCTTTATATTTAGATTTTTGGTGCTAGCTAAAGAGCTGCTTACCACACATAAGTGATCACTCCTGTGTATAATACTGTCATAAAATGTAATGATTGTAAAGAAGATTTCCGGTTTCCTCTGGAGAAGATCTCTCTGTTAAGAACATAAGAGCCCTGCTGGATCAGACCAGTAGTCCATTATTCCAGTACTCTGTCTCACACAGTGGCCAATCAGTTCCTCTGGACAGTGAACAACAGGGCATAGAGGCTGAGGCCTTCCCCTGACGCTGCCTTCTGGCTCTGAGATTCAGAAATTAGTCACCATGGCTAGTAGCCACTTCCATGAATCTGTCTAATCCCATTCTATGCCTGTCTAACCCCATTCTATCTTCCATGAATCTGTCTAATCCCATTCTATGCCTGTGGCTATCACTACAACCTCTGGCAGTGAATTCCACATTTTAATCACCTGCTGTGTAAATCAGTTATTTTCTTTTTCCTCTGTTACGTTTCTATGCCACTTGTCCTTCAAGGAGCTCAGGATATTCCAATGGAATGCCCCTCATCTTTTCTGTTTTCCAAAGAACTTCTGAGGCTACAAGTGAGGATTGAACCCAGGTCTCTCCAGTTCTAGTCAGACACTGTAAGCATTATAAAACACTGATTCGCTGAGATGTTTTCCATATGTAACATAATTTTAAAACTTAGTGACCATAAATAAGATATATTGTTGCCTCTGGGAAAATTTCTCTCCATTACATTTAGGGTTGCCGGGTCTGTGTTGGAAAATAGCTGAAGACTTTGGGGGTGGATCTGAGAGAGGGCAGAGTTTGGGGAGGGGAGGAGCCTCAGCAGGGTATAATGACACAGTCCTCCCTTCAAAGCTGCCATTTTCTCCAGGGAAGCTGATCTCTGCCAGCTGGAGATCAATTGTAAAAGCGGGAGATCTCCAGGCCCCAACTGGAGGCTGGGAACCCTAATTACATTTTTATCTGATCTTTCCTTCAAGGAGCTTGAGGAGGGGTCATGTGGTACATCCCTTTTCCATACTGTTTTCCCTAAAAACCTCTGAGGCTGATAGTCCTGGCCATTTCCTAAATAGAGATGGGCATGAACTACATTGTTGTGGTTTGGTTCATGGTTTATGGTTGAACCATGAACCTATACAAACTGGAAGGTTGTTTCATGAGCTGAACCTGTTCATATGGATTTGTGACCCCTGCTTTCTACTCCCCACTGCTTTTTGCAGGGAGCAGAAAGTAAGAGTTTAAAGAGCTTGGACCCATTTAAAACAAACAGCTGATCAGTAGTTCTCCACTAGTAGTTGGTTTAAATGGGTCAGAGCTGAACCCAAAAAAGCCGCTTTAAACAGCTGAGTCACACTGACAAGTTTGCTCCACATGGCTTAGTAGTTTAAAAATGCTTTTTTGGACAGTGAGTCCCAGGGTGTGGCTGTCCAAGGAAACCCCTTTAAACAGCTGAGCATGAGAGAATGTTCATCCATTTACACCCCAAAGTAGCTGAGCAGTGTGAGCAAGCTGCCCCACTGGTCAACTGTTTCTGATCTAAACAGCTGAGGATCTGGAAGCAGCCTGCTCCCACTGCTCAGTTGTTTTGGTGGCTTTCTTGGAGAGGAGAAAGCAGGGGTTTTAATGCTTGCATTTGCTCCCCACAAACCTCCACTCACTGTCTTTTTTCTCATGGCTTGATGCAGTTCATGAACAATGAACTGGCCCAAATTTGTCACAAACAAAGGTTTGTAAGCCAGCTAGTGCCCATTCATACTTCTAAACCTGTGTCAAGTTGGATTTCTCTCCAGTTCTCTCCAGTTCTGGTTTGACATTGTAACCATTATACCACACTGGTTCTCTGGGAAACAGTATGAGTACATAATAATTCACACTAGTGGTTATTCTTGCAGCAAATATGTAACTGGCCAAAGGTTATTCAGTAAGCTTTTGGGGCTGAACAGGAATTCGATCCCAGGTCTTTCTGATGTGAGATTTATATGGTGTACATAAAGCTCTTATACTCAAATGGGTTTGCATGTGTAACACGAAGGCAGGTTGAAAAGCAAAGAATAATGACAAGCATTTTTGCTAGTTCAAAATAATGTACAGTAATTTCTGCTAAAAACCAGCAAAATACCTTTTGGGGAAAATGCCTGATTGGAACGCTTATATATTTCGAGAGTCCTGGGGGAATGCAGTCAATCTCCAGGGACTCTGTTGCAACTGCTCTGGAAGGATGCAGTCTGGGAGAATCAGCATCAGGGAAAGCCAGACTGTCTCATGTCAGAGATATTGGGGAGGTTTTGCTCTTTGGGGTGTCAGTATACCCAAGGAAGGAAATGCCATCTCTTTCATTTTTAAGCGTTCTGTTCATTTTTCTTTTTGCTTCATTGTTGCATTGCTTGTTTCAGTGGGGGTAAAAACATTATACCAGTACTTTGGCTTGAGATATTTCAGGAGGTTTGGAGGCAGGGCCTGGGGGTTGCCTGGGAAATTCCTGGAGATCTGGAAGCAATGCCTGTGGGGGGATTTGGGAAAGGATTTCACCTAGGGCACACCATACAGGCCTCCCTCTGAAGCTGCCTTTTTTCTCCAAGGGAACTGGTCTAGAGATCAGTTGAAATTCTAAGAGAACTCTAAGCCCTACCCAGAGGTTGGCATCTAGAGGTACCAAGCCCCTTGTGGGTTTAGGGTTCAGAATCTCACCTTCTGTTTCCCACACTTGCTTGGAGTGGCAGCAGACAAAAAAAATTAGAAAATGTCTGTCAGGCTAATGGTGTGATGTCACTTTGGGGGAAAACCCAGAAGTGATATCATGCCTTTGTAGGAATTGCCTGAAACTCCCCTCCCCCATTGATACTAGAGAGAACTCATGCCATTTATAAGGAAAACCCAGCACTGACCATAGAGCTTCTGGTGATTTCTAGGAAATCATGGCATCATATCCAGTTTTTCCCTAGATGTGATGTCACACTTGGGCAGCCGGGTCCCTCTTGGCAACCAGCAGGCAATGAGAAGGGACTTATTGGGAATGGGATGGAGGCCCAGCTGAAGTTGCACTGATATTTCTACATAATTTCCAACATGACTCCGAAGTGACATCATCATGCAGTGATGTCTGGTGATGGTCTGTTAACTTGGGCAAAAACTCCATGGTAAATTTGACTTCTACCATAGAGATTTTCCCCAAATACAAGAGCATCATCCCTGATGTTGCTGACATGATGATGACATATCTCTTTAATGTTGATAGGGCCTCCTCTTTCTCCGTGTGAGCCCCCCCCACTGGCCAGCTGTTCAGTGGTGGTGGGGGGGCTGGTGATGGAGGGACCACCACCTCCATCAGGGAGTCTGGCAAACCTACATCACACTGTCACTGATGGCTTCCCCCCCAATATCCCTCCAGTCTCCAGCTGGTTGCCAGGCTGGGGCTGGCAAGTCTGTAAAATGGCAACCTTCATGGTGCCTGTGAGGGCAAAGTTTGGGTAGGGGGGAGGTTAGCCAGGATGTGATACTGTGTTAGCCAGTGATACTATAGAGTCCACCCTCTTAAGCTGCCATGTTTTCCTAGGGGAACTGTAGTTTTTGTATCAGTAGTAATTCTGGGAGAACTCCAGGTTCCAGCTGGATATTGGCAATGCTAGCAGACTGAGATTTAGCATTCTCTGCCCCCACCCCCTAAAGAAAGAGTCTTTCATTAGGCAGTCTAGGAAGTAAAATAGAGTTTGGCAGCTCAAAGAATACAGTTATAGTGTGGTGGATCAGGCAGAGAGACCTGCATTGCTCGAACAGTATGTGAGCAACCATAAACAAGTCTACTCAGAAGTAAGTGTCATTTTATTCAGTGAGGCTTACTTCCAGGAAAGTGTTCTTAGAATTGGGGTCTTTGTGTCCTTCATGGAAAATCAGCACTACAGTAATACTGCTTGGTGGAAATCACTTTGATTGTGCATGTATCCTCTGCGATAGCATACAAGGGATTAGAATTTTTGTGTATTGCAGATAATCACAGTCACACACAAGGAGATTAACAGACAGATTTACACTAGAACCAATCCTTGATGTATATGAATAAATCTCACAGACTAGCTCATTTTTTGGAAAATTCTCTCTGTCTCTCTCTGTTTGTCTCTCACACACATCAGTCATGCAAATTGCCATTAGGAATGTGAAACATCAGTCTTAAAAGAAACAAAAGTCGATGTTATGAGATGTTGGCTTGGTGTGTGTGTGAATGTTGCATATATAAACCCAAGACAGCCTTTCTGTAGCCAATAAGAAATGGTGGCAACACTGTGAAAGATGCCACCTAATAGGAAACCTGATCACGGTTCTGGAATGGTACAGGGATCATTTTTGCTTCTGCTATGCTAGGAAATGGGTTGGGTTGGTGTATGGCTGTGTGTGCTCCAGGCCAATCAGCAATTGGCCAATTTTAAATCTGGTGCTATGCTGGCTTTTGTAATGGGAGCATCACTCTTCAGAAAGGTAGTGGTGGGATTAACTGGTCCCTTTGGGTCCAGGGAAATAGACTCAGTTCCCTACAGATTTGCTTCTCATTCTATAGCTCTGAAAGCTCCATTCATTGAAAAGAACCTGTTCCCCAAAGACATTCTGGACCGTGAAAAAAAATCAAGGCAGCTGTGGGAAGAGATGAGCAATGAAGCCAGGATTAAAAATGGGAGGAAGCCGGGGAAGCCGAAAGGAAAATGATTCTAACACTGCTCCCACCCTCCGAAAAAAGGTATGTACCAAGAATTCAGCTGGACTTTGTGAGGTTAACTGCACCCCTACGTCTATGGAGAAATGATCAGAGGACACAGAAAGGATTCAGAGATCTTATGAGGAACACACAGAACAAGCTGCCCAATACTGAATCAGGCCACTGGTCCATCAAAACAGTATTGTCACTGGCAGAGGACATCTAGGGACTCAGGCAGAGATCTTTTGCATCGCTTGCAGCCTGGTGCTTTATTTAACCGGAGGTGCTGAACCAGGCACCTTCTGCAGGCCAAGCCAATGCTTTGCCACTGAACCATGACTCCTCCCTGTCTAAAGGGACTCAAGGGACTGATAACAGGGCACAGCTCAATGTACATTTCCATGTAGCTTGTCTAGGAGAAATCCCCAGTGTACTGTGCTTAAAGTGGTATTGATGGCAGTTTTCAACTACTGGAAAAAGAAAGTCCAAAAGAAGAGAAAGAACAAAGGTCCATTGAAAAAGAATGGATCATTATCAGGAATGGCCTGCCATGACATCAGCAGTTTTCCTATTGCCAGTCTTCAGGCAACTCTCTCCACATTGTAGAATGTAGATTTAGATTTGCACTAGAACATGCACAGAGTGCCAGATAGATTTGCACTAATCCTAATCATAGAACATATTTGCCTTAACTACTATATTTGCAGAACTTGCCTTAATATACATGACACAGGCCCACAGTAGTCTTTGAGAACAAAGAAAGAAAGCATATTATCACAAAGCCCTTTTCGCTAGCAAGAATATGCTATCATCATGTTCTGTAAACATCTAAGAGAAAGTAAACATTCTCCCTATTTCCAGAGACATATCACAAAGGTAGAAGTTTTGCCTCTTACACATTTTCTGGAATTAGGCCAAGTGCCCACACAAAGAAGACAAAGGACCTGAACAAACACCCCTTGGCCATCTGCACATCCCCAGAAAACCACAAATGCAAAATACTAGGAAGTAAAGGGGTTTTTTTTGGGGGGGGGGGGAGGGTCTTGATTAAAAAGACCCCATGAGGTATCACTTCATCTTTCATTTATAAAATGGGGGATGGGATTCATTTGACCAGTGAGATACCACAAAGGGTCAGAAGTGAGAACTTTGTGAACAATCAACTAGACTTGCTTTGTTATCAGAAACATATAAATGTTATGGCGTTGTGAAAATGGCTCTGAGGAAAAACGCAGGAAGGATGTTGGTACAGAGAGAGTGTGTTGCTTTTCCTTCTGTCACTGGTGGCAATAAAGGAATCTCTGGATCAACTCACTTGGATCTCTGGCTGTTGAGTCTCTTAAATTGGGCTGGGGACTCAGCTCTTGGCACTGATGGTGTATGCAACAATATTGACTTGCCAGTCAAGGACTGGCTAAGACTAGTTGTTTCCATGGTTGCCCCATGTGAACTGAAAATGCTGGATCCTGCAAGCCCATTCTGCCAGTGGCAGTGACTACCTCCAGTGCAAGGAATGTTATAATGCATTGGTATAAAGGTCATCTTCTGGTGGAGCATCTTCTTGCATCAGGAGAAGTTTCCTTGGTCTGGAGAAAAGCTCCCGCATTTGCAGAATGGATCCGCAGGATCCAATCCAAAGCATGTCCTAGAAAATATTTCCCTGTGGCCGTATCTTTCAGTGGAAGATTGATGTAACGGGCAAGCTGTGTCTCTCAGGATTGGATTGCTTGTCGGTTTTTATTGATTTTTCTCATGGACAAACCCCTAATGAGCTCCCAAGGAACCTCACAGTGTCCTAGAGCATAATATGGAAACTGCTCAGTTTAATGATAGAAAGAATGTCCTACCATTCAGCATCATCCCTGTAAGGCCATCTGAGCCTTTTTCTTGCATATGGTTATTACAAGCCAGGTCCATAGCCAGGATTTGGAAGGTCAGGGGGCATTTACATTTTTCGGGGGGCACTGATGCCCCACATGACCTTCCCTCTAGTCACTTCCCTGCCCTCCCTCCCTGCCTTTCTGCTGCTGCCCTCCCCCTCCCCAATTGCTTTCGGGCCAGGGGCAGAAGCAGCAGGGCCGGATCTATATAGTTTTGAGGGGGGGTAAAAACTGGCACTTCTTTTCCCCTTTCCCAGCACAAGAGGCTCTGCGCAGGAAGCAGATACACTAAGGAATGAGCAGAAACATGGCCAACCATCCTCAGTTGCTCACAACCCACACATACACACCACACCCTGCCCCAAGTTCAAACGATTTTGCAGAGCAATACCAGAGCAATTGCCCCCCTCCACCGAAGCACACAGTAGTCGGATAAACATTTCCCCTCCTCATCTTCTCCCCCCCCCAGGAACCATGACAGAAGCCTCGGGGGCTGGTTGGGGGTCCTGAGTCAGGAGGCCTTGCTCAGAAGTCGGGGGGCTGTGCCTCGTAGCTACGGGTCTGATACAAGCTAAGGTTTTAAATGCAATAACTGGATGTAGAGGTTTTAAAGTTGTGGGGAATATAGGCTTCTAAGCTTCAGAAGCAAAAATGCTAGGGGGATTCAGCAGTGGGAGAAACCCAGGATAGTTGTGGAGTGTCCCTCCTTGATTTCCTACAAAAAAGGAGCTGGATAAGCACCAGACAGGTATTTATTTTATTTAAAACACTTGTTAGCTGCCTTTTTCCCCTATGGAGCTCAAGGTAGCTTTCAATATTAAGGCAGCTTACATATATATAAAAACATAGTTTAGGATTGGCATGGATGTTATTCACCCAAGACCAACAGCAGACCCAAGACCAGTTCAGGAAGAGAGACCAGCTGGACAGTGGGGTGAATGGTGCACCAGAAGAATCACTAGCCATCCCAGTCTCCCATCTTCAGGAGCACACATTCAAAACTAGCAGACTGTTGGAAGAGGCACACTGATAGATGGATAGACTGCCATGACCTCATCTCCCTGTTCTTCTCGCCTGCCTGTTGCTATTCAGAAACACCTGGTATGTTTTCAGAATGAGATACTTAGGGGCAAAAAATTAGACAAAGGTCTACTTTGAACAGTGATCAAGGCTATAGATCTGAGATATTTCATGTGTACACCTAATGTGACAAAGTGATATCTGAAAAGAGCCAATTTCAGAAGTTAGATTTTACCACATGTACCCTATACACTAGTGTTGCCAGTCCCCAGTTGAGGGTGAGAGATCCTCAGTTTGGAGCCCCTCCCCTACTTCAGGACTATCAGAAAGTGAGAGGAAATGGCTGCTAGGTGCTCCTTCCACCAGGTAATTCCCACTCCCCAAATGGGCAAGAAGCCAGAAATAACATGATGTGCCTACACCACCTGAAAGTGACACAGGCATGTTAGTGACATCTGGAGGGGAGGATGCTCTGGTTTTTGGTCCTCCATATGAACATATGAAACTGCCTTATACTGAATCAGACCCTTAGTCCATCAAAGTCATATTGTCTTCTCAGACTGGCAGCGGCTCTCCAGGGTCTCAAGCAGAGGTTTTTCACACCTATTTGCCTGGACCCTTTTTTGGAGATGCCAGGGATTGAACCTGGGACCTTCTGCTTCCCAAGCAGATGCTGTACCACTGAGCCACCGTCCCTTCCCAACATCCCCAACATGCCTACGTCACCCAGAGTTGACGCAAGCATGGTGTGCTTCTTATCTCCCCTCTCCCGAAGTGTCCCCCGCCAGCTTGTCCTTCAGACCTGACAACCATACTATACACAGTCTTCCCGATATACACAATTGCGCTTGTATTATCAGCCTCGCTACAGGAGAACTTTGATTTTGGTTTGCATGTACTGAAGTTGAAAATACTTTTAGACAAAATGACCCTCATATACTCGGAAGATTGCATGTAGTACACTTCCAACACACGTGGATGCCAGGCTGTAAGTACACGTGACTGTAATCACCAAAAAGGGTTTCAGTACATGTGGATGCTGGGTTGTAAGTACACATGACTGTGATAATTGACAAAAGGCTTTTTAAAAAAAGAAGTGCACTAGTCACAGAGGAACATGCTCTTCATTTGCAAACAGAGGTTTGCCACTATGTAACATGTGAAATGGTCCTATGGGGTTAAAAGACCCATAGGGTTTAAAAGACCCAGGGAGAGGAGACATCAAATGTTTATGGTACATACACGTCTACCAGTTTGGTGCAGTGCCAGTTTGGTGTAGTGGATAAGTGTGTAGACTCTTATCTGGGAGAACCGGGTTTGATTCCCCACTCCTCCACTTGCAGCTGCTGGAATGGCCTTGGGTCAGCCATAGCTCTGGCAGAGGTTGTCCTTGAAAGGGCAGCTGCTGTGAGAGCCCTCTCAGCTCCACCCACCTCACAGAGTGTCTGTTGTGGGAGGAGAAGACATAGGAGATTGTAAGCCACTCTGAGTCTCTGATTTAGGGAGAAGGACGGGGTATAAATCTGCAATTCTTCTATGTAGATACACGTATGTTAGAGGAGTATTAAAAGCTTTATTTTCCCCTAGGAATGAGCAAAAGTTTCCTGTTTGTTTTTAAGAAAATAATAAGAACATAAGAACATAAGAGAAGCCATGTTAGATCAGGCCAATGGCCCATCCAGTCCAACATTCTGTGTCACACAGCGGCCAAATATATATATATATATATATACACACACATACACACTGTGGCTAATAGCCACTGATGGACCTCTGCTCCATATTTTTATCTAACCCCCTCTTGAAGGTGGCCATGCTTGTGGCCGCCACCACCTCCTGTGGCAGTGAATTCCACATGTTAATCACCCTTTGGGTGAAGAAGTACTTCCTTTTATCCGTTTTAACCTGTCTGCTCAGCAATTTCATCGAATGCCCACGAGTTCTCGTATTGTGAGAAAGGGAGAAAAGTACTTCTTTCTCTACTTTCTCCATCCCATGCATTATCTTGTAAACCTCTATCACTAGTGCTGGATCAAATCAGTGGGCCCACTAGTTCCTCACTCTGTTTCACTCAGGAATCAATCCAATGCCCCAGAATCCCCATTTTGGGGGCACAGAATCCAGTAGCAATTCCTGTTGTTGCCCTGGAAATTGGTATTCAGAGATCTACTTTCTCTGAATGTGGAGGCTGAACTTTGGCCCATCAGTGGCTCTTAGCATGATAGCTGTCATCCATTAACATCTATCTTTGTATTATTTTCTATTGAGAGCTCCTAGTTTAGCAGAAAAGTCTTATTTGTAACCCCCAGATCTGCCTCTCCCTTCCAAACTCCTTTTCATAAGATACAAATTAATGCTTCATTTGGCCTTATTTTAAATTACTGAAAGTGGGGATTGTAAGAAAATGGTTCCCAGATTGCATGCTCCTTAGCTGATTTACTCCAGAAAAGGATGTAATTGTTTTCTTTAAAGGAATAATACATTGCAAGGGGGAGACCCTAATGCAATCTTCATGTACCATTAACAAAGCATAAGAAGTCTTGTCTGTTTTCCAATTGACAGCAACACAAAGACGAATTTTGCACCAGAGTTTTCTTTTACATGTTTTTATGACTCACAAACCACTTTGTGCAAGTAATCACTATGTATTTAGATCTAATCAGATGCGAAGTGCTCTGTTTTAATTTTTTTTTTTTCCAGCTGTCACACTCAGTTTTTCTTTTGCATTTCCAGGTAAGGAAGGTATTAAAGCTGATATCATGGATCCCATCTTGCATTGTTAGATTGAGCTATATCATACATTTTGCATTTATTTTAAAAATATGGGAAGCTGATCTGGCAACTTTGACTCCATGATGGAGACCCAGACAAACTCTGGGCTGTGGAGGGGGGCGGGGGGGAGATGGACAATGTTGCCAACTGATTGGAAAACAGCAATAACAACTTGGTTTCCTACTCTAATATTCTCAGCATCTGCTGGAATAGGCAAGCAAGGCTGTTCACAGCATGGAAATAGACATGGTCACTTGTTAATTGCTACAGATCAAACTGTGGTTAAAGGCATGCCCATAGGGCCTAGTTCAAACATGTAAATCTTGGCAGGTGGAAACATCAATACTTCTTGAGGAGTGTGCGAACAAGGCAGGGAGAAGAGACCTCAGATGTTTATGGTCTTTGCTTCTGTAGAGACAAGTATGTTAGAGGAGTATTAAAAGCTTTATTCTCTCCCTTGGGAATGGGTAAAAGTTGTCTGTTCATTTTTAAGAAAATAAGAACACTAGTGCTGGATCGGACCAGTGGCCCCACTAGTTCATCTATTTGTTTCACTCAGCAATCTATCCAATGCCCCAGATTGCCCATACTGGGAACACAGAATCCAATAGCAATTCCTGTTGTTGTCCTGGTAATTGGTATTCAGAGATCTACTTTCGTTGAATATCCATCAGCGGCTCTTAGCATGATAGCTGCCCTCCATTAATGACTGTTTTTGGGTTATTCTGTATTTGGGAACTCCTAGGTTAGCAGAAAGGTTAAAACGCTTGGGACTCTTTAGCTTGGAGAAACATCGACTGCGGGGTGACATGATAGAGGTTTACAAGATTATGCATGGGATGGAGAAAGTAGAGAAAGAAGTACTTTTCTCCCTTTCTCACAATACAAGAACTCGTGGGCATTCGATGAAATTGCTGAGCAGTAGGGTTAGAACAGATAAAAGGAAGTACTTCTTCACTCAAAGGGTGATTAACATGTGGAATTCACTGCCACAGGATGTGGTGGCAGCTGCAAGCATAGCCAGCTTCAAGAGGGGATTGTATAAAAATCTGGAGCAAAGGTCCATCAGTGGCTATTAGCCACAGCATATTATTGGAACACAGCTGGGACAGTGATGCTCTGTATTCCTGGTGCTTGCTGGGTGTGGGGGGAGCAAAGTGGAAGGGCTTCTAGCCCCACTTGTGAACCTCCTTTTTTTTTTGGCCACTCTGTGACACAGAGTGCTGGACTGGATGGGCCATTGCCCTGATCCAACATGGCTTCTCTTATGTTCTTAACCCCCAGATGTGTAGTTCAAAGTACCCCTCAACACACAATCAGTGTTCAGAGTGATGCACAGATATCATGAAAAACAAAAACCCAGCAGTCTGAGCAGCCTTTTGGGTTGCCTTAGCAACCTAAAATGGCACCTGACATTGCAGCAGCCGCCGCCACCACCAGCAGCAGCAGGAAGCAGGGGGAAAGCCCAGCTACAGGCAGGGAAGATGATAGATATGGACAGGGGTCGCTTTGTAGAAAAATAGGTGGTGGAGCTCATCCAGGGATTGTTATGCAGCTGCACCTATTATTCAATGGGCAAGGTGGGGAGGAAGAGGGGGAACCCTCAGAAAGGTTCAGGAGCTATGCTCCTGTGAGCTCCTGCCGAATCTGAGGCCTGGATATGGAACCAATGGGAGAGAGGAAGGGAAACCTGAGCCCAAGCCAGAGGGGGGAAGTGAGATACAATAGTAAGGAGAACATGATGTCCCCCTCTCCTGCAGAAGTCTTTGCAAGTCCCCCACATATTAAATATAACACTGGTTTGTGTAATATTTGGTAGATATAGGCAAAATTTCAACATAGTGGTACCTATCAGAAAGACTGTCGAAATAGAAATGGTGGAGAAATATGAGTCAGACTGGGATTTTTGACTCAAAACACCAGTAGTGAGAAATTGTTGCTGCTCTCTCACTCCAGTTGTGAAAAGATACCCAAGTCTTTAAAACTTATGGCAAGTCTTTAAAACTCAGCCATGCCAGCTGCTTCTGCCTTTAGCAGCATGAATGCTATTGCTTTAATTTACAGGTGTCCCAATTTAGTTGGGAAGGCTTTAATTTTCAGAGCACCCCCATCTTGATTTCAAAACCACAGGTTTTGTTTTTATTAATCCTATATATGTCTCCTAGCTAAGGACATAGCTTCAGTTTCAAAGCTAGGGGAGAGGTCATAGCTCAGTGGTGGAACATCTGATTTGCATACAGGTCCCAAGCTCAACCCTGGCATTTTCAGTTAAAAGGATCATGCAGTGGGTGATGTGACCCTAGAAAGCTGCTGCCAGTCTGAATAGAAAATATTGACACTGATGGACCAACTGGTTAATTCAATATAAGACAGCTTCATGTATAAAATGTATAAAGAGAGCCAGTTTGATGTAGTGGTTAAGTGCACAGACTCTGATCTGGGAGAAATGGGTCTGATTCCCCACTCCTCCACTTGCAACTGCTGGAATGGCCTTGGGCCAGGCATAGCTCTTGTAGGAGTTGTCCTTGAAAGGGCAGCTGCTGTAAGCTCTCTCAGCCCCACCTTCCTCACAGGGTGTCTGCTGTAGAGGGGGCGGAGTAAGGTAAAGGAGATTGTGACCGCTCTGAGATTCAGAGTATAGGACAGGATATAAATCCAGTATCCTCACAGGGTGTCTGTTGTGAGGGAGGAAGATAAAAGAGATTGTGAGCCACTCTGAGATTTGGAGTGGAGGGCAGGATATAAATCCAATATCTATCTTCTGTCTTCTTCTTATATATAAACATTTTCAGTCATGATGTCTTTGGTCTTATGGTGATCCTGTTTATTGTATTTGGTGCCATTGTGTAAACCAAAGAAACGGACAAGCTTGTATTTTAAAATATAAATACTGAACACTCAACTCCAGCTTTCATCCCTAATAATTTACTACCAAATGCTAATTAGATACTATTAGTATTGGCCAGATAGTCCTGCTTCCTCATGCCTGCTGAAAAAGGGGAAGGTGGGAGTGAAGAGGAGAGAGTGAGCAGGGCTTTTTTTTTGTAGCAGGAACTCCTTTGCATATTCGGTTACACCCCCCTGATGTAGCCAATCCTCCAAGAGCTTACAGTAGGCCCTATAAGAAGAGAGCCCTGTAAGCTCTTGGAGGATTGGCTACAGCAGGTGTGTGTGGGGGTGTAGTCTAATATGCAAAAGAGTTCTTGCTATAAAATAAAAGCCCTGAGAGTGAGAAAAGGAATGGAAGCTCCACATCTGGTGGTTTTAGCACAAGTTTGCTAGGCTTGAAGATGGAGAGCCGAAGGTGGAGGCCTTGAAGTCTGAGCTGGGTTTACGATGCCCATTTCCTATTCCTGTACATGGACTAATCATCCAGCTCTCTCCTCCTTCCTGCTCTTCATGTTTTGAAACTTGGAATATGAACCTCATCAGCTCACATCAAAGTCAGAGAAGAATGCTTCCCCCTTCCTACCTCTACCTACAAACCTATCTGCCTGCGGGGGCTACAGCAGCATCGACGGCCCAGGTGCTGGAGGGGGCTCTTGACATTGGCTTGTCTCCCCTTTCTCAGGCTTCTTCAAGACTCTCGAATGTTGCCTTGACAACATCTGGGAGACAGTGAGTTCTGGGAAACAGAATCCCTAGGACTTCCGACATTGGACTCGCACATTATAGATCTATTCCAATATTTAATTTAACTCCTGTCATTAAGCAATTGTACAGCATTGCCTTTATCATTTATGCACGTTTCTCCCTTGATTTGTATATTACTAATTTATTGCTATTTAATTATTCATTTTTTTTTTACAATTTACTGTCTTTTTTGAGGGAGGAAATCACACATATTTGACACATGAAAAATTCAAAAGTGGCTTTTTCCATTGTACTGGCATTTTTTTTTTAAAGGGCACCTTCATTTTTGTGTGTGATGGGTCTGCTGGAAGGAAGCAGGTTGAGAAGAGAGGAGACCAAGAACTGATTTTGTTTCCCTTGGTAGAAAGAGCAGTCTGTGGGCTCAGTCCTTGTGATGAACACTGTCTGGCAACTTGCTGCTGAATCTTAAGTGTGAGGGAAACTTTGAAACAGAGCTTATTCAGTAGTAAAGAAGCATGCCTTCTGCACATGTGCAGTGGTACTTTTCTTCTTATAGTCCAGTGCTGCCATGGCAAACAGATTCTGGGGTTTAGTCCTGTCCCAAATGAAGTCTGGGAGGAAAAAAAGATGCTTGCTGTGGAGAAATGGGTCTTGCAAGCACTCATTTTTTGCCCATTTGGAATGAGAAAGTTATGTAAGTGTCCTGCGTTAACTGCCCAGTGAAGCCTCTCTTTTTTCACCTCCACTCCACTCCACTCCACTCCACTCCACTCCACTCCACTCCACTCATTCATTCATTCATTCATTCATTCATTCATTCATTCATTCATTCATTCATTTTTTCTCTCTCTCTCTCTGTTGCTATTACCATCAAGCCCATTACTGGAGTACATTCCACCAGGCACCCTCTGCAGCTTTGCTGTTATAGGTTCTCCTCTGTGTTTTTTCTCCCTCTCCCTTTGCACTGGTTACTTACTTTTGCTGTTTATGGGAGTAGGGTAACTACTGTCCCCTCTCCCTTCTGTTCTTGTAATGCATGGACTGAACAGGGGCTTTAAAATGGTCAAAGACATCAGGTGCAAAAAAATGGCTACAAACCACAGAAGCTAAACTCTAAAAAAAAAACTTTGATGTGCTCAAGGGTTTTATTATCTTCTCCTGCCCTCCTCCCACAGAGCCTTTTTGCCCTCCTGTTGTAGGAAAGCCTTCTCTATTCTTTTCTCTCCTGCAGCTCTATAGCCAAGTTGTGACTATGCTATTAGATGGGCCTATTGCCCTTCTTGTTTGGGCCATCTACATTTCTGTGGCACTGAATGGTTCTGTACTTGAAGAAGAAGGAGATATTGGATTTATATCCCGCCCTGTATTCTGAATCTCAGAGTCTCAGAGTGGTCACAATCTTCTTTACCTTACTGCCCCCCCACACACACACAACAGACACCCTGTGAGGTAGGTGGGGCTGAGAGAGCTCTTACAGCAGCTGCCCTTTCAAGGACAACTCCTACAAGAGCTATGGCTGACCCAAGGCCATTCTGGCAGCTGCAAGCAGAGGAGTGGGGAATCAAATCCAGTTCTCCCAGACAAGAGTCTGTGCACTTAACCACTACACCAAACTTGGGAGGGGAGTTTTCCTCATTCCTTTTTCTTCTTCCGCTGGCCAGCCAGTGAAAGGTATTTATAAACTATGAGCCTGTGCAGAGTGCAGAAACAATGATCACACTTTTCACATTGCGAATTTTGGTACTTATCCTGGGGTTTAAGGTATTTCACCATACTTCCCTATTACAAGAAATGTAATGGTAGCTGGAGAGGAGGGCTGCAAAAACAATTTTTGTGAAGGTCTTTTGCAAAGGGGGAAGAGAGAGAATTTGTTCACAGAGAGGAGCATATGCATTTAATGGCATTGGCAGTGGAATCACTGCTTAGTTTCTGAAGTGAACGGTGTTGAGGCTTAAACCAGTATGGCTCACATATCATTGCTCTGTAAGCCCTAATTGTGTGAGGAGACAGGACACTGCAGTTGCTCACAGATGATGGAGAAATGCTCTGCATATACTCAAGAGTACTGTTGCCAACTCTTCTTTGGGAAATTCCTGGAGGTTTGAGGGTGGAACCTGCAGAAGGACTTCTATTTTTCCTAGACTCTATTGTAGGGATGCCAGTCCCCAAGTGGGAGCTGGGAATCCCCCGATTTCAGGGGCTCCAGTCTGCCAGTGGTCAGCTGGTCAGTGGAGGAAGCCGCCATACCAAGCTCTGCCCCCACGAGCAACCACTGGGCAGCCACCCCTCTCCCTACCCTCCTGCAAGATTCTCAGAACTGTAGGGGGGTTGCAAAGCTTTAGACCATATTGGGATCTGACTGCAAGTGAAGGGCATTTCTCAACAGGGGCATGTGAGAAGGAGTGTTAAAATAGCCAGCATGTTGTCACCCCAGCACTTAAAGTAAAAAAGATACTACCTGCCTCAAAGGAACTCTGAATCTTCCATTCATTAAATAATACATGATACATAACCTCCACTTCAGTCCTTTAATATTGCATTTTGTCCTACTACAATATTATTTTACAATACGGGAATCTTGACTTCCATTTTTCAGATGGATGGACGTGGCTGAGTGCTGATCCAGGGCTTCTTCTCTCCCTTGTCCTTTGAACCCAACTCCCTTCCTTTTTGGGTTCTCTGTTTTCCCCCTCAAAGAAGGCATACTTATACCCATTCTGGCCCACTTTGGCTTGACCTGGGGGGTATATGAATCTTCAAAGCAGTCATTATCCTTTTGCTGTCTGGACTTTCTGATCTCTTCTATTAATAGAGACAGGACTTAAGAGAACTGTGGGTGGCACTTTAAACATGAATTTTTCACATAAACCCACAGGGCAGCAACTACAAGTGTCAGAAGGAATATATGGAAGTTCTAGAGAGGAACATTGGGGGTCTGTTGCCTAGCATAAAGGACTCCTCTCACCTTTCCTGATCATGACTGCTGCCAGTTCCTAGCTCAGAAGAGCAGAAGCAAATTTCATTCAGTGAGGATATATATGTGCTACTGATATGAAACAGGGCTTGAAGCTATCATACTGAGTAAAACTGTTGGGTGCATTTAGGTCAATATCATCTACCCTTGCCGGCAGTGCCTGTGTAGGGTGTGGTTGTATTGGGTATGTGTATTGGAGAAAGCTGTATTCAGATAGCTGGCTCAAGGTTGACTCAGCCTTCCATCCCTCCAAGGTCGGTAAAATGAGTACCCAGCCTGCTGGGGGTAAAGTGTAGATGACTGGGAAAGGCAATGACAAACCACCCTGTAAAAAAGTCTGCCATGAAAACGTCATGATGTGATGTCACCCCAGAGTCGGAAATGACTGCAGCTTTCACAGGGGGACTACCTTTATCTTTATTGGTTAATGTGCCTAACCTGGATGGTACACACTAGCCTGATCTTGTCAGATCTTGGAGGTTAAGCGGGGTCAGCCCTGGTTAGTCATTGGATGGGATGCAGGGGTGGAATTCTAGCAGGAGCTGCTTTGCATATTAAGCCACATACCCCTGATGTAGCCAATTCTCTTACAACCCCCCCCCCGACTATCTTTAATCCTTCCATCATATTATAATAGTCCTCTGTCTTTTGATTTGGTGGATGATAAACTCCCATAGTTAAATTTCCTTTTGGGCCCTCTATTTCGACCCAAAGCATTTCTAGAAGGGAATCTAATTCTCTTACCTTAGTCTTACTGGATTGTATACCCTCTCTGACATACAGAGCCACCCCACCTCCAACCCTTCCCTCCCTATCCTTCCAATATAACTTATATCGCTTGTACAGGAAAGATCTTCAGTAGCCTCTTACCTCCTATAAGACCATGAGGCGAGAGTCCAAAGGCAAAGGAAGAGACTGGAGTCAGAGAGAAGCTTCTAGCTTAGATGAAGAGAGGCATCACACTTCCACACAGTGTGGTTTTAGTGCATTGGGAAATATTGTGCCACACCAATGTCGAGGCATGCTGGCTGAGTCATTTGTCCTCCAATAGGTCAGTGGCAGGGGGGAGAGGTCTTTATCAGCAGTTGCGACATTAGATTCTTTAACTGGAGAGGTCAGGAATCAAATCTGGAATTTTCTTCATGCAAAGCGCTATTGAGCCATGGCTGAACCATGAAAAAAGCTTGGAACAGCAATTATTTGAATATAGGAGGCTGGAGTATATTGAGTCTTAACTGCTAATACCAGGGATTGAATCTAGAGTCTTTTGCAGGCAAAGCATGTGCACCCACCCACTCTATTTGCTTTATTTATCAAAATCTTGAATGCAATATTTCTCTCCATGCAAGGAGGGTCAAAACAGCTGTGGCTTATCACAAATTTGATGCTGCCAGTATGAATTGCACAGGCAACCAAACGGCATGAAGGGGTACAGTAAACCTGAGTCCATCTAACGTTCCTCTCATTAGAATATAGGTGACGAGTTGGTTACAACTCTCATTGATTTCACTGAGAGTTAAGCAGGGCATATTCTATGAACTGAGGTTATCTGAAGGTGCCCTGCTGAGAACAGAAGGTGCTTTGGCTTGTGCAAAGAAGAGATTTGCAAAGTTCTCTGTTCAAGGTGCAGCCTTCCGCATTGCAGTTCACATCCTGCCCTCGGGGCCTCCCTCTTTCAGAAGCAGCTCTTTTTCAGTAGTGCAGAAGACAGTGATGAAAAGGATCTGTTCCACCTCTGGAGCTGTATTCATTTGCTCTTCAGATCCATCCCACCATCTTCATACAGCGCCAAGTCTCTTACAGTGCAATGGGCCGCTGAAGTCAGTGAGTTTAAAAGAATTTCGGTCACGTCTGGGATTGCATAGCTAGTTGTGATGCTACAGGAAAGCCTAGGTACCCCTCTCATAAATGCAACAGTGAATAATTTCATTTTGTGAGAATGAGAAGCTGCTGCATAGCGTGAACGTTGGATCCTCATTAATTCGATATTTGTTGTGTTTTCTTTTCTTTTCTAGGGAAAGATTTTGCACTTTGTTAGTGGAACCATAGAAGAAGGCATGAATTCGCACAGACAACCATGGGCACCTTAAATCAGAACCATGGAGGAAGCTATTGTTGCCTTACAGTAGCAGTTTCATTTCTTTTCTTCCATTTTATATTGTTATTAAAAGAAATAACTGTATATTTCTATTTGGGAATATTTGACCTACTACCGGATTTGTATTAAGAACATTGGCACTGTAGAGCTGAATGCCCCATGAATCCTACCTCTTATGTACTCATAGAAAAAGTTGACGTGCAAGACTCAGAAGTCATTTTTAAAGTTATCTTCCTTACCTGACATCTTCAATAAAGCAATTTATGTACTTCCTCCAATGATGTAAATATGTAACCATTCTGAAAAGATTTTTTTTTAAGTTCAAATAAGTGTTATCCGATCACTCCTTGTGGCTCAACAGCTTCTAAAAGTTTATCTCGGCATTCTGGATTTTATACAGACCAGAGGTTTTCAGACTTCCTATGGTCAAGGAATTCACCCTATGAATCTGTCGTCCTGACTTAGATGGTGATGATGATGTTGATGGTATTGGATTTATATCCTGCCCTCCACTCTGAATCTCAGAATCTCAGAGTGGCTCACAATCTCCTTTATCTTCCTCTGCCACAACAGACACCCTGCGAGGTGGGTGGGGCTGAGAGGCCTCTCACAGCAACTGTCCTTTCAAGGACAACTTCTGCCAGAGCTACGGCTGACCCAAGGCCATTCCAGCAGCTGCAAGTGGAGGAGTGGGGAATCAAGGCTAGCCTGATCTTGTCAGATCTCAGAAGCTTTGGACACTGGTTAGTATTTGGGTGGGAGATGTCCAAGAAAGTCTGAGGTTGCTACACAGAAGCAGGCAATGGCAGTCCACCTCTGTTCATCTCTTGCCTTGAAAACCCTATGGGGGTGACTTAAGTTTTCTGCAACTTGGCAGCATTTTCAGTAGGGTTGCCAGGTCCAAATCAAGAAATATCTGGGGACTTTGGGGGTGGAGCCAGGAGACATTGGGGGTGGAACCAGAAGCAAGGTTGTGACAAGTACAATTGAACTCCAAAGGGAGTTCTGACCATCATATTTAAAGGGACCGCACACCTTTTAAATGCCTTCCCTCCATTAGAAATAATGAAAGGGGTGCCCTCTTTTGGAGCTCATAAAATTGGACCCCCTGGTTCAAAACTTTTGAAACTTGACGGATGTTTTGAGGAGAGGCACTGGATGCTACACTGCAAATTTGGTGCCTTTACCTCAAAAATACAGCCTCCAAGAGCCCCATATACCTGTGGATCAATTATCCATTATGCCCTATGGGAACTGTCTCCATAGAGAATAATGGAATGCCCAGTAGATATTTCCCCCCCCCCATGCCTTTCTGATGACCCTGAAGTAGGGGAGGGCCTCCAGATTTGGGGATCCCCTGCCTCTACCTGGGGTTTATGCAAACAACAAAAAAATCTCTGTGATTTGAATAAACTACCAAACTTTTTAATACTTTTAAAATATGTTTACATACTTTTTAAATATAAAACTGCTTCATACTTAGTATGTTTAACACAAAAGTTCACATTGATAACCATAAAAAACAAATCCTTATAAACAGAGCCCATAGTGATTAACTGATACAGCATACAAACAACTAGTTAATAATATAATAGACACGTTTCGTGTTTCCCACTTCATCGGTATTGTATCTTCCACTTGTGCTGTATATTACAAGGGATTACCTGGGGATTGGCAACCCTAATTTTCAGCCACCATGAATCTGTCATGGGACTCCTTGATGTTACAACAGAAACCCAGGGATGGATTCTCAAAGCCCAACTCAAGCTGGCAATGCCCTGGAAATAAAACCTGGAAATAAAACCAGGAACTGAAGGCGGTGAGCCGATACTATGAAACCATTTGCTAGCGGTCACCAAGTGGCAAAGATGGCCATTTGTTTCCCAGTGTTCGCTTTGGGAGCACTTCATAAAAAATAACTTTTTCAGTCAACGCGCCCTAGTTAAGCAATAGCAAATCGGAATGGGCCCTGTGGTTTCTCATTTGATTTACATGGTTCTTCCTTCTTGCTCAGCCGGAACTCTTAAATGTTAGGCCATTAAAGCCTCTCTGAAGCCAAGGCCGCTGGGTTCATATATAATTCTGCCACGACTGTGAGAAAAAAAGCAGCCTCTCACAACAAAGTTTGGTGACCACCTGTTATGTGCCTGTTGCATTAATCAAGCTGTTCTTCCTGATAAATTCTACTGAGTAAACACCCATAGCCTTCCCCTTGTCCTTTATAGTTACAAGACAGCCTAAGCTAGGCACACGACCCCGCGCTGAATGGTGACAATGTTGTTTTTCCCAGGTATGTCCCTTTTTCTATGCATTAATAAAGCATCAAAAAGCATGTGTGTGGGGGGAAATAAATGGATTTGTGACAGCTATTTACACAAACAAGCTGACTTTCTAAAGAACGTTTTTACCTCAGCGTCGCCCTCTCATTCTGTACTTTTCTAATCTGCTCTTTACCACACAGAAAGTGATCTCAGTCCTGAGGAATTCACGTGAGCCTCCTGTCCTAAATAAGTGATGAAGATGTTCTAGCCAGCGTTGTAAGACCCTGGGTTTGTTTGCTCTGCCCAAAGCATCTAAATGGCCTCCCTTGTGTATAAAAACCAGGAAGTGAAGGCAGGCGATTGTTCTGAAGAGTGGACTAATTTAGTTCCATCCACGAAGACAGAAGAGTTGAAGGCTAGCAATGCCTTTTTTCTTCCCCTTTCACTGCCGCCTGCATTTTGTATCTAATTTTTATCCCACCCTCTGAAGGAGCTCTGGGCAAATTTCTAATTTTTATCCCACCCTCTGAAGGAGCTCTGGGCAAATTTCCTTCGCTTTAGCTCCAAATGACCCTGTAAGGTAGATAAGGTTTAGAGCTTGTGGCCTACAGGCACCCACGGAAGAGCTAGGATTTGAACCTGGGTCCTTTCATATTCCCATTTGAACCTCTAACCTCTGCAACTGGACTGGCTCACCATAGAATTATAGTGATTAAGGACCAGACTTGGTCGCAATGCATTCAGCTCTAACAGGAGCCCAATAATGCTTGATCCATTCCCAAGCACTTCCGGCTCTGGGCTGCTGTATCTTCCAGTCCTTTCCTATTAGCTCAAGGTGTGGGCTGTCTGTGCCTCTGACATTGGATCGGCTATATGAGAATAACAGTACTTACACAGTTCTGTGTTATGAGAAGTGCTTTGAATGCTCCACAGTCCTTTACCAGTGTTAGCATTTATGGAGTGTTATTACTGTATGATCATTCCCCTGTATTACTGTATTCCCTGTTATTACTGTATGATCATGTGCACTGACACCAGCGTTTTGGTGTCAACTACATGACACCATGTAGTTTGGCCAGGTTTAGACCTCGAGAGAGAGCTTCTTTGCCTTTTAGATTGCATAGAAGGGGGATATATTTTATGAGGTACAGTGCTGAAGAGGAGTGTATGTTTAACAGCTCTGGTGATGCTAGGATTGCCAGCACCATCTCCCGGCTACCAGTGGGGAGTGTGGAGGGGTAGGGTTGCCAGATCCAGGATAAGAAGGAAACTCCTGGAGACTGGAAGGTGAAGGCTGGGCAGGATAGGGACTCCGGCGGGGTACAATGCCATAGAGCTAGAGTTGTATGGTTCTAATTGGGAGTATCTGGCCACCAGCAGGGGATGGTCAGATAGGCTCGCCAAAATCTTAGAGTTGCCATTGCCAGATCTGTGTTGGAAAATAACTGGAGGCTTTGGGGTTGGATCTGGGAGAGGGTGGGGTTTGGGGAGGGAAAGGGCCTCAGTATGGTACAAGGCCATTGAGCCCACCCTTCAAAGCAGCCATTTTCTTCAGGGGAGCTGATCTCTGCCAACTGGAGATCAGTTGTAAAAGCGGGAGATCTCCAGAACCTACCTGGAGGCTGGCAGCCCTACCAGATTCAGTTGGGAAACTTCTGGAGATTTGGGGATGGAGTCTGAGGAGGACAGGGATCTCAGTGGTGTACAATGCTTTAGAGTCCTTCCTCCAAAACATTTATTTTCTCCAGAGAAACTGATCTCTGCAGTCTGGAGATGAGCTGTAATTCCAGGGGATCCCCAGGTTCCACCAGGAGACTTGGCACCTCTACATAGAGCCCACCCTCCAAAGCATTCATTTTCTCCAGGGGAACTGATCTCTGTAGTCTAGAGATGAGCTGTAACTCTGGGAGATCCCCAGGTCCCACCTAGGAGGCTGGAATCCCTGGTGCCTGAGCCACAGATATTCTGCTTCAGGCAGTTGTCTATAGCCTTTTGGGGGATGAACCAGTGTGAGATCCAGTGTAGTGCAGTGGTTAGAGTGGCAGAGTAAGCTCTGGGACACCCAGTTTTGAAATCCTCACTCTGCTCTAGAAGCTTCCTGGGTGACCTTGTACTATTCTTAGACAGACCTACCTTACAAGGTTGTTGTGAGCATACAATGGAGGAGAGGAGAAGATTGTGAGCTGTTTTGGAGGCAAGCCCTAAATAAACAAATGCCATTTGCAGACCATGTCTTTTGTGTGCAGGTGGTCTCCTGTTCCATACCTGTTACGTTTGGCTTTTTAAAAATATTGATAAATTAATGCTGTTTGCATTATTGAATTACTTGCCAGCTGCCACAAGCAGCATTCTGGGTTTTCTAAATGAATCTCATCTGATGACCTTTCATAGCTTGAGACCCTGGGGAATTAATGCCAGATTGGCTCCACAAATAACTGGGTGTTGTTTTATCATACTTTTCTTTTCATCCTGGGTTTACTTTTGGCTATACAAGAAAATGCAGTAAATGCCTGGATTCTCTGCCAGTCAGAGTAGAAAATAATGAGCTGAATGGACAATGATCTAACTCGATAAAAGACAGTGCCAGATGTTCATGTGCACCTGCCAGTATTCTCCATTTTGTGCAGTTGCTATAGCCCAAGCCTCTGCTTGTTTACTCAGAAGTAAGCTCCACAAACTCAGTGGGACTTGTTGGTAGAAAATGCTCTCAAGACACAATGTACTTGTAAGCTCTGTAAGCTCCTGAAGGATTGGCTATATCAGTGGGGTGTAGCCTAATATGCAAAGGAGTTCCTGCTACAAAAAAACCCCAAACCCTGCTTGTGACCCTGGACTCCCATGGTGGTCTCTCACCCAAATACAAAATAGGGCTAACCCCGCTTTGCTTCCAACATCTGGTGAGATCAGGCTAGACTAGGCTATCCAAGTCAGGTATAGGGCTTTTTCTCATGTAAACCACCTTAAATCCTTATTGGGAAAGAGATAAGAATTTTTAAAAATGCAAATAAATGATTAGGTCAAATATATTTACTTGGAAGTAAGTCCTACCGAAATTGACAGAATTTACTTCAGAGTAAACAGGATTAGGACTTGATTACAAAAATGTGAAGAATCCTCTCAGTTGCTGTATCTGACAATCTTATCTGTCTGCAGAGGGAGGAAAAAGTAGAAGGAAGAAGGCTAATTGCTTTTGCAAAGATCAGTGGCCTGAAAACTGCACAGAGCTAAATTAATGTCATTTAGTGTTAGGATGAGCATCAATTTGGCATTCGATGGGAAAAGCCACAGATGATATTACTATATCTGGTTATATAACTTAAAGTTATAGGAGTACTCTAATGGCCTAGTTTGACATTATACACAATGTATGGATAATGATATTATACAAATTATAACCTTGCTGGCCCTGGTTACTGTTTGGATAGGAGGCCACCAAGGATGTCCAGGGTTGCTACACAAAGGCGGGCAGTGGCAAACCACCTCTGAACGACTCTTGCCTTGAAAACCATAAGGAGTCGCCATAAACTGGCTGTGACTTGGCAGCACTTTCCACCGCTATGGGTAACCTCTGATGGCTTTTTACTCCATGAAAAAGCACCTTTGGGAGAGGGACAAGTAAAAGTGGTGAGATATGTATGCGTGATTTTTTTTCTCTTCTCTGCCCATTATTATAAATTCTACGCTGCCCCCTGCCTGCATTTCCTCTGCCCCCTCCCTCCAGGTTAGATTGTTGGACTAGAACTTGAAAGACCCAGATTCAAATCCTCCATTTGCCAGAGAAGCTTGCTTGGTGACTTTGGGCCAGTCATTCTGAGCCAAACTTACCACCCAGGGGTGTTGTAAAGTAAGGTGCTTTGGGGTCCCTATCAATGCTCCCTCTAAACTGTGGAGTCATGTGAGCAAAAATTCTACTTAGTGAGCTACTGGTACTAAAGTTGTTAGTAGGGATGGGCACAGACCCGAACCCGAACTAAAATCTGGCCCGGACTTTACCTTGTTCGAGGTTCGAACAGTTTGCTTCGAAAGTCACATGTTCAGACCAGGAATTCTTCGAACTTTCTGCCCGGTTTGGAACCTCTTGTGCACTCTTGGTAAAGAAACTCCACCCATGGAGTTTTGTACTGAAAAGTGGGTATGAGTGGGATATTTCCAGCCATCGAGGGACCAGTAGTGACAGTCTGAAGATGACAGGCAAGTCTGATTTCCAATACCAGGCATTGATCTGTCTTCCTCAGGATGAGAGTGGGGGTGGGGATGTATATAATCACTGGAGGTGCATTCCTGTCCTCGGTTTGCATCTGGTTTTTGTGAGTCTTGTTCTTTTTGCGTGTGAAAGAATATCTTTTGATGGACTGGGGGGGGGGGAATTACAGGGGTGGGTGGACATATGAACATATGAAGCTGCCTTATACTGAATCAGACCCTCGGTCCATCAAAGTCAGTATTGTCTTCTCAGACTGGCAGCGGCTCTCAAAGGTCTCAAGCCGAGGTTTTTCACGCTTATTTGCCTGGACCCTTTTTTAGTGGAGATGCCAGGGATTGAAACTGGGACCTTCTGCTTCCCACCAGATGCTCTGCCACTGAGCCACCGTCCCTTCCTCAAATGAGAAACCTGTTGAATTTCCTGGCCTTTATACAAACTGTCAGAGTAAAAGCATCACCTCTCTCTTTTTTCTTCTTGCCTTGCATTCAGAGCTACATTTCTCTCTCCCCCCCTCCCCCGGTCTTTTTCTTTACTGGGAGGAGTGGGAAACATGGATAGATTTTTTTTCATTCAAAACATGTTTTTGATTTGATTTGGGGATAGACTGTTCACTTTTGCAAGTTCTGAAAACTGCCCTTTTCTCTGCATGCTGGCTGTGGGGTCCCCTTTCTGATCCTCCAAAAAGCACCCTGTTTCTTCCTGCATAGCTTGAGTCTCTGCCTGGGGGGTATCCCCCAAACTACCTACAGATTTCTGAGGGGCTTGACTGCCCTCTTCCCCGGCTGTGGGGTATCCTTGCTGCTCCTCCAAAAAAAGCATCCTTTCTCCTCTGCCACATATTCCCACACATTCCCTTAACTAGTCCACCAGTGCCCCTTCCCACATCTGTGCAGTGAATCCCAGTTGCCAGGCTTGGTTGTCCTTGTCACCTTCCCAGGTAGGATGGAAGGCTTGGCCCCAATCAGTCATCATGTCACGAGGGCTGGGTGGCTGGTCCCAGGAAGACACAGCCACCTGCAGCCATGTGGGTGATCCCTGGAGATGTACTCTGGGAGTCTGATGCCTGTAGCTTAACCAGGTTCACACTGTAGTGTCTCAAACTGACGCTGGACAACTCCCCCAAAAAGAGTTTCCTGGATGCCCCTGGTTTGGTGGTCTGCTACTTGGATCCCCCCAAATCTGACATGCATGTAACACGTGGGCCATGTGGAGGGTCACCCCAGGGAGGAATTGTGTGTGTTGAAGGCCTCTAGCTCACCCAGGACAGTTTTTGTCACTCCTGAACCAGGAGAGGTGACATCCTGTTGAAAAGCATTGCACTGAATGACCTTTTTTGGGGGTCTGTAACTCAGCCCCCCGAAGTTCAATGTGGACCAAACTTGGTGGGTACATTGAGGAGAGTGATCTGGAGACAACCTGCCATTTCGAAGCCCTGTGGGGGGCTTTTTAAAAACTGGACCAGTTTGCGAACTGGTTCGCGAACCAAGCTGTGGTTCAGTTTGCGAACTGGTCCAGGAACTGGTCCGGTTCTGTTCGTGAACCGAACCAGCATTTTCTGGTCTGTGCCCATCCCTAGTTGTTAGTGAGTGGTTTGGCTGCTGTATAAATCAGTTTGTTCTGGGGCCATCCTTCCTGACCCCAGTGTGTGAGCTGAAGGCTAAAAACCTGTGAGTTAGCTCACACTAACTCATCTTAGAGGGAACACTGGTCCCCATTGGAGAGAAATGTGAGGTATAAATGAGATAAATAAAGGCCCTGATCATGCCCAGGCTGCACATTCAAGTGCCTTGGACCACTTTTGCAGCCTTGTGCAAAAATCTGCACCTTTTCCATACCATACTTGAAGTGACAGGAGTCCCATATCCTTCAGCAGAGGTTGTGCAGGAATGCTGGTTTTATTGACCCTGGGAAGTAGACTTTCCATTTCCGATGCAAAATGGTTTTCCACAGCTGCATCCATTAATTACCACAAACCCGTAAATTACCAGCAATGAACCTTCACTAGTCAATAATTAGTGTCAGGGACTCCAGCCCGGTAATTTCAATCAATTGGGGGGGGGGGTGGAGAGTGGGGTTTTTTAATGACCAAAATAAAAATTGTTGATGGTAAACAATTGCATAGAAGAGCTGTACATGAGAATGTGAAGTTGCTTTAATCAGTTTTACATTGCCCAGTAGGTCTGGACTGGTCCCATCTTTTCAATGGGTTTTTAATTTATGGATACAATAAAGACATGTGGCGATAGAGCTGGAGGAGGAGATTTATATCCTGCCCTTCACTCAGTATCTCAGAGTGGTTTACAATCTCCTTTCCCTCCCCCTCTCCACAACAGACACCCTGTGAGAACAGCTCTTAAAGAACTTGAGGAAACAGCTCTGAAAGAACTTGTGACTGACCCAAGGTCACTCCAGCAGGTGCATTTGGGGGGGGGGAGTGGAGAATCAAAGCTGGTTCTCCCAGATTAGAGTCCCTGCTCTTAACCACTGCTGGCTCTCTTAAAGGAAAGAAGGGGCTTCGTCGGAGAAACACGGGACTTCCTGGAGGGAGACTGTGATTACTCCAAAGATAAATAAATGGTATCTTCTCTGCCAAAGTAAATCATACAAAAAACCCAATGGGGCTTCACTCATAGCAAGAGGTATTTAGGATTGCAAGAATAGATTATGTAATCTGAAATCCAGGCCTTGGATCGTAAACCTTGCTTCTCTTTGTGCTGCACCACGGGAGTGGTGGAACACATTCATCCAGCACTTAGTGCTTCTGGTCATGCAAGACTTCTGGCGAATCTTGCTGCCCCCATTTATGGCCAGTCCAGCCACGGAATACTCAGTTACTCTTCTGCGATTTATATGCTGACCTTCAGATATCAGGTGCTTGGGATATTAAACATCTAAAATCTAGCCATATAAAAATATTTTCATGGTAATTAAACAATTTAAAAATAAAAGAATAAAAACAGTCAACAGCCATAGGATCAGTGGAACAGGCGGAAAACAAAAACCAGTTTTGATGGGAGGAGAACATAAATAAAATAGGCCAAAGGAAAAAATGTAAATTTGACCAGGTAGCCAGGCTACAGCTAACAATCCCTGGAAGCAGCTGCTAAGGCACATCCATGATGTCACTTCTGGTTTCCACTGCAAGTGACAACAGTGCAATCGTGTGATGCCAGTGCATACTACATTCCTCCTCAATTTTCTCTTGCTAGTCCCTGAGGTGCTAGTGGGCAAAAAAGCAGGATACTGGGAAGTTCTGCTATAGCTTGGGACCTGGTACTCCCCATCTCATTTTTCACTACTGGATCACCATTCTGCTGCTGATCTAGATGAAGGAGTGAACCTTAAAATGGTTGCCTTTAGTTGCTAGGCAACCACAGTGTGTTTCCTCTTCTATCACCATTCCCCTCCCCCCCCCCAGCAAAAAGGCTGACAAGGGAACGGACTGCAGTGTTACGAAGAGTACCTTGATCTGTGAACAGAATAGTAGAGGAGGTCCACTGGGAAAAGGGAAGGGGGAAATAAATGAGGAAACATGGGAGAGCTGTGGTGTGATGATGATATCTAGGGATATGGAATTGTAATGATAAGAAGAGCAGACTGGAATCTGTTAGAACAGTGTGAATCTGCTTTGGATCATTGCACAGTTAAAATTAGATATAAAAAGAGATAAAAAGTTTCTGGAAACTTTGAAGCCACATGGAAAAAAGTCCCCCTTAACAGAAATTTTGGGGAATGCATGCAATGCTTACTTTTCTATCAAATCTAAACTAGTTTTTCCTACATAACACCATAAAACGCATTGTTTGCAACTTATTTAACACAAAAAATTGTACTATTTCGCATTTTTATGGGATTTAATGTTATTCCCCTTTCCTCAATAGTTCTGGGATTTTGAGGGGGAGGCTTTCACATCTCTAGTCTCATCTCTGCGATGAGAACAACAATCACTATTATATTTTGAAGTCACATGAAGGAAAAATGTTTCAGAAAAATAATCACACCAAATTGAAGGTAATTTGTCTCCGTGTTGGACTTCCGGAAAGATGGCGTGGTGAGACACAGGGCATTGCTGAGCTCCGGCGTGCACTGTGATTTGGAGCGCTCCAGAGAGGTCCCTCTTCGCAGGGGGTCTCTTAAGAAGCGTCTGAAAGACGCATCGAAGCTTGGGGGAGCTGGTTGGGGGCTTAGGAGGAACGCGGAGGCGTCCCTTTTACCCCAGCCTGTCCCTCGCCTGGAGCTCTCTAACGCGTTGCGCAACAACCAGGCCTCCGGAACAGGAGCGGAGGGGGCGACCGAACTCAGACGAACTGCCCTAAGCTAAGACTAAATTGGAAAACTGCTAATTATTAACACAAACGAAACATCAAAAGAGAGTCTACTGAAGAATATAAAAAGTACCGTTCGGCGGAGAAGTGGGGAAGCGAAAGGCGGATCGGAAGCGGCTGGCGGCGCGGTGCGGCAACGGAGAGGCGGAAGGGGCCGTACGAGAGGTCTGACCGGGCGAGAGCGGCGGTGGCGGCTGAATAGCTCTGGCTGAGCGGATCAGACATTTACTAGAGTCCGAGGCATCGGCGGCCTGACGCAGGCGGAGACGGCGGAGCAGAGTTTGGAGAAGGTGCCGGGGCGTCGGGGCGAGTGGACGGGAGGAGATACGAAAGCGGGCGGCGAAATGATGAAGCGGTGAAGCGGAGGAACAGCAACGGGTTTGTTGAACAGATGTGGTGAACGGAGAGTTGGGGAGTAACAGCCTGGTGTATGGTGTGGAGCGAGGCGGCATGGTGGAAGATGGCGCAGAGTGGTGAGTGAAAGAGAGAGCGGTGGCGGAGAGCGGGCTAAGAGTTAAAGACTAGTGATGAGAATATAGAAGGTGTCTGGAAAGTGAAGAACGGCTAATAAGACCGAAAGAGAAAGAGAAGGAGAGAAAGAGAGAAAGAGAAGGAGAGATAGAATCAAGGACTAATCAAGTGAGGGAGAGACAGTTTTTAGCAGGGAACTCTGCGGCTGTCCCTCCCTTGAAGAAAGGGTGAGAAATAAAAGGATATAAGAACCGGAGAAACTGAGACAGAGACTAAGACTAAGACTATATATAATAACTCTCCTGAAGTAGACTGTAAGCGGTTGAATAAAAGGGGAGAAAGAAGACAGAAGAAAGGAAGAGGAAGATAAGAAGACAATAAGAAGAAAGAAGAAAGAAAATAAAGTAAAACTAATAAGACTGGACCTTAAATTAACAGTGGTTCTTAGCTGTAATGTTCATACTGCTTAGCTGCTGAATTGTGAGTTGTGTTTGATGAATTTTGAATATTATATTAATGCCAAATAATGAATTGTTAAAGTGAAGAAAGGCTGGGGGAAGAGATACTGATTTACAATTTATTACTTGTTTAGGTATTGATGAAGGGTGGAATTGATTTACCAATGAAATTGATTTATTGATTTTGGGGGAGACACAACAAAATGAAATGGTGGGGGTTTGATTTAAGTAATTATTAGTAGCAGTCAAAACGGCACATAATTTCTGAATGGCCAATATATGCTAATATCCTGAAGTAATTGCTTTGGGCTGTGATCAATAATTGTAACAGAAGATTGGTGCTTTGTGCGGTGAATAATAACAATTGAACAGAAGCAATATAAAGACAGGAGAAAGTTACTCTACGTTGTTTAAGTGACCAGAAAGACTAAGGATATGGGAGATAAAGAAAAAAAAGAAAGACAGATGGAGGCCAAATTAAAAAAGTGGGCCAGGGTACCTCACCAGGAGGTCAAAGAACTTTACCATCAACAGATAATCAGGAAGCTATAGAGAAGCTGCAAGCAATAATGGTGGCAAGCTTTAAGCAAAGCCATGAAGCTCTGGAAGCGATGAAAATGGATCTGATGGGGGAGATCAAAAAAACAAATGACAAAATGGATGATTTTCAAAAACAGCTATTAGCTAACACACAGCAAGTGCATAGCTTGGTTGCTAAAGTGGAAAGACTGGAAGATCAAAATAAAGCCACCACAGTGACGGTGCGAGAGAATCAAAATGAATTAGTAGAGTTGGAAGACAAAGTAGCGAAATTAGAAATGGAGAAGGCGGCATATGTACTAAGATTCCAGAATATCCCAGAAGCTAGGGGAGAGAACTTGGAGGACAAAATTCTGGAGATACTAAATACAGAGGAAGAGAAATTATTGGAGGGAGGAAAGAGTGAGATTGACTGGGTAAGGAGAATATCTTCCTCCTATTCCAGAAGACATAACTTACCAAGAGAAGTTTTAGTAAGGTTTGTTCGAAGAGCGACTTGTGAAAAGATCCAAAAAAAGGCAAGAGACGAAGGCTTATCCTGGCAAAATATTAATATCAAAGCTTTGAAAGATGTTCCATGGACAATTCGCCAAAGAAGACAAGGATATAAGAAGTTGACCAGCTGGCTATTGAAGCAGGCAATTCAATTTAGATGGCTGGTACCAGAAGGAATCTTTTTTACGTACCAGGCCAAGAGACATAACATTACTACTCTGGAAAAAATGGAAGACTTCTGGAGCAGTTTTGTAGCTTCAAGTAACCAGAGTTCTGATATAGGGGAAGATCAAGAAGAAGAAACAGATCTGTGTGGAAAGGAAGCAGAAGATAGCTGCAAGTTTAGAAGAGAAGGAGTCAGAACAAGACAATTTACTAAAAGAGACCAAAGAGCAACAGAAGGAAGTAAAACGATATTAGGATGAATAAAAAGGCGGGACTACAGATCGTATCGGTAAATGTGAACGGCTTAAATGAACCAAAGAAGAGAAGGAAAACCTTTTTACAACTTCAGAAAACCAAAGCCCAAATAATTTGCCTTCAGGAAACGCATATAAAAGAAAGTGATAAGAAGTTTCTACAAAATAAAAGATTGGGACAGTTATATTATTCGTGTGATGAAGGAAAGAGGAGAGGAGTAGCCATATATGTTCATCAAAATATAGATTCCAAACTGATTTATAAAGATGAAATGGGAAGGATCCTGATAATAGAAACAACAATTAACAAAAAAAAGATATTGCTTGTAAACATATATGCACCGAACGACAAGCAAGAAAATTTCTATAAAAAAGTGCATGAGAAACTAGTGGAATTACAAACGGAAGCCTGTTGCATTATAGGAGATTTTAATGCTGTATTTGACGCTCATAAAGATAAAAAATTTGAAAAGTTAAAGAAAAATCCATCACGTAGTGTCTTGCCAAAGGCTTTTTTCAAGATGGTTGAGGAGTTAAGTCTTATTGATATCTGGAGGGTTAAGAACCCACAAGCAGAAGATTTTACACACTTTTCACAAGCTCACAGGTGCTGGTCCAGAATCGACATGTGCTGGATGATGATAGGCCTGATTCCGCAAGTCACGCAAGCCAATATTCTCCCGAAAACATTTGCCGACCATAATCCATTGCAAGTGATGATACATTGCCCATCAAGGAATAGTCGCTGGACTTTGAACACCCAAATTTTAAAAGAGACAACTTTCTTGGAAGAGGCGAAAAAAGAAATAAAAGAATTTTTTCAGCGTAATGTGGAAGAAGATACCAGCATCCAA
This sequence comes from Heteronotia binoei, assembly GCF_032191835.1. Classification (NCBI taxonomy): domain Eukaryota; kingdom Metazoa; phylum Chordata; class Lepidosauria; order Squamata; family Gekkonidae; genus Heteronotia; species Heteronotia binoei. The sequence goes on along the minus strand of NC_083228.1, from coordinate 120,362,664 downwards.
AATATTTGGGATACTTTCAAGGCCTTTTTTAGGGGGATGGCTATTAGCTTCACGGCAAAAAGAAATCGGGAACGGATGAAATTATTTAATGAGTTAGTGAAAGACTTAAAAGAGCAAGAGAGACAACAGAAAATTAAGAATACGAAAGAGATAAAAGCAAAAATACAAGCTACGCAACACAGAATTAATTTATGGCTAACAGAAGAACTGGAAAGAAAAATGAAATGGACCAAGCAAAACCTTTTTGAAAATGCAAATAAAACAAGCAGATGGCTAGCTTACAAACTCAAAAAGGAAAAGGAAAAAAAAATTATAAGATCACTTATAAATCAAGAAGGTGAAGAAACTACAAAGGAAGATCAAATGGAACAAATAGTCAAAAGTTTTTACCAAAATCTATACAAAAAACAGGAAATTGAAGAACAACGGCAAGATGAATATATTCAAAGTATTAATGTGAAACAAATTACGAAAGAACAACAGAATGCATTGGATAGTTCTATCACAATCCACGAGATAATTGAAGCAATTAAGCAGCAGAAATCCAATAAAACGCCCGGTCTGGATGGTCTTCCGGTGGAAGTATACAAAACCTTTGAAGATATACTCTTAATTCCCTACAAAAAATTGCTGGAGAAAATTCAGGAGTCAGCAATAATTCCAACATCCTGGAGAGAGGCGTTGATTACATTAATTCATAAAGAAGGAACAGAGTCTAAGGAAATCAAGAATTATAGGCCAATTTCTCTCCTAAATGCAGACTATAAAATTTTCGCTACGATATTGACAAATAGATTCAAGAAAGCAGTAACCAACATAGTGCAAGAAGATCAAACGGGTTTCATACCCGGAAGAATGATGCGGCAGAACTTAAGATTTTTTTGAACATCTTAGAATACTATAAAGATCATCCGGACAAACAATTTGCAGGAATTTCATTGGATGCCGAAAAAGCGTTCGATAACGTGAACTGGAATTTCATGAGCAAAGTATTGGAAGCTGTTGGTTGTGGCAAAAATTTTAAGAAGCTGATTGAGGCCATATACACTAAGCAAAATGCAAGAATTAACATAAACGGAAACAATTCTGGATTTGTGGAAATAGAACAGGGGACCAGACAAGGGTGTCCTCTCTCCCCTCTCCTTTTTGTAACTACAATAGAATTTTTGATTCAAAAAATAAGAGAGGATACTGAAATTAGAGGCCTGAAAGTAAAGAACGAAGAATTTAAGATTCAAGCATTTGCAGACGACCTGCTGTTTTTTCTGGAGGACCCTATCTCTTCGATTGATAAACTAAAAATGAATTTGCAACACTTTGGAGAAGTTTCTGGATTCAAGGTGAATACACAGAAAACCAAATTTCTAACTAAAAATATGACTAAAGAACAAATTAAACAATTAGAAGATAAATCGGGCTTTAAAAAAGAGAAGAAAATTAGATATTTGGGAATTTATTTAACAAATGATGTGAAATCTCTCTATTGTGACAATTACGAAAAGATTTTAAAGGAAATTGAAACAGATCTGGAGAAATGGCGAGACTTGCAAATTTCCCTTTTGGGAAGAATAGCCACAATAAAAATGAACATTCTGCCCAGAATCCTATTCCTATTCCAGATGATCCCTGTCCAACTACCCAACTCGTTCTTTCAAAAACTCAATAAAATGATCTTGACTTTTATATGGCAAAACAAGAAGCCAAGGATTAAGTTAAAAATTCTCCAAGAGAGCAAATTAAGAGGGGGCATGGCCTTACCAAACTGGTATTTATATTATAAAGCCTCTTGTTTAGCCTGGGTCAGAGATTGGTGTCTGTTAGAAAACAAAAGGTTACTAGTTTTAGAGGGAGCAGGCTTAACTAAAGGCTGGCATGCATACATTTGGTATCAGACCTCCCCAAAAAACACCAATTTCCAGGCACATGAAGTTCGAAAAGCACTTTACAAGACTTGGTTTGAGATTAAAAAGAAAATTTATACATATACTCCATTGTGGGTCTCACCAGTGGAAGCAACTACCCACCCTAATTTATATGACTGGGAAAATTCTCAAAACTATTCAATCCTATTAGACAGTAAAAACAATTTAAATCTGGAAACAAACATAATCCCGGACTGGTGGGTCAGATGCCAAATTACGTCAAGATATCAATCTGACAAAAGCGTGGGCTTTCCTAAAGATGCCAAAGTAAACGAATTTGACACAATGATACATGAACCCAAAAATCTTATTTCAAAAATCTATAGTTGGTTATTGGAGATGGAAATGCAGTCGGAAACGGTTAAAGAGAGCTGGATAAAGTGGTTACAGGACTTTGGCTATTCGATCGAATTAGAAGAATGGGAAAAGATTTGGAAATATAATATTAAATTGACCAAATCAGTAGTTTTCAAAGAAAACCTATATAAAATGATGTATAGGTGGTACCTGACTCCAGCGAGATTAGCCAGAATGAACCCAACCTATAACGACAAATGTTGGAAATGTAAAAAAGCTAGAGGGACACTTTACCACATTTGGTGGAACTGTGAGATTGCTAGAAAATTTTGGATACAAATAAGTATATGGATCCAAAAGATTTTAAAGAAAAGGTTGAAACACTCACCCGAACTGTATTTGTTAAGTGTATGTAGAGAAAACTTAACACAGGGTGAGAAAAAACTGGTAATATATATGATTACAACAGCCAGAATCCTCTTTGCAAAATATTGGAAATCCCCCCAAACCCCGTGTAAAGAAGAATTTTTGTTTAAATTACTGGAGTCTGCCGAAATGGATGTTTTAACTATAAGGTTGAGAGATGGAAACTGGCAAGAATGTATAAAAACTTGGGAACCAGTGTATATATGGGCGAAAAGTATGGGATATGATATGAGACAGTAGACTTAATATCCTTATATGCTCCTAAAGCTCCTTTCACAGGTGGTGGTGGAAGATGGGTGGGTATGGGATATATGTTCTTCTGTTTTCCTTTCTTGTATTTTTTGTTGGTGTTTTTTTTTGGTTTTCTTGTTTGTTTGTATTGTTGTTTTTTTTTGAACCTCAATAAATGATAAATTTTCAGGAAAAAAAAAAATTGTCTCCGTGTTAGCCAACTTCATTTCCAATCATTTGACAGCAAAAGGACCGACTGAGCGTGCTCCTACAATGGGAAAGGTTTCCTTTCTGCAACTTCTCCTGGCCATGACGAGGATTTGCTTGACAAGCAGCCACATCACCAACCCAGCGGCTGATGGAACTACACAGTTCGCTGTGAACCTCTACCGAGTTCTTCGTCTATCCCAGAGAAGTGAGAACATTCTCTATTCCCCACTTGGGGCAATGGCAGCTCTGGGAATGGCACATCTGGGGACAAAGGGGAAAGCGCAAAAGGAGATAAGTCGGCTTTTGAACCTGAAAAACGATGCCCGTAAGTATCTGCGGTTGACACTTGGTAAGCTTGGCACACCCCCAATAACTATTTGCCCTCCTCTCTGTTTTTTAAAAATGTGTTTATATGTTTTTATTGAATTTTTAATATATAATTTTAAATGCTGTTTTAATGTTCAAATGTTTTTCTGGTTATTGCTTTGGGGGTCCAAGGGTTGCCCAGTCCCCCTTGTCCACCTGCAAGAAGTGGAACTAGGATCACTAACTCCAGGTTGGGAAACTCCTGGAGATTTGGGAGTGGAGCCTCAGTGGGGTACAATCCCATAGAGTACACCCTCCAAAGCATCCAATTTCATTAATCTCTGTAGTCTGGAGATCAGTTGTAATTCCAGGGCATCCACAGATCCCACATGGAGGCTGGCATCTTTACAGGGCCGTGTTCCCTCTAAGCTCAGTTAGTGTGAGCTAGCTCACAGTTTTTTAGCTCACACATTTTTGTCTTATCTCAGGAAAAATGGCCCCAGAGCATCTAACTCATGCAGTAGCTCGCAACTTTAATGCAAATAGCTCACAAAGTAGAATTTTACTCACAAAACTCGGGGGCATTGATCAAGGGAAATGGTAGCATAAACATGTTTAAAATAACTAAATAAAATAATAGTTACCTAGCCCAGAAGTCCCCTTGTTGAATTTGAGGGTGCTTTTGGAGTTTTGAGAAGAGGGAGTTTGGTGCCATCACAAAATGCTGCCATGGGACAGTGGGAAACAATGGGAGGCACCACATAGCATTAAGAGATTGTAAGCCAAGCACACCCACCAGGATGAGACTGCTGTAAAAAATGACACCCTCTGGGCTCTTCTAAAGCACCTCCTACTCCAGTGAAGTAGGTGGGAAAGCCAAGATTGGTTCTTTGCTTTGGGGAAGAACCATGTGGGAGCCAGGAAACATATTGGTGGACACTGATGGTACCATGTTGGTGGACGCTGATCCAGCCAGTCATCTGGGCGAGCAATTGCAAAAGAAATATCATGCAGGCTGCGGGCAACCAGAGCTGTTCAGTATGGTTTAGAACTTTCTGAAATCATTCTGAACTCTGGTGGCTTTGGGGTTTACTTATTCCAGATGCCATGAGCTTTGTGAAAGTCTGCTCAGCTACTGCCGAATGCAGATTTCTAAAGGAAGCTGGTTTTGATATTCTTCTCTTTGTGAATGCCTTGCAGAGCAAGGAAGACAAAGCTATTATCTCCTGTCTGTTGGTAACATGATATTTTGATTTTTGTATCTTGTGTACCAGTGTATATGTGTGTGTGTGGCTATAAAGGCTGCCTCTTACACAGCTAAAAGAGAAGGTAATTGAAGGCTGCTTTTCAACTGCAGTTGACATAATTATGCACCATTCCAATGCAATCTGGACAAAATGCAATCTGCTGCTCAAAGGGAACGTACAAGGAACAAATCCAACAGTGTGCCATGTGTTTTTTGTGCTTATATAATGCACACACATACACAGGGAGACAAACAGAATGAGGGAGCTATTTTTTTTTTAAAATCCCTTGTCTTCAAACGAGAGAAAAAGATGGGAGTTTTCTCGCAGCACATTTTTCAGACCTTTCACAAATGATGTAAATCCATCCGTTCGAGCAGATGATTGCCTACCATTATGGTTCAATTTTCCCTTTAGAGGGAAGACATTCTCTTTCCTAATGCCTTTTCAAAATTCCATCAAATCTCGCTGTCGGTCACGTGCAAGATGGAAGTTCTTGGGAACATCTGTCGGGTATGTGCAATTGCGGCTTCCAGTGGACATTCGCAGTCTTATTCCTTAATTCATTCCCTAGCACTGTGTTTGGGAAAAAAATGTAGCACCCAATGATATAAGAAAGAAATAAGATGAGCTTGGGGCATGAGGGAAAAAGAGGTCAGTCTCGAAGACTCCCATTTGTTATCCTGGAGGCAACTCTTCTTGATAGGGTCATATTTTGAATGTCACAGATGTTGTGTGGCCAGCATCCGTGGTACCACCTGCTGATTTGTTTCCTGCACAAGTCAGCGACAACCAAAATGCTCTTTGTGGTCATTTCTTCTGGAACCAGCCAATGATTAAGCAGAGCCCTCCATTTCTTATCTATCTCCACTGTTGACTCCCAATTGCCTGTGCCTTGATTCACATTCAAAGAAGCAGATGTCAAGCATGCGGTTTTAAAGAATGAGTCAAGTGGATACAAAACTACGTTTATTGATAGATCGATATGCTCTCCTGGTACAGGTCCTTGAGAGTGATACTAGAAATACATTGATACACTTCTTTTAAGACATACTTCAAAGGATTCCCAAAGGAGGGGGCAAGGAATGCTCTCTAACACATAAACTTTCATAAATGTCTACATTCTCACAATGTTATCAGTATCTTGTCCTTGCTTTCCCCAGATGTCTTACACTCCCGGGCAGGAATGTATGGGAAGGTGTTGATTATTCTTTCTCTTACTAGTTTCGTTTCTCACTACTCTACTTCACAAGCAATAAAGCAAGAAGGGGGAGGGGGAAGGAATAACAGAGCCAAAGTACTTCGGTCCTCCATGATGTTTCATAAACCAGTTTTATGGAGGACCCTAAAACAATTAATTACCATTGGAATTTTAACATGCTTGACAGCAGATAGCTGCCAACTGAATATTTTTGAGTCCTCAGATAAAGACTTCTAGTTTAATCTAGTGCCCTCTCCCATTTTCTACTTCTGACACCATATGAAATGGCTTAAAACAGTGTTGATATGAGCAGCAACTAACATATCTTGCACATTAGTCTCTAAGCCTTTTCTAAAACAAGCAAAGGTCTTTTGATCTTAGGGTGCATTCACAAATTACCAGTTTCTTAATACTGTAAAACAGAAGGGAAGGTTTTTAAATTGTACATTCTATCACCCCAATAGCTTCCATTGATGCTATTAACAGAGGCTTCTCTCTTATGAATGATTTCCATGCGCTGTAGTCTCTGCTAGAGAGCTCCCTCCTTCTCCCACTAAACTTTCCATTTGCGCTAGATTAGTGGTTTCCATTGGGATGTTGTGCAACAAAAGTTTTCATGGAAAAAGAAGTAATCTGAACACCAAACATACAGCATGCAGAACTCTTTCAAAAGAGCCAAGCCTTTTTTCTATCACTGAAGTAAAGCATTCAGGAAGTTTTTTACAGATATCACTGCATCCCAGTGTTCTATCTGATGTTGTCCCTTCTGTATAAAGACCTGTTGTATGACAACCTTTCTGTCTTTCAATAGAATTGTAGTTGGGGATATGCATTCAGATATTAATTAATCAAAATTCTGAATCATAAATGCCTTAATTAATAATTGTCACTAACCAAATATTAACAACTGATAATATCCAGAAATGTTCAGATCCAGTGTCTTTCTGGATAAGAGTTCTAGAAAGCTAGAGGATGACTCAGTAGATACTTAACTGACAGGGAGGATTTCCAGTCAGCAGAGCTGCACACAAATCTTGCTACAGGAGAAAATTGTGTTGATAGTTCAGATCCTCTAATGTGATGTTTGCACCAGACATGTTGCTGGCTCATAGGCTTAGTGAGGGGGTTGGATTCTATATAAAAACATGATTGGGTCAACAAGTACAGGAGGGAAAACAGAAATGAGTATTATAGTCCTGTCCTCATGCACATTCTTTTTATTGTATGCTCATAGGCTTTGTCCCTATGTTCAGGAATTCAGCTTTTTAAATGTTCCTAATCACAAGGATGGAATCAGTTTGTACATACATGAGCAGTCTGTAGTGTTTGAACTAATGCATGCAGGCAAAGAGCAGAGCCAACAGACTCAGCTGGCAATGTGGACAGCATGTTTGATTGTGTTCCCAAAGATGCTGTTGATGGTAACACTGGGAGAAGGTACTGGGATGGATGAGGACCAATAAATTGAAGCTCAGTCCTGGCAAGACTCAGGTACTGCTGGTCAACAGAGAAGCTGCTCAGGGACTGCAGAGTCATTCTGTCCTGGAGGGGGTTGCACGCCCTCTGACTGAGCATATTCATAACTTGGGGATGCTACAGGATCTTGGCTACAGGATCCTAGAGGCACAAGTCTCCTCCATGACACATAGCACCTTTTATCAGCTTTTGATGATTCATCAGCTATGACATTCCTCAAAAAGCTGTTATCCGGCCACTGTAATCAGTGTTCCATGTTAGATCCCTGCAAGGTGCTTGATGTGGGTCTACCTTTGAAAATGGTTTGGAAACTCCAGCTTGTCTCAAATGCAGTAGCCCAGTGCCAAAAGTGTTGTTGTAGTTGTTGTTGTTAACCATTCAGTCATGTTCGACTCTTGTTGATTCTATGGGCCAGCTCTCTCCATCTTTTCTGATCTTGTACTGTTCCTTTGCGTTGTTCCATGCTCTGGCTAGTGTCGACTTTTATGCTGTCTAGCCACCGAGTTCTTTGGTGGCCTGGTTTTCTTTTGCCACTAACCCATCCAAGTATAATAGCTTTTTTTCATGTGTTACTGGACCCAATTCAAAGTGCTCATTCTTACCTTTTAAGTAAGGGTGCTAAACTCCAGGAGGTGGCTGGAAATCTTCTAGGATTACAACTGATCTGTTCACCTGGAGAAAATGGCTGCTTTGGAAGGCGGACTCTATATAGCATTATATGTCATTGAAGTCCCTCCTCTCCCCAAACTTCACCCTCCTCAGGCTCCACCCCCAGAGCTGGCAATCCTACATTTAATGCCCTAAACCAGGGGTGGCCAAACTTGCTTAATGTAAAAGCCACATAAAATAAACATTAGAGGTTTGAGAGCCGCAAGATATGTACATCAGATTTGGAGGGAGGGAAGGAGGAAAATGGAGGGAGGGAGAGGTGGAAAGAAAGCAATTTTGAATGCCTTTTCCAAGCTGCCGGCTAGCTTGGCTCGGAGAAGTGATTTAAAGAGAGAAATGCCTTCTCCAATCAGGCCAATGAAGTGGTGGCAGCTTCAAGAGCCACACAATATGTGTGAAAGAGCCACATATGGCTCCCGAGCCTCAGTTTGGCCACCCCTGCCCTAAATGGCTAAACCTGAAGGACTGTGTCTTCTTAAATGCAGTCCAGCCCACCAGTTAAGACCTGCCTCTCAAGCTCTCTTCTCTGTGCCCTTGCCTTCAGAAGTGAGGCAGGCAGTGACTTAAAATAAGGAATTTCCCAGAGGCACCTTTGTCTGGAACACCCTTCCCCATGATGCTTCCCTGGCACTGACTTTACTTTTGTTTAGCTATCAAGCCATCATACATCTTTAAAAAAAACAAACAAACCCTGGGCTTTCAATCAGAAGTTTAATCTTACTAGCTTTTTAATGGTATGCTTCTGCTTTATGGTTAGTTTTATGCTATTTATGTCCAAAACCTTGCTTTTAATAGCTTGTTTTTAATATTTTAATTACAAACTGCCTCAAGCAGGATTCTGGCAGAATAAAAATATCCTGGATAAATAAACATATGCTGCAAAATGAGGCTGCATAGAGAGAAACTAGCAAATGATGTTACCTCCAGGAACAACCAGTCTACTAGGTGCACCTAGGTGATTGTCTAGGGCATCAGAGATGGAGGGGCGCCAACCAGCCCTGCTGCTACCCATCCTACTAGCTTGCAGCATCAGGGACAGCCATAAAAAGTGGCAGACTTGGGAGGTGGGAGGTTTGTTGCTTGGGGCCCCAAAATCCTTGAGCTAGCCCAGAGCTGGCCAAATTGAGTGTGGCTCTTTCACATTTTTAATGTGAAATGGTTTTAAATTGTAACTATGTTTTATTAGTTTTAACTTGTAAATATGAATGTTGTTAGCCACCCTGAGTCCGCTTGTGGAGAGGGCGGGATAGAAATTTAAAGTAAATAATAATTTTAAAAAATTATTGTGTGGCTCTCAAAGCCCTCACTGTCCTGTTGGCCATCTTGGAGAAGGCATTTGTCCCTTTATATCACTTCTCAAAGGCAAGCCAGCTGGCAGCTCTTGGAGAATCTATTTAAAGTTAAAGTTGCTTTCCTGCTACCTCTCTCTCCTGATCTATTTCCTTCCTTCCTTCCTTCCTTCCTTCCTTCCTTCCTTCCTTCCTTCCTTCCTTCCTTCCTTCCTTCCTTCCTTCCTTCCTTCCTTCCTTCCTTCCTTCCTTCCTTCCTTCCTTCCTTCATCCCACCCTCAAACATCTGATGTTTATTCTATGTGGCTCTTATATTAAACAAGTTTGGCCACCTCTGGGCTAGCACTAGCTACCTTTTCAAATGAAAACATAAAATGAAAGCTCAGATGACCTACCAGAATTTCCTACCAGAATTTAACTGCCCCCCTTCCCTAGATCTTGGTAACAAAATACAGCAGGGGCACATCAACACCACTAGATTTTGCTTTCAATACTAAAAGCTGGTAGGGAGATATATTTAGGTGTTACACTCAAGGTTATTCTCTGAGGATGAAACTGTAATAGGCAAGACTTCTGAGACCTGCCATGAACCACAAAGTTTCTCTCTGAACCCTTTACTCTCCCTGGATCCAACCAAAACACAGTAGGAAAACCTATAATCACATGATTTTCCTATTCCATGAATGCCCAGAATTTTGTCCTTCTCTCCTGGTAATATGTTCCTGACCCTTTATTGGCTTCCTAACCTTAACACCACAGGGAATTTGCAAGATTCATTGGGTGGGACAGGATATCAAACTCCTTCATTACCAATTATTATTATTATTATTACTATTTATTATTATTATTAGTTTATTTATATTCTCCCCATTCTCTCATAGGGGCTCAGGGTGGAGCACAACATAAATAATAAAATCACAGTAAAATCAGTTTCCCCCAGTAACACTTTTCTCTCCACCAGCTCCTGCTGTCTGGGAAAACTATGGGGAGAAAAGTGAGGGGGGAGAATCAGCTTCCAAGAGAAAGCTTCACCACCATCTCATACAAACACATGAAGCTGCCTTATCCGAAACCAGACCCATGGTCTTGCAGAGTCAGTATTGTCTACTCAGACTGATAGTAACTCTCCAAGGTCTCAGACAGAGGCCTTTCACATCACCTACTGCCAGATCCTTTAACTGGAGATGCTAGGGATTGAACACCTGCAATCTTCTGCATGCCAAGAAGGTGCTCTACCGCTGAGCCACAGCCCCTCCCTAAATAATCTTGGAAAAAACCAGTTTGGTGTAGTGATTAAGTGTGCAGACTCTTATTTGGGAGAACCGGGTTTGATTCCCCACTCCTCCACTTGCACCTGCTGGAATGGCCTTGGGTTAGCCATAGCTTTCATAGGAGTTGTCCTTGAAAGGGCAGCTGCTGTGAGAGCCCTCTGTCCCACCCAACTCACAGGGTGTCTGTTGTGGGGGGAGAAGATACAGGAGATTGTAAGCCACTCTGAGTCTCTGATTCAGAGAGAAGGGCAGGGTATAAATCTGCAGTCTTCTTCTTCTAATCGTGTCGCACACATTACCCACCCTGGTAAAAGGGGATTTAACTCTTAAAAGTAAGAACTCTTTTTACATTTAATGGATCTTGATTTTATTCTAGTTAAAGCAGTGCATATTTTACATTTATCCAACTGAGATTAGAGGTTAGTAGATTTTTTATTAGTATAAATATTATAAAGCCAGTTCAGTTTTAGAAGCTTTTTCCTTGGATGGAATTTGCCAATCTATATCAATGTATAGTATTATATATTATTTTTGTTTTTTTAGTTTCGGTGTTTTTATCTGTTATCTCTTGTATTCTGATCATGTGTTGTAACAAAACTATTTGACTTTATATTCATCTTGTCCCATTCTGGGGAATTTATTTACCAAAGGTTACATGCCAGTTCCATCCTCCAAGTGGTCAGGCACAGATGAAACATTTGTGGAGCTTATTTCAAGACATTATTTAGGCACCAGTAAGTTGGTGGGGTGCAGAGGGAGAGGCAAATAAGAAAGCAATAAAGTTGTAGCTTTAAAAAGTCTCTGTCCTTAGCAGGAGGGCCCTCATTATGCTCTGTACATGAAATAACTTTCGAGATGGATAAAGAGAGCTAAAACACCCTGGAGTGAATTAAAGAACTATCTCCAGCCTATGTCCTGCACTACCAGTTCTGAACCACATGCAGAGAAACACATTGAAAGCAAACATTGTGTCATCAGAGCAATGCTCAAATCAGCCTCTCTGTCTCTCTCTCTTTTTTTTTACATTTAACAGAACTTGCTTTACCTTTATTCAAGTCCATTTGAATCCCTGCTGGAACTCCTAGGACCTTCCATCAATGCAGAAATCCAATATCGTACTCTCTGTATAACAATAAGTAATTTAAATGCCGTGGGTTGTAAAACAGTATATACCTCAGCCTTGATCCTATGCAGCTGTTGCACAGCAGTGCTGGAGAGGCTTTGTGGCCTGGTTCTCAAGGGTGAAGTTCAAATTTGGAAGCCCTGATGCAGATGGCCTGGTCTGGTCTGATCTTGTCAGATCTTGGAAATTTAACAGGGTCCACCTGTTAGTGGATGGGAGACCATCAGGAAAGTCAAGGGTTGCTATGCAAAGGCAGGCATTGGCAAACCACTTCTGGACATTTTCTTTGTCTTGAAAACCGTATGGGGTCTCTATAAGTTAGCTGCAATTTGATGGCCAAGAAAGCAGGGAAACAGTGGACTTTTTGTCCTGTTTCAGATTCCAATCCTAATTTCTATCCGGAATGCTCATGATGCTGTGTGGTTCAGCTTGCATCTCCCCCATGTGTAGTGAACCAAAACGTTCATAGAATCGTAGCGTTGGAAGGGACCTCCAGGGATGAACCAGAACATTCATAGAATCATTGAGTTGGAAGGGACCTCCAGGATCATCTAGTCCAACCCCCTGCACACTGCAGGAAATTCACAACTACCTCCCCCCCCATAAAGTGACCCCTGTTCCATGCCCAGAAGATGGCAAAAAACATCTAGGATCCCTGGCCAAACTGGTCTGGAGAAAAATTGCTTCCTGACCTCAAAGTGGCAATCAGCATTTCCCTGGGTGTGTAAGAAAAGGCCACGAGAAAGGGCTGTTTGTTTGCACCCAAACAGCTCAGACATGTCTACTCGCAAACAAAAGATGCCCCCACATGCTGTGTTATGTGCTTTCTCACAGTATAATTTCCTCACATACCTGGGAAGAACACTTTGCTAACATCATCACTACATTTTGTAGTAACTCTGGTTATCAGAGTAATTGGAACTGAGCTGAACGACCAGATTGGCCCCTTGTTCGACCAGCTGAAATTAGTTTTCTAATTTCTCAAATGAAGAATGGGAAAGGCCTCGGTGCAGATTCAATTCCCCCAGAACTCTTCGAAGCCAATATCTCGCGGTAGAAGGATACACTGACAACTGCATTCAGTTGGATAAACACTACAGGAGTTATGCCACTCGCTTGGAGACATGCCATCATAATGCCAGCTTATTAGAAGGGAGACAAAACAGATCCAGCCAACCACAAGCCAATCAGCCTTTTATCAGTGGCCGGGAAGCTTTACACTCTGTCCCTTTATTACCGATTCATGGACTGCCTGGAGACTAATAAAATCCTAGGAAGGGAACAGGCCAGATTTAGGTGACAGGCTGGTATGGATGATCATCCACTGACATTACAGTTCTTAATAAATATACAACCAAAAGTCGGGGAATCCTTGCTGCTGCTGTCATGGATGTGAAGGCGGCTTTTGATACTGTACCCCATGCCCGATAGTGGCACAAGCTAAAAGGAACATCTACGGACCAGAGGCTGTTGGCTTTAATTGAAATTCTGTATTCTAATCCACTGCACAAGTCCGCTATGGCTAAATGGCCAACTTTCCAATGCAATTTCCCTGCAGTAGGGAGTGTGTCAGGGGTGCATGCTGACCCCTTTATTGTTTAATTTCCATATGAACAGTATGATTTATGCTGTCTCTGGCCAGGACTTTTATTCTCCATCCATTGCTAACATTAAAGTTTCTATCCTACTTTTTGCTGATGATGTAGTTCTCTTATCAAGAACAATGTCAGGACTGTCCTCAGTGATAGAGGCTTTTGACTCTTACTGTCTGGAAGAACACCTGAGTTAACTATAAAAAATTACAAGATTGGATTTTTTTTTTTTGTGCGTGTATGGGGAATCTCATGTACCCTACAAGTGGAAAATTCATGGTAATTATATTGACAAGGTACCCTGTTTTAAATACTTAGGGGTCTGGTTTGATCATGGATTAACTTGGTCAGTGCAAGCTGCTCATATTAGTAGATCGGCTACAGCAACATCAAATATTATTTGTCATTTCTTTTATTCATCTGGGGCTTAGTATGTCCCAGCTGCCGTCAAACTGCTTGATCCCAAGGTGGCCATGCAGTTTAAAGTTTATCTGGGGCTGGTATCTGGATTGACAAAAAAGGGAGTCCTTTGATTCAACTCTTCTTGAATTTCTATGTTCCATCTGCAGAATTCCAAATTGTCTAGTGGGGGTAGCCCCCTGAGCTGAATTGGGACAACCATCTCTTGAAGTTCCAACCTGGATGAAGGCTTTTCCTCTTAAAATTATACTCTCCAAAATCCAAGAGGGCTACCTTGGCTTAGTCAGAAAGGACTCTTATGTTTCCCACTGGGATAAACTTGTTGAGCAACAACTACAGTTCCTCAATATTTCCTTGGTCTCCTTTTATTCAGTTACCAGGCTAGAAACGATAAGAATGAGCCAGAAAAATCTAAGTACAATGACAACATTAGAATCTGTAGAGCACAACATGTTTGTTCTACTCAATTTGTTGATATCCTTCCACCTGGAGAGCTCCCCACTTACAGCTCAAATATGATTGTCCCTTGCTATAGGCATGCCTTTAAGTTGGCATGCCTTAATGCTCTACCATCTAGAGTTTTGCAAGGGAGATATCTTAAGCTACCATATGCAACTGTGGTGCAGGTAGTGTAGACACCCAATATCACATGACCTTTGAATGCAATCATTTTTTTTAAGCCTAGAAATCTTTTAATTCTTCCTTTGCTCCAAAATATAGATCATATGGAGACATTACCTCTTTTATTAGAATTTAATAACAATCCTATCACTCTTTCAGCTGTGAAATTTTTATGCATCTGTGATAGATTTTTGCAGCCATTCAAATGGGGGTCTAGCTTTTTCTATATTTTAGTAATCTGCTTAGAACGGATAAGTTAAGAAGCAGTATGAGGTAGAGGGAGAGAGCTTTCTCACAGCAGCCATCCCCCCTCCTCATATCTGGTGCTCCCAACTTCCATTTATCATGGTTAAAAATAGGCAAAAGATTTTATACATTTTGTGTTGAAACGTGGCAGCGTGTCTTTTATTATGACAGTGTAACTCGCAGGCTGTTAATAGCTGCTGAGCTGTCCAGATCAATTCAAGCTTCTGCATTTTCACACCTTTCCCTCCCTTCACATCCACTACAAAAAATATCCCTTCATTTTGAAAACTTTAACTACTAAAAGGGATGTGTCTCATGGCATGCTGTAAGTCTCTTTTTGACAGATGCGGAGAGTAAGCTAGTGCTTGAAAAGTATGTCACTCTGATGACCCAACCTGGATCCCAGTGGATACCTGAAATCTTCTCTAGTGATTGAGAAGATGGAATTTCCTGAACACGCAAGTGAATAAAAGCAGCTGCAAGCTGCAGCACAGAATTAAACAAAAATTTCCTAATAAGGCACAACCAAGCTATGGCTCTGTAGTAGAAGTGACTGTTGTGTAGCCACAAAGTTGCTTGGTACAGCTTTGGAGTTGTTCATCAGACACCAGTATTGAGACTTCTCTGTGAAGGCACTCAAGTGAGAAGTTGGATCAAGGAAAGTTTGGCTTCCAGTGGTGTTTGTGCTGAAGTTCTCATCATCCTCTCTGGTCTCCATCCCTGTCTGCTGGTATAACTGAAGCACCATTTGAACCCTTCCTACCACTTTGGGTTGTTCATCTGGGAAGTTATTCTAACCACCTTCTTGCTATTTCTATGACGTTTTTCAGATCTGACTGCATGCGAGCTGCTACCACCGTCTGCATCTCATATCTGTTTTAAATAATCAACCAGCTTATGTACATGAATTACATTTCGAATGGTTTTGACCAGGGTTTATTTTGTAGCAGGACCTCCTTTGCATATTAGGCCACACCTCTTGATGTAGCCAGTCCTCCTGGAGTTTACAGTAGGCCCTGTACTAATAGCTCTGTAGCTGTTGGAGGATTGGCTACATAAGGGGTGTGTGGCCTAATACGCAAAGGAGTTCCTGCTACAAATAATAATAATAATAATAATATAATAATAATAACTTTATTTTTATATCCCGCCCTCCCCCGCCGAAGCGGGCTCAGGGCGGCTAACAGGGTGGCTAACAAAAAGCCCTGGTTTTTATTATGGGGACAAGGCTAAGACCTTTCAGTCTCATTTGCTTCTTCTGTCTCTTTGAGCCAGTGTGGTGTAGCGGTTAAAGTATCAGACTAGGATTTGGGAAATTCTGGTTCAAGCCCCAACTTGCACCAAGGAAGCTTGCTGGGTGACCTTGGGCTAGTCACAGTTTCTCAGCCTAACCTACCTCACAGGATTGTTGTGAGGATAAAACAGAGGAGAGGAGAATGACGTAAGCTGCTTTGGGTCACCACTGGGGACAAAGGCAGGATATAAAGAAATAAAATAAATCAGCTTCAGTTTTGCCGCTGATGTTCAGGGCTGATGTGAAGTTTGTCACGTGTTCCCCACAGAGACTGGCACCCTGTGGCAGGCTACCCAGCAATGAACTGCCTGGCAGGGCAGGACAAGCCCTTGGGTCCATTAGGAAGGCTCACCCAGATGATGCAAGGAACAAGGGTAGGAAGGTGCAGTCAGCCTAAGCAACAGGGCAGCCCTGGCAATCTGTCCCAGAGAAGCTCAAATTGTGTGGAGGCAGTGAACAATCCTGAGAAGGAGCACAGTGGCTCTCTAGACCCAGGTGTTTTAAGGCATGGCGTGGCTGGAGAGCAGGGAATAAAGAAAAGGAGGGCAGAGCTCAGCTCGAAGGCCAAGTGGGAAGTTGTGGCTACACAAAGGGAGGAAGGGGAAGTGGGAAGAAGCTGGCTGGAGAATATGCAGGACGTGTTTTGTAGTGCTGGGGCTCTTCTCCTCCATAACCCTGAGGTGAATGAAGTGAACCACAACTTCAGGTGGGTGGACTGGTGAACAAAACAACTCACGCAAGGAATTAGTGACTGAGCTGGTGATCTCAAGACCCCTGCCCCCTTAAAGTGCTACACAATCATACACCAGCTGCGGGACCCCATGAATTGTCTTTAAAAGCACAGTAGGGACTCAGTTTTGGCCAGCATTGCAACATGGGTCGCGAATGTGCTCCTGCCTTCCCCCACACCATTTCCCAAACATGAAACAGCATTGGGAGACATTATTTGCCCTCTTGGGCACTGTGTATGCAAGGACAGCTGCTGGATGGGGCAAATAATGCATCCCAGTGCCATATCAGATCAGGGAAATGAGGGGGTGGGTATCAGCCCCTCCTTTACCTGCATCATTGATCCAACCAGAATTAGGGTCTTGTGGTTCTTTTTGAGAGTTCTTAATGGGGACCACAGCTGGCTTAAGGTCACTAGGCCTGGGGGAGAATACGTGATAAACAAGTCTTGTTTGGCCCCTCAAGAGTTCCTGTGCATGCACATGTTTCAAGTAGGGTTGCCAGCCTCCAGGTGGGGGCTGGAGATTTCCCGCTTTTACAACTGATCTCCAGCTGGCAGAGATCAGCTTCCCTGGAGAAAATGGCTGCTTTGAAGGGTGGACTCTATGGCATTGGACCCTGCTGAGGCCCCTCCCCTCCCCAAACCCTGCACTCTCCCAGTTCCACCCGCAAAGTCTCCAGGTCTTTTCCAACACAGACCCGGCAACCCTAATTTCAAGCCTCACACAGGGGAAAAAATGGATTATGCACACAGCCAGATGACCTTTGAACATAAATTTAAAGGTGCTTTTACTAAGTGTGAGGAACTTGATCCTGCAATAAAAAGGAGGAAACTTTCAAGATTATTACGAATATGGAAGTAAGGTGCTTGCAATAATTAAATGGTACCAGCGGATATGGTCAATAGCTTTTACTCCCCGAGTTGGAAGCGTTTTATTAAGAGCACATAAAAGACAGCAAAGTAATATGGTTATTGAAAACTGGACTGTTTTCCATTATATATTGGAAAGGATAAATGTGATGATGTTCGCTCATATGTGAGGTTTTCAACGCGGCACTGCTAAGGAAACTTTTCAATGAAAAAGGAAATCTTTGCACGTACACGTAGCATCGCTGAAGTCTATGCTGCCATTCTACTCAGAGTCCCGCTGTGGCTCTGGCATAATCAGGGCTACAAATGGAAGAGCTGAATCATGCCGCTGGAGGCATTTTGCCAAGTCTGGGCATGGGGGCGGGGGTGGGGGCAGGCTTGGCCAATAATACTTATTGACAGTCAAGACCAGCAACAAATATTCTGTAGAGAGAGATTTAGACTGCAAAACAACCCTCAAAGTACAACAATGACAGAGTCGCATGGAGTGGCTGGGAATAGGTAAACAGAGGCGGGAATTCATAACTCGTCAACTCAAAGCTGCACATGCATTCCCTGAAAGGAGCATAGGTTCTAAGTGGGGACACGCTACTAAGTAGTAGAGAAGGTCCCCAGGTTCAATGAGTGACATCTCCAGTTGAAAGGCTTTGTGAAAGATCTCCACCCTAGACCCTGGAGAGCTGCTGCCAATAAGAGTAGATAGTCATGACCCTGATGGACCAAAGGTTTGAATCAGTCAAAGGCAGTTTCCTGAGTTCATTTGTATTAATAGGCCCTTACAAGAATGGCAGAGTCCTTTCTGGTACAGTTACATCCAGGGCTTTTTTGGTAGCAGGAACTCCTTTGCATATTAGGCCACACACCCCTGATGCAGCCAGTCCTCCAAGAGCTTACAGGGCTGTTGTTATAGGGCCTACTGTAAGCTCTTGGAGGACTAGCTACATCAGCGGTGTGTGACCTAAAAATGCAAAGGAGTTCCTGCTACAAAAAAATGCCTTGAGTGGCTGCTGCTGCACCAGTGTGTGCAACCATGAAAGCACAAGCTTTGACATTAGACTGGGGGGTGGGGTGCAATGGGGTGGAGTGGGGGGTGAGTAACATCAGTGCTGATCATGCTGGGAGTGAATTACATACTATCTCAAGGCTATTTGTCTCAAACTCTTCAATGCAGGACTGATCTATGTCTTAATTGGGAGAACAAATGCTTTAGCACCCAAATTCTCATGAAGCTGCCTTGATCCATCAGTATTGTCTACTCAGGTTAGCAGTGGCTCTCCAGGGTTTCAGGCAGAGGTCTTTCACTTCACCTACAACCTGGTCCTTTGAACTGGAGATGGTGGGGATTGAACCTGGGACCTTCTGCATGCCAAGCAGATACTCTACCCCTGAACCACAGCCTCCCCAATTAATTAGGGTTAGGGGATATTTCGACAGTGATACAATACTGTGGCATGTCAATCTCCCACCTTTTTCTTCCTCCATTTAATTTAAATCCCCTGCACTGAAAAGGAAAATAAGACAAGACAAATAGAAGGTGCCTGTCTTTCTTCTCTTCCAAAGCTAAACACACGAGAGCTGGTAGACCCCAGGTTGGTTACAGCCAGTAAATCCCTCCCCCATCCGAAAAAGGTTCTGCAGAGCCGCTCTTGCCTTTTTGAAGTCCCAGGGAGGATTCAAGTGGAGGTCTCCAGGCATCTCAATTTGTTAGGCCTCCCCCAGTTCTTAGAAAAGAGCTTAAAGCTCGGGACATTACCATTTTTATCAAGGCTGCACAGTCGTCTTGCGTGTCACGTTAAACACACAAGTTTCCGTTCCCTGGGAAATTTATTCTGCCATTCATATTCTTTCTCGTGCTTTCTCCAAACATAACGGTCACCGTTATCACACATACATCAGAAATAACTACCTCTCCTCTGCAAAGCAACCTGACTTCAGAGAGCACCTAAGACTCCAGGGGGGCTCACGGGGAAAAAAAAATGGCTGCATTGGATAACTACCTATTACCCAGCTGCTTTTGTGTTCTTCAAATAAAGACATTCACTCTTAACACTTATTTTCTGCAGGTGAAGGCTTCACTCCACTCCAGACACTTTCCTCCATCACCTCCGAAAGAAAAGAATTTACATTTAATCTTGCCAATGCCCTTTACCTTCAAGAAGGATTCATGGTGAAAGAACAGTATCTCCATAGCAACAAGGAATTCTTTCAGACGGCTGTAAAGCTGGTGAATTTCCAAGATACTAAAGCTTCCGCGGAGGCCATAAGTACTTGGGTAGAAAACAAAACAGATGGTAAGAACTCTCGCTGCAGCTTTCTCTCATTGTTTGCTTCGCCGCGCTGGATGGTTCGGTCTTGTTGCTTTCTTCCAAGCCCAGTGGTGGTGGTAGCTAAGAGAGCATTTGACCGGAAAAAAAACAAAACATTGGGCTGGTGTGCATTCACCCGGTACAGTTTCGCTTTGGGGTTATATCTCTGTAAAGAGGGCTGGCACGAGGAGTAGGCATTGATGGGCAGTTGTACCCTGGCCTTTGAGAGGGCCTGTGACTGTAGCGGTGCATCACTCGCCACCCTCATGCTTTCTGTTCAGGTTAGAGCCTCCCAGGGCTTTTTTTGTAGCAGGAACTCCTTTGCATATTAGGCCACACACCCCTGTAGCCAATCCTCCAAGAGCTTACAGTAGGCCCTGTACTAAGAGCCCTGTAAGCTATTGGAGGATTAGCTACATCAGGGGTGTGTGGCCTAATATGTAATGGAGTTCCTGCTATTAAAAAAGCCCCGGAGCCTCCCATGGTGTCTTGAATTTTGTATAAGATGAGACTGAGTTGGCAGTATTGGCTGTCATCTGTTAGATGAAGCCTGCATGTTTAACGGGGGCCCAGGTACCGGGATAATCATCAGGCAGAGCTTTTCCAAGATCAGTTCAGAGAGATCCTGGATGCTGCTGTGTTAGCTCTTTTCTCTGGTATTGACACTATTGACCTACTTGTCAGTTCCTGGGAATCTAGGTGCTGCCCTTCCTAAACTGCTGCATTTCTGTGTGTTCTCTCAATGTTATTTCTCAAGCACCTTCCATCGTAACTACAGTCATTTCACTGTATGAACTGATTGTATCCCCCTGGGGGGAGTAGTAGTATATCACATTGCAAGCGATACACAACTCTCTCTTCAGCCCATCCCCTGGAAGCCATTTTTAAAGTCACGTTCCCTCCAGTAGGGATCGAGAAGCCTGTTGACAAATGGGCTGTTTGGACTTCCAGTAAAGGTGGAGCCCAGCCTCCTCAGTTTCCCCATTGAGCCCTCTTATGGATGACTGCTGCTGGGCCAGACAGATTCCTTCCCTTTCAGGGCGCTTTCTTCTGTTTCCCACAGGGAATAAATAAAGGGTGTTGAAGTATAACATGAAGCTGCCTTATACTCAGTTGGATCATCTGTCTGTCTAGCTCAGTTTTGTCTACTGCAACTGGCTGAGGCTCTCCAGTATTCCAGGCGACGAAAGTTCTTTCTCTGTGCCTGCTCTCCAAGATCTGTTCATTGGGATGCCAGGAACTGAACCCGGACTTTCTGCATCCAAATGGGCACTTTCTTGTCCCTCTTCCTTTGCAGCTAAGTGCCTAAGAGCCAAACCTATCATTTTTTCCATGACTTCACCACAGGGATTTGCAGCCACACTGTAGCTGCAGGGCACTGTAGTAACTTGTGTGTAAAAAGCACAAGTGAGCATGACTCTGAATCAGGACTTTTTTGGTAGAAAAAGCCCAGCACATGCTCATTTGCATATTAAGCTGCACCCCCTGATGTC
The DNA here is from genome assembly GCF_032191835.1 of Heteronotia binoei. Taxonomy (NCBI): domain Eukaryota; kingdom Metazoa; phylum Chordata; class Lepidosauria; order Squamata; family Gekkonidae; genus Heteronotia; species Heteronotia binoei. The sequence goes on along the minus strand of NC_083228.1, from coordinate 120,341,427 downwards.
ACCATTGTTGTTTTTTTTTTAGAAAAAGCCCAGCAGGAACTCTTTTGCATCTTAGGCCACACCCCCTGACATCAACCAGCTGGAACTGTGTTCTTTTTTTAAAAAAGAAAAAAGCGTTGATTCTGAACAGAACAGCACTGATGAGGGCCTCATGCCTCCCCACCCCCGTGCCATTTTTGGCAGCTGAAATGACCTTGGGGCTACAGTGTTACTGATTCATTAACCAAAAATGGCCCAGGGAGGGAGGCAGAAGCCCCTCCTCCCAGAGTTGCTGTCCTGATCAGAATCAGACTCATCTTTGGTTTTTATACATGAGCTTCCACAGTGACTTGCAGCTGCAGCAGAAGAGGAGTAGGTTTTTATGCCCCACTTTTCTGTACCCAAAGGTCTCAAAGTAGCCAGTTTGGTGTAATGGTTAAGTGTGCGGACTCTTATCTGGGAGAGCCGGGTTTGATTCCCCACTCCTCTGCCTGCAGCTACTGGAATGGCCTTGGGTCAGCCATAGCTTCTCACAAGAGTTGTCCTTGAAAGGTTAGCTGCTGTGAGAGCTCTCTCAGCCCCACCCACCTCACAGCGTGTCTTGTGGGCGAAGGAGATAAAGGAGATTGTAAGTCGCTCTGAGGCTCTGATTCAGAGATAAGGACGGGATATAAATCTGCAGTCTTCTTCTTCTTATGATCACCTTCCCTTCCTCTCCCCACAAGATGCCCCTTGTGGGAGGCTGAGAGAGTCCTGAGAGAACTGTGGCTGGCCCAAGGTCATCCTGGAAGGCTTCATGTGGAAGAGGAGTCCACTGCCCTTAACCACTACAACACACTGGCTCAGGATAGATACAAGTCCCTCTGCCAAACTCGTGAAGGAAATAATGTCAAGCTGGTCTGTAAATGTTACAACATCACCATCGAGCATGGCTAGTGCTAATATAATATTAGTTCTCTTCCTCCAATTGCTTTTTTGTTGTTATGATCTGTAAGTTGCACTTAATGATTTTCTGCCTCTCAGGAACTTGTTAAAGATGCAGAGTCTCCATATACAAAATCATGACATTCCTTGATATTCACGTCCCCCTCTAAGGATTTAAACCACTAAAGCTGCCCTATTCTGTTCTGTCACTGAAAATCGTTGTTGCATATCTATTCTTTCCAAGAAGAAAGGAGGTGGATGTTTAATCTGTCAGATAAAATCGCTGCATTTTTTTTTCATATTCACAGGAAATCATTGCTAATGTGATACATTAAAAAAAAAGAATTCATCTTTGTTTGGCAACACATATCAATAAACAATATAAGCACGTCAGTTAATGTTGCCAATATCATCTACCAATATGATGTTTCTCTAGAGACACAAAGGGAGGGGCTGTGGCTTGGTGGGAGAACATCTGCATTGTATGCAGGATGATCAGTCCCTGGTATCTCCAGTACAAGGGATCACGTAGTAGGTGATGTGAAAGACCTCCACCTGAGATCATGGAGACCTGCTGCCAGTCAGAATACTGTGGGGAGGGATGGTGGCTCAGTGGTAGAGCATCTGCTTGGTAAGCGGAAGGTCTCAGGTTCAATCCCTGGCATCTCCAACTCAAAAAGGTCCAGGCAAATAGGCATGAAAAATCTCAGCTTGAGACTCTGGAGAGCCGCTGCCAGTCTGAATAGAATGTTCATATGTTCAATACCATAGATAAGACCAATGGGCTGACTTAATATAAGATACCTTCATATCCAAGGAAAAAGCTGTAACCCCTCTTCCTGTCTGCCCTCAACCATGCATGACATGACATTATCAAAGCTGTGAGTCTCTCCACTCCTGTAAGCAGCTGTCAGTCATGTAAACTGGAGGATGGGAAAACTTGGACACACACACTTAAACATATGAAGCTGTCTTATACTGATTCAAACTGTTGGTCCATCAAACTCTGGCTAGTCCTTGGAATGGGAGACCACGAGGGAGTCCAGGGTCGCTGTGGAGAGGCAGGCAATGGCAAATCATCTCTGAATGTCTCGTCTCGAAAAAGCTATGGGTTTGCCATAAATTGGCTGCAGCTTGAGAGCAGTCTCCACTGCCATGAAATCTGGGGTACATGTACACTGACCTGAGTACCTTGGGGAAGGACCTAATGGAAAAATATGGTGGCATGATGAGAACAAACTCTTAGTCAACAAATTATGGGATTTATTTTGTTACAATGTTTGGGCTGGGTCTGGATGGTGTGAGGGAACGTTAACCTTGGGTCTCTTGGCTATCATTATTTTGTAGGAGAGAGACAGGGTGAAGACTTGGGGCAGCTGCTTCTGGTGGCCACGGACCATGTGCTATAACACTTAGCCTTTGCCTATAAGAGGATTTGACTCCAGCCTCCCAACCCCAAGTCCTGCCCTCAGCATTACACTCATGATGGGTTTTTTTAGCACCCTGTAGGCAGATTATTTTTTTTGCATCTGATATCGCAACCTCTTCTTAGCAAATATATCTTAACTGATTAAGGAGGCAGCTGAATGCACTGATGATCTTTTCCCATTTAGGTCAGATAAAGAATTTCATTTCAAGTGAAGACCTTGGTCCCCTCTCTCGACTTCTTCTGGTGAATGCCATTTACTTCAAGGGAAACTGGAAACACGAGTTCAAAACAGAGAGCACGAGTCTGATGGATTTCACAAAGAGCGATGGCTCAGTAATCAATATACCCATGATGCATCTTCAGCTCAGAACAAGACTTGGTAATTCATATATATTTCTCTCTTTGGATTCCATTCTATTGGTGCCAGTATATTCCTCTGATGTTAGTCTCAACTAGGGTCAGGGCTTTTTCTTTCTTGGCCCCTACCTGGTGGAACTAGCTCCCATTGGAGATCTGAGCCCTGTGGAGCCTGTTGCAATTCTACAGGGCCTGTAAAATGGAGCTGTTCTGCCAGGCCTTTAGTTGAGATAATGGACATCGCTTAGGCTTCTCAATCCCCAGGTCCCATCAGGGGATCCCCCAGTTTTACAGGCTTCCCCTCACCCCCCTGTGACAAGCTTCATTGATCTGGCCATCGCATTGAAAGGGACCACACTCCTTTTAAATGCCTTCCCTCCATTGGAAATAATGGATTGGGCCACCTTCTTTCGGGGCTCAAAGAATTGAACCCCCTGCTCCAATCCTTTTGAAACTTGGAGGGTATTTTGGGGAGAGGCATCGGATGCTGTACTGCAAATTTGGTGCCTCTGCCTCAAAAAACCCTTGCTCCTGGCTCCACCCCCAAAGTCTCCTGGCTCCACCCCCAAAGTCTCCTGGCTCCACCCCCAAAGTTCCCAGATATTTCTTGAATTGGACTTGGCAACCCTAGGAAGGGTTAGCAGCAGTTTCGACCCTCCATTTGTTTTGCTTTCATTTTCAGAGCAAGTTGTGGAGGAACCAGACCCAGTAAGTGCGTGTGTGTATGTGAGAGAGAGGGGGGGGGCAGGGGATTCCCCGGTTTGGAGGTGCTCCCCCTGCTTTAGAAAGCGGGGGTGGAGGAGGGGAATGTCTACTGGGCACTCTATTATTCCCTATGGAGAATGATTCCCATAGGGAAAAATGGGGGATTGATCCACAGGTATCTGGAGCTCTGGGGGGATGGTCTTTGAGGTAGAGGCACCAAATTTGCAACATAGCATCTGATGCCTTTCCTCAAAACACCCTCCAAGTTTTAAAAGGATTGAACCAGGGGAGCCAATTCTATGAGCCCTCAAAGAAGGTGCCCCTATCCTTCATTATTTCTAATGGAGGGAAGGCATTGAAAAGGTGTGCAGTCCCTTTCAATTTGATGGCCAGAACTCCCTTTGGAGTCCAATTGTACTTGTTCCAACCTTGCTCATGACTCCATCCCCAATGTCTCCTGGCTCCACCCCCAAAGTCCCCAGATATTTCTTGAATTGGCCTTGCAACCCTAACACCACTGAACACCAACATGGCCTCCCTGCTGCATGCAGGGCCATTTGTGAACTCTACTTAGAGCAGGAACTGGTCTTGACTACTGTCATCTGTTTTGTGTCACCCAGGGTTTAGGTTTTTGACTTGCCTGTCATCTGAATTTGTTAATTTGGAAATTGTCTGTTTGTTTTTAGCTAGTTGTTTTAGAATCATGTAATCATTGTTTTATTGCTTTGACCCACCCTGAGCCTGTTTTCGGGAAGGGCGAGATAGAAATGCAAACAAATAAACAGTCTTCCAGTGATTGAAGAGGCTTTTCTGCCGGTGTGCCAGAGCTGATATTGTCACTCACAGCCTGTTGATGTAGAGCCAGTGTGGTGCAGTGGTTAAGAGCAGTGGAACCAGGTTTGATTCCCCACCCTTCCACATAAAGCCAGCTGGGTGATTTTGGGTCAGTCACAGATCTCTTAGAATTCTCTCAGCCCCACCCGCTTCACAGGGTGTTTCTTGAGGGGAAGGTGATTGTGAGCCACTCCAAGACTCCTTTGGGTAGTGAAAAGTGCAGTATAAAAACAAACTGTTGTACAACTCCTCTTTCTGCTGTGACAGGTGACCCCTTTCTTCCTGTAAGATGTTATAATTTCCTTTTTCAGTTTTATTTTCCATTTACTTTAATCCATTAGTGGCACAGCTCTTTCCATTATAAGCCCCATCACCAGAACATCTTATGTGACATGATAGGTTTAAAATGTACTTTATGTTGGAATTTTTCATGCAAACACAGATCATTTTAAAACCTAAATGACAAAATACGTCAATGGTGCTTTTGTCAAAATAGTAATGCAATATCAGTGACATTCCAATTAAATTGCCTGTTCCCATCCATGCCAAGTAATTTCCATGTCTCAAGATCTCAGCTTGTCACCTCTCTCTTTTCCCTGCCTCTAACCAGAAGTATGAAATAATAAGGCACTAAGTATATGGAACTTTAAAAATAATCTCAATCAGGAGGCCATTGTGGGTTTCTGTTTATTAAACCACTCAGTTCTAGCTTATGAGACAAGCTGTTCCTCCGTGGTGAGATGGCCTGTGGTGGAGGGAGGGGTGGGGACCAGCTTTTTGCAATGGCTGCTTTCCCCCAAAAGTCTATAGGGTCTCTTTCCAGCTTAGATTTCACAAAGTGTTTAAAACACTGTAAATCCAAAAGACTTCAAAAACATTAATCTGATTTTGTTGCTGAGACAGTGCTCTTGTATTGATAGGTTAACAGTGCAATCCTAAACAGAGTTATACCCTTCTAAATCTATCACCCTGACCTGGATAGCCCAGGCTAGCCTGATCTCATCAGATCTCAGCTGCTAAGCAGAGTCAGCCCTGGCCAGCATTGCATAGCATTGGAAGGGACCTCAAGGGCAGGGGTGTCACACATGCGGCCCGGGGGCCGAATCAGGCCCCCCGGAAGGCTCCTATCAAGCCCCCCTGCTTCTTTCTTCCTCTCTCTCTTGCTTCCTTCTGCATCTCAACTTGCTCAATCAAACAGGAGCTACAGAGCAAAACCTCATTTTTCTCCATTGGTTGAGGCTTCTCCTTCTGGTCTCCTGGGGAAGGAGGGAAAGAGCGAGAGCTTCCTTTGCCCAGTTCCCTGGATCCCATGAGAGAAATACAAAGAAAGCCCCTTTAAGAAAAACAAGTGCTAATGTTTAAAGCACATTTTAACAATTTTTTTTAAAAAATCTTTAATTGTGTTTGTCTGTGTCCTTTAAAAAGTTTGTATCTCTGCTACCTAATCTTAAATAGATACACACATGACCCAGCCCGACACGACCCAGCCCAGCCCAACAAGGTCTCATTTATGTCAGATCTGTCCCTCATGAGTTTGACACCCCTGCTCTAGGGTCATCTAGACCAATTCCATGCACAATGCAGGAAATTTACAAATATCTTCCCCCCACACTCCCAGTGACCCCTGTTCCAAGCCCAGAAAATGGTAAAAAAACTTCCAGGATTCCTGGCTAAGCTGACCTGGAGAAAATTGCTTCCTGATCTCAAAGTGACAATCATCATTTCCCTGATTATGTAAGAAAGGGCCACAAGAACTAAGCACTGATGCAACCTTTCCTTCCCTTTCTCTCATGATCTGCCTAAATTCACAGAATCGGCATTGCTGTCAGATGGCCATCTAATCTCTGTTTAAAAACCTCCAAAGAAGGAGAGCCTATCACCTCCCAAGGAAGCCTGTTCCACTGAAGAACTGTTCTGTCAGGAAGTTCTTTCTAATGTTTAGCTGAAAACTCTTCTGATTTAATTTCATCCCATTGGCAATAGAAAACAACTCGGCGCCATCCTCTATTTGACAGCCCTTCAAGTACTTGAAGATGGTGATCATATCACAGTCATCTCCTCTCCAGGCTAAACATACCAAGTGCCTTCAGTCTTTCTTGTAGGATTGAGTCTCCAGACCCCTCACCATCTTCGTTGCCCTCCTTTGGACACGTTCTAGCTTGTCTATATTCTTCTTAAACTGTGGTGCTCAAAACTGAACACAATACTCTAGGTGAGGTCTAACCAGAACAGAGTAAAGCAATACTATCACTTCACATGATCTGAACACTATACTTCTGTTGATACAGCCCAAAATTGCACTGGCCATTTTAGCTACCACTGCTGACTCATGTTCAGTGTATGGTCTACTAAGACCCCTAGATCCTTTTTGCACATACTACTGCCAAGTCTCCCCCATCGTATAATTATGCATTTGATTTTTCCTACCTAAATGCAGAACTTTACATTTATCCCTATTAAAATTCATTTGGTTTTGTTCAGTTTTCCAGCTTATCAAGATAGTCCTGTATCCTGTCTCTGTCTTCTACTGTATTTGTGACCCTCCCCCCCCCAATTAAACATTATCCACAAATTTAATAAGCATTCTCTCCATTCATTCATTCAAATCATTTATAAAGATGCTGAACAAAACAGGTTCCAGGACAGACACTTGAGGCACTCCACTTGTCATTCCTCTCCAAGATGCTGAGGAACCATTCACAAGCAATTTGGATGGGAGACCTCCAAGGAATACCAGGGGCATGATGCAGAAGCATGTCTTGCCTTTGAGCATCTCTTGCCTTGAAAACCCTATGGAATCACCGCTAGTCAGCTGTGACTTGACAGCACTTTCTACCAACAACCACTCTGTCCAGGATCACACCAAGAATAATTTTTAGGCTGTTGCTACTATGATTTTATAATTATTTTTAATATTGTATTGCTTTTCATCAATTGGCCAGCTACTTCAAACATACAGAAGAAGCTGCATCTATGCGTGCATATAAACATAAGTTCAAGTTTGCCAGCTGAGACTTAATACTTTCTCCTTTGTTTCAGGCCACTTTTCTGACCGCAATGTGAGCTACCAGGTTTTGGAGCTGCCCTACAAAGGGGAGGAATTCAGTTTAGTTCTAATCCTTCCTGCAGAAGACGTGCCTATCAAAGAGGTAGAAAACCTCATTACAGTGGAGATGATAAAAGACTGGTTTGCCAAGATGGAAGAGGATGATGAAATAGAAATCAGCCTTCCTAGGTGTGTAATGAACTCGTCGGTGCTCTGTGTTTTCTCATTATCCCTTTTGATCTTAAATCCCACTAGTGGGAGAGTTGGGGAATTAAGACACTGAAAAGGGCAAATAGATTTACTGACCTTGGAGCTTTGCACTTATTTAAACTAATGGCCGTTTATGCTTAGTAATTTCTC